>NC_135785.1:265867644-266172644 GCF_051106095.1 Pogona vitticeps
GACTCAGCCCTGCAACAGCCCTGGGGGGGCCCTCCCCACACCGCCTCCCCCCTCCCACTTCACAGATCCCAGACAGGGTGGCAGGCCCAGAAAGAGGCCTCTGACCCGACCCTTTCCGGGCAGACGTGGGGTGAAACTGCCTCCGTTTGGGATCTGGCCAACCCGTGGGGTCGGGTGGTGCTCCAGCGGAAAGGGCATGCCTTTGGGGATCCACCTTTCAGGGTGCAGCAAGAAGTCCCAGCCATTGCGGGGGGAGGGTGCCAGACACAAGACCCACAGACCCCATGCGAAGCGGGGGTAAGTGACACTACCAAGGCCCTCTGCACATGCCCAGCACCCCCTTTGCCTGGGACAAATCTGAAAAGAACGGGAGGGCCCCCCCACCCTGGGCCAGAGCTCAGTGCCCCCACTCCGCAAGGGCCACTTACCTCTTTGGGGGGGGGGCGCAGGGAGCAGAGGAAGCAGGCCAGGCAGCTCTGACTACATGCTGGGACCACCTTCACAGCTGAGGGCAGACAGGAGAGACAGCCGGTGGTCAGCCCTCGCCCACCCCATCCCACCCCACCCCATCCTCGCGGGCAGGCCCGGAGACCACTCTGCGGGGAGGGGGGAGGAGGAGGCGAGAAGCCCATCCCAAGCAAGCCGCTCCCGCCCCAGCACCAAGCTTTCCAGGCAGGAGGCCTTGGCACAGAGAGGCCCCTTTGAACAGCCACCCTGGACCCCACGCCAAGAGCCCCCAACCCAACCCCGCAACGGGGGAGCAGATTATCTCCCTCCCCGAAGGGCCAAGGCGGCGGGCCGGAACAGAACGGACCTTCTGCCCCCCCCCCCGGAACCGAACTGCGGGGCGGTGGGGGGGGAGCACAGAAAGACGGCTGGAAACCGGAGCATCCCTTCTCCTACCCCCCCCCCAGAGAGTCACTCCGGAGCGCCCCTCCCTCCCCGCGAAGGTCCCACCGGGAAGGGCCTGCAGGGGCGTCGGGGCTGCAAGGGCGAGGGAGCGGGGGCAGCCCCCCCCATTCTGCTTAGGCCGGGCTCTCGCTGCGCCCCCCCTTCTACGAGGCCCAGGGCGGGCGGGGCGCGGGAGCCTCCGCCTCCGCCCCAAGCGGCTGCGGGCTGGCGAGGGGGGGGCAGAGGAAGGACCCAGGAGTCCGGCGGGCAGCAGCTGTGGCGGGGGGGGGGGACCCGAGGGGACGCTCGGCCCACGGAGGCAGGACCTCGAGCGAGCGAGCGAGCGAGCGAGACGCCGCGGCACGGCGGCTGCAGGCGGTCCTCGGCGGCCAACGAGAGGCGGCGGCTCCGGCCAGGCCGGTCCGGTCCGGTCCAGCCGCGGGAGGAGGGCGTCCTCTCCGGCCCGATGGGCTGCGCTGCGCGGCCCTGCGCGGGGGTCTGGCCGGCGCCGCCGGGACCGCCCGTTGGGCAGCGCTGCCGCCCCGCTCCGCCGCGTCCGCCCGCGGGGGGCTCCTTCGGGGGCCGGAGAGGCGCCCCCTGCCCCCCCCCACAAGGGCCAGCGCCGGTTGGGCATCTCGGCCCGCTTCCCGGGCAGGCTCGGTCAGGGCGAGGGAGACCCCGAAACACCCCTTCTCTCCCCCTCCCCGCGTTTTGCTTCGAGGTACCTCACCTGCGGCGGCGGCGGCGGCGCTCGGGCAAGGATGGAGACGGACGGAGGGACGGGCGGGGGGGGGGGCGGGCAGGAGACAGGGATGGAGGGAGGGCGAACGGCGTCGCTTCCGCTTCCGAGACTGGCGCGCCCCTCCCGGCAGCGGGGCGGGGGGGAGTAAGGGGGGCCCGACTCCCCCCCCCGTCCGCCCGAAAAGGGGGCCGCCGGAGCTCCCTCTGCCTGTCCTTTCCTGCCAGGCGGGAGCGGAGGGGAGGAGGGGGCCAAGGTACGAATGTACACCTGCTGGGGGGGGTGAACCTTGGGCACTGTGGGGGGGGACGTTGGATCTGAGCCTCCTAACACCCCCCCCCGGCCAAGGCAGCCCCTCCAAACACCCCGGGCAGGTCCCATCGCTGCGGGAGGGGGCTGGTTCTTTCTCCTGATGCCCCCCCCCGCCTTTTCTGGGTTATCACGAAGCCGGGGAACGGCTCGGGGGGGGGGGGCAGGTTCTCATAACAGGAAGGAAAAGCAGATGCACATAAATCCCAAACTGATTTTATAAGCGGGGGGGGGGGGGAAGCCTGGAAGGGGCATAGGCGGCCCAAACGCACCCACCCAAATCCATGCGAAAGCACTGGGAGCCCCCAAGAAATGAACACCTGGAATCAGGTGGAGCTGGTCCACTGAAGTCGCCCTTCCAGGCCCACCTTTGCTGCTTGGGCCCTGTGGCCATCCTGCCTTGCATGGCAGAGGTTTCGTGGCTTGCTCCGTGGCTGTTACTGGCGAAACGCCCCTGGCAAACTGGCCTGCTCCGCATTTGCCCCCCTGGCCTCTTTGGGCCAGCCGCTGGCTGCTTGCCGTGTTCCCCTCTCCTCCTGTATCACCAGTGAATGGTGTGTAGGGTCCCTCCTGCGCCTGGCAGCTGGCTTTCGGGGCCATTTCCCCCCAAATGTGAAGTTTTACCCAAAACAAGAGCTGGCCTGTGGATTTCGGCCGATGGCCTACTCCAGAGTTACTGTTTGGGTCTCTTTCCCCAAAGTGTGGCCCCTGCCCTCTTACTTGAACACAGGGCTGTGTGTGCGGGGGGGGGGGTGGCACAAGCTTCCGCTTTGCCCCCAACAGGCTCATGTTGCTTGCGATATACCAGCCTCACGCGGAGGGAGGGGGTGGGTGGGATGCTTACGCACTTTCCCCCCTGCTCCATATTTAGGCAGCATGACCCTAGCGGTGGGGGTTGTGATCAGGAATCTTTTTTTGGGACATGGATGGTTTCACAGAACCTTTCCCCCCCCCCCTGTTATCGCTGCCAGGGAGCCTCAGGTAAAGGGGGGGGCGGGGGGGCGGAGAGGTTTTTGCCTTCTCAGAAGCTGCCATGCTGGGCCCTCTTCTGGATTTCTGCCCAGATGAAAGGAGGGGACTTCGGGAGTTTCAGCGCAAGGGATGTGGCTTTTCTGCACAACTCCCTCCTCCTCGCCTGGAATTTGGCTTCTTGGGCCTCCTTGACATGGCTGGTCTGGAACCTTCCCGGCCCCTTCCAGGTGGCCTTGCAACATTAAGGTGTCAATATTTAATCTTTTTTTAATTTCAATTTTGTGTTCTATAAGAATTTAAAAGAATCATACGGAGGGAAAAGAGGGGGAAAGCCTTAAAAGAAAAGTGTGGTTTAAAACTATGGCTTGGAAGGGCTACACTCTCATAAACACACTTCTAAGGGTATCCAAAACAGTTGACCAGCTGTAGTGATCAAGGTCACCAAAACTGCAAACATTTTCTGTCAGCTAAATGTTTGTTTGCCTTTCATTGAACTTGAGTGGAAAATGTAAAAATCCTTGATGTGTAGGTTTTAAGACTTAATGTTTTCGAGAGAGAGGGAAAACATCAGATGGAAGACTCAAGGACAAGAAGAAACAAAGGTGGCGGTTTTGTAAAGCTGAAGGACAGTCAAAATAAAGATGTTGCTTAAACTAATGATTGTCCTCTTATGGAAACTGAATGGGAACAAAATAAATGGAGATTTAAATTGGGCTAGAACACATAGTTTCTAAGGCTGAAAACTGTTAGTAAAAACATGTTAGAAAAGGTTAGTTAAAATAAAAAAATAAAAACAACTGGTAAGAGCTATTAATTAATTAATTTTTTTATTTATATACCACCCATCTAGCAACCAGGGCCACTCCGGGCAGTTTACAACACTAAACAGAAAACAATGGAATAGTAAAATGGGACATACATTCATGCTATAACTGCATGGAGGTAGGAGACACAAAACGGCATCAGGGTATTCATTTGTAACAAGACGGCTTTCTGTTATGCTACACCCACTGAATATCACCAACACTGATATCATGGGGCAAAACAGCAGCAGCAGAAAATCAACAATGGGACTTTTTACAGACTTTAATAGCCAGGCTGTGTCAGACCTTTATGTAATATTTTTCTCTCTCTGTGTGGCTAACTATGCCAAAAGACTGATTAATGTGTTTTCCTTTCATAGATTTTTGATGTCAAGAACTTTAATATTTTAAGAGATGTATTCTCTGTATTTTGCTCTTTCAAGCCATCTTTATAGGCTATAAGCATTTTAGAATGTAATCTAAAACATTATTTTTGATCTTTTATTGTACTTTTATTGTACTGGTCTGGTAGTCCAGATAGGCGGGGTACAAATCAAATCAAATCAATCAATCAATCAATCAATACTTGTGCCCCAATATTTCGGACTATATTTATCATCTGTATGTATTTTAATACTTCTATATTTTGTATTCAAGTACAACTTAAGTTCAGTTTTCATACAGGACCAGTAACCCTCATTAGTGCATATGCACCAACACTGTCATCCACTCCAGAAGTGAAAGACAAATTCTACGACGATCTGGCAGCTACTATCAAAAAAGTCCCTGAAAGAGAGTCACTGTTCATTCTTGGAGACTTTAATGCTAGAGTTGGTGCTGATCACAATTCTTGGCCCACTTGTCTAGGCCGTTTTGGCATTGGAAAGATGAACGAAAATGGCCAACGCTTACTGGAGTTTTGCTGTTACTATGGTCTCTGTGTCAGCAACACATTCTTTAATACGAAGCTGCAACACAGAGTTTCCTGGAGACATCCAAGATCCAAGCATTGGCATCAGCTCGATTTGATCCTCACTAGACGTTCTAGCCTTCCTAGTGTTACGATCACACGCAGCTACCAGAGTGCTGATTGCGATACTGATCACTCCCTGGTGTGTAGTAGAGTAAAACTGCGAACAAAGAAATTGTATCACATGAAAAAGGAAGGAAGACCACGTATTGACATCAACAAGACTCGCGATCAAAGAAAAGTGAAGGAATTTGCCCAAGCACTCGAGGAAACCCTTCCAGGTCCAGCAAATGTAAATGCACCTGAACGATGGGAACACTTCAAGAATACTGTCTACAACACTGCCTTGTCCACCTTCGGCAAGAAGACCAGAAAGATGGCTGACTGGTTCGAAGCCCATTCGGAGGAGTTAATGCCAGCCATTGAGGATAAGAGAAGAGCTCTAGCAGCATACAAAGCCTGTCCTAGCGAGTACAACCTGCAAGCTCTTCGAGCCGCTCGTAGCCAAGTCCAACAGGCTGCCAGGAGATGCTCCAATGACTACTGGCTTCAGCTTTCCTCTCAGATACAGATAGCAGCGGACACAGGTAACATCAAAGGAATGTATGATGGTATCAAGCAGGCCTTAGGTCCATTACAGAAGAAATCTGCTCCCTTGAAGTCTACTACAGGTGTGATCATCCAAGACCGAGCACAGCAGATGGAACGCTGGGTGCAGCACTACTCCGAGCTATATTCCAGAAAGAATGTAGTAACCGAAGAAGCATTAAATAACATTGAGTGCCTGCCTGTCTTGGAAGAGCTGGACAGCGAACCAACCCTAGCAGAAATAAATGCGGCCTTGGATTCCCTCACCTCTGGCAAGGCACCTGGAAGGGACAACATCCCTGTTGAAGTGCTGAAATGCGGTAAGGAGATCATCATCACCGAACTGTATGAAATCTTTTGTCTCTGCTGGAGGGAAGGTGGAGTACCACAGGACATGAAGGATGCAAACATTGTCACGTTGTACAAGAACAAAGGTGACAGGGGTGACTGCAATAACTACCGTGGTATCTCTCTTCTTAGCATTGTAGGGAAGCTGCTTGCCCGTGTTGTGCTGAAGAGGCTCCAGGTGCTTGCAGACAGAGTCTATCCGGAATCACAGTGCGGATTTCGAGCAAATAGATCCACCACTGACATGGTATTCTCCCTCCGACAGTTGCAGGAGAAATGCAAGGAACAACAACAGCCACTCTTAGTGGCCTTCATAGACCTTACAAAAGCATTTGACTTGGTTAGCAGGGATGGCCTTTTCAAAATACTTCCCAAGATTGGATGTCCACCTCGTCTCCTTAACATCATCAGGTCCTTCCACGATGGAATGAAAGGCACTGTAGTTTTTGACGGCTCAACATCAGATCCCTTTGACATCCGAAGCGGAGTGAAACAGGGCTGTGTCCTCGCACCAACACTTTTTGGGATCTTTTTTGCTGTCATGCTGAAGCATGCCTTTGGAACTGCAACAGAAGGTGTCTATCTCCGGACTAGATCAGATGGAAAGCTCTTTAATCTCTCTAGATTGAGAGCAAAGACCAAAGTCCAGCTGAAATGCATGAGGGACTTCCTCTTTGCAGACGATGCAGCCATTGTTGCCCACTCTGCTGAAGACCTCCAACAACTCATGAACCGTTTCAGCAAGGCCTGCCAAGACTTTGGACTAACAATCAGCCTGAAGAAAACACAAGTCATGGGCCAGGGTGTGGACTCACCTCCCTCTATTACCATCTCCACACAAGAATTGGAGGTTGTTCATGACTTTGTGTACCTTGGCTCAACCATCTCTGACACCCTCTCTCTAGATGTCGAGCTGGATAAACGCATTGGGAAAGCAGCCACCATGTTTTCTAGACTCACAAAGAGAGTATGGCTCAATAAGAAACTGACAACACATACCAAGATCCAGGTCTATAGAGCCTGTGTCCTGAGCACACTCCTGTACTGCAGCGAGTCCTGGACCCTTTGTGCCCGGCAGGAGAGGAAGCTGAACACCTTCCATATGCGTTGCCTACGACGGATTTTTGGTATCACCTGGCAGGACAGAGTTCCAAATAGAGTAGTCCTAGAACGAGCTGGAATTTTCAGCATGCATACATTACTGAAACAGCGACGTCTACGCTGGCTTGGGCACGTTGTGAGAATGGCTGATGGTCGGATTCCAAAGGATCTCCTATATGGAGAATTAGTGCAGGGAAATCGCCCCAGAGGGAGACCACAGCTGCGATACAAGGATATCTGCAAGCGGGATCTGAAGGCCTTAGGAATAGACCTCAACAGATGGGAAACTCTGACATCTGATCGTTCAGCCTGGAGGCAGGCAGTGCATCACGGCCTCTCCCAATTTGAAGAGACCCTTGTCCAGCAGGCTGAGGCAAAGAGGAAGTCACAAAGGAAGCAAAACCAGGGAGCTGGACAGGGGACAGATTGGATTTGTCTCCAGTGTGGAAGGGATTGTCACTCTCGAATTGGCCTCCTCAGCCACACTAGACGCTGTTCCAAGTCCTCCATACAGAGCACGATACCATAGTCTTTCGAGACTGAAGGATGCCTACTATGTTTTGTTAGTTTCTTTGTGTTATTGTTTTGTAGGTATTTCTGGTTTATTTTTTTGGTTCTTTTTTGTATTTGTCTTTGTAGGTATGTATGTCACAAAAAATAATAAAATGTTAAAATAAAATAAAATAAAATGAGGCACACCTCCAAAAAAAAGTGACATGTTTTCAATAACTCTTCAGTTTTTGAACATAGAAGTAATGCAGAGGAATAAAAGTTTGCAGCAAGAGACAAACTGAGGTTGCCTGGAATTATTGCATCAATGGAAATGCTTATGCTTTGATACTCAAAGGAACATTGTTAGTATGATCAGTGGTTATTTGATTTCATTCTGGGATTAACCCTCAACTGGGATAAATACCAGCTCTTTGCCCAGGGAGTCGATGTACCTCAGGAGGGCTGCTAGGGGAGTCCAGCGCCCTATTGGGTGGGTCTGGCAAAGGTGTCAATGCAATAGCTAGCAGTACTTGAAGTTTCTCCGGCCTTAGGGGTTGACCTCAGATCTTTTCTTGCCCCAGCTGAAGGAAAATCTGTTTTTGATCAACTGTGGCAAATTGTGTGTGTGTGCGCGCGCACGTGCACGCATGCATGCACACACACACACTCTGTGTGTGCATGCATGCGTGCACGTGCGCGCGCACACACACACAATTTGCCAGTTTGCCACACACACTCTGTGTGTGTGTGTGTGTGTGTGTGTGTGTGTGTGTGTGTGTGTGTGTGTGTGTGTGTGTGTCTCACTCGTGCACGCACACAGCCCCTGTGGGCTAGGTGGAGGAACGCCCTGCCTATGGGGTGAGGCAGAGATAAGGCTGGGGGCTTATCAGGGAGGCAGGAGGCAGGCGCCTCAATCCAGGTGGAAGATTTGCAGGAAAAGGAGGCCACCTTCTGCACTCAGGTACGGGATGGGGGAAACAGGGGACAGGGAAGCTAACATTCTCTTCTGGTCTCTTCTCCAACGAGCTGAAAGCGCCTCGGGGTGGCTCTCTCTGTCGCCTCACAACCATGCTGTGATGTCTTGGTCAGAGGGAGGCTGGGGTCGGCCTGGGGTCACCGGGTGAGACTCTGAAGGCAAGTCTCTGGAATCCTAACGGGAACCACTGGCTGGGGCGCCATCCTCATGGGAGGGGGGGCATTCAGTTCCTGGCTCAGTGATACGAACAGGAGGGGGGAGGATGCTAAGGAAGGATGCTTTGGTCGGAAATGCCCTTCGTCTGAACCCAACTGAGTGGCGCTTCCTCTACGGGGACCAGCCCGCCTTGCTGCGGGGGGGGGAGGGGGCGCACACACACAGAGCGGGTCTCCCCGGAGCACTTCCATCCACCTCGCAGTCCTGTCCAGGGGACAAGGCCGAGGTCTGGGGGGGCCAAATAGAGCACCGTGGCTGCCCTCTGTCTGAGGTGGGGGCTCTTCACCTTGCTCTGCCCGCAGTGGGGGCTCCCACAAGAGGGTGCCCCATTGCCCCTCCCTCCAGAGCCACGGCCGTCTCTTTCTGAGCCGTCCTCTTCTGTACACCCCACTCCGAGGCTAAGAGGAGCCCTGCCCTGCCCGAGTGATGCCACCGTCTCATGCCTGGTGCCACCAGCCACCACTCTGCACTACCGTGCCTCCCTCGGTGCCCTTGGCCAGGGGAGTCACCTTCAGCCTGGGCTAGGAAGCTGCCAGCACCACCCTTCACTGCCCAGAGGAGGAGGCTCGTGGAGGGGGGGGGCATGCCAGGGCAAAGCAGAGGTCAGGCTGGGAGGGAGGGAGGGCTGCCAGAGGCAGGAGGGCAGGGCAGGTGGGGCCACCTACTCTCACCTCTGGATCGCTGTGCCACTGGAGTCCAGGGTGAGGCCACCAAGTCCTATCCAGCAGGTCTCACCCAACTCTTGCAGGTGCTGGTCGGCCAGGCACTCCTGCTCCCGCCCGCCATCCCCCCCCCCCGCAGGACATGCCACTAATGGGGAGTGTGTCTGGGTGGAACACCCACAACGGCACCTGAATTCAGGACATCCTGTCCCTTGCCCCCCCCCCCGGGCCTGTGCAAAGCTAGAGTGCACCGGGTGGTGGAGGTTTTCTTCTGTTGGCCCAGCAAAGCCCCTGGGAGAAGCCCTCCGGCTGTCGCCTGCTCTCCCATGAATTTCTCTGACCCCAAGTCTTTAAAGCCGGACTTTAAAGCAACATGTGGTCCTCCAACCCCAATGACTGTTTTTTAAAATGTTTCTGAAATATGGTTGCAGGGAAAGTGTGTGTGTAGGGGGGGGTTGCCGTGTTCTGACGTCGCCCCCATCTTTAATTAGTAGGGTTTCTAAAGAAAAACATAAAATATTAATATTTTGGTTTTTAAGACACCGCTCCCCCCCCCACCCGCTTTTGTCATTCTGCCAGAGGGCCCGGGGTGCAAGAACCGGCCCAGCCTTCCAAAGTCTCGGAATGGGGCTGGGCGCTCTTCTTCCGCCGCCCCCCCCCCGCCTCTAGAGGTGCCAGCCTCTGCTTCCAAGCCCCCAAAGGCTGTGGACGGTCTCCGTTCCCCTGAGGGAGGGGGCGCGGGGGGGGCTTTTGTTGCCGGACTCCTCGGAGCAGTGCTGTCCCGCCCCCGGCCCCAGAGGGGGGGGGAAGAGAGAGTGATGCTCGGTCCCGGGGGCGCCTTCTTCTCAAACTAGGTAAGGAAACGGGGAGGAGGGGAGGAGGCCAAGGGGACAGCCCCCCTCCTTAAAAGCCCACCCCCCGAAATGACCACAAGCAGGGAGATGGCCAAGGTTAGTGATTTCACAGACGCATAGAAGGCCTACTTGGAGCGCCTCTTTTCGAAGGGGAAAAGGAAGAATCCATGTGTTTTTGGAGAGGAATGGGGGGGCGGGAAAGGGGACGTCAACGGATGCTACTGGTCCCCCGGCCCCAAGGGCGAAGGCGGCGGCGGCGGCGGCGGCGGCACGGGCGGCGGGAGTCCACGGGGTCTTCTACCTGGGAGTTCTTCTTGCAGGCGTATTTTAGTGTGACTATCGGGTAGGATTTAAAAAGCCAGAAAGCAAGCCGGAGTCTCTGGCAGGCGCCCTCTTTCGCGGCCACGGCCCGCTTCGCCCGGTGCCCGGAGCCGGTGGCCTTCCTGCAGGCGCGGCGCTGGCTGGCCCCGGGGGCGGCCGCCCAGCTCCAAGGCTCGGCCCCCGCCGACGAGCGGGCCTTTGTGCGCCCCGAGCGGGAGCTGCTGGAGCGGGCGGGCCGGGCCTGCTGGGGGACGGCGGGCGGGCCGCCTGCGAGGAGTGCGTGGCCACCGCCGCCGCCTTCGCCCACCTGTGCCTGGCCGGGCGGGCCGGTCAAGGCGGCGCCCCCCCCCCGCGAGGCGGCGCTCCTCCTGCAGGCCTGGAGCGCCGCCTGCTGGCCCTCTGGCAACGCCGTGGTGGCCCCGCAGCGCCCCCTGCTGGAGCAGGCCGTGCGGCAGCCCCGGCCCCGCCGCCCGGCCACGGCCGGCCTCTGCCAGCAGGTGAGGGCGGTGCTGGGCGCGGCGGGGCTGCTGCCGGCCGCCTGGGACGAGCGGGCGGGCGCCCTCCTCCACCGGCGCGCCCAGGAGGCCCTGGCCGAGCGCGCCCGCTACTTCCGCGAGCAAGCCCAGGAGGAAGTGGGCCGGGCGGCGGCGGAGGAGATCCCCACCCACCTACCCACCGGCGGGGGACCTGGCCGCCCTGGCCGCGGGGCTCCCGAGGAAGCGGGAGCAGGACTTCGACTGGCTGTGCTGGTGGGCCGGGATGGCCTGGCGGGAGGAGGAGGAGGAGGGCCGGGAGGAGGAGGAGCTGGCCCGCGGCGACTAGGTGGCCAGCCGCCGGGCCCCGGGGGCCGCCGGAGGGCAGCTCCGCCTGGCGGCCTGCTTCCGGGAGAGCCCCTCGGCCCTCGCCCGGGCCCGCACCCACCAGCTGATCGGCCAGCTGGAGTGGAAGCTGCCCAACCCGCCCCCGCCGGAGGTCTACGCCAGCCTGGAGGCCGAGCCGGCCCGAGCCCGGGGCTACCTGGCCCGCCGCAGGCTGCAGAACCAGCTGGCCGAAGGGCTGGGGCCCGGCGTCCCCCTCCTGGTGGTGCCCGGGAAGCTGGCCCTGAAGAGCGGCTTCCCCGCCGCCGCCGCCGCCGCCCCCGCCAGCCTGATGCACGAGGACCGCCACCGCCTGGCATCGGGCACCGTCTGCATTTCTGGCTGAGCCCGCCCTCCAGAAGCGAGAGAAACGAGGGGCGCCCCAAGCCCAGGCTGCTTGGCTGACCCCAATCGCCCCCCTCCTGCAGAGCGGCCTTTCCCGACCTTTTTTCGAGTGGCGACCCTCTTCGAATAACAGCCAAGTCAACTGCAGGGCCCCTCCTCACATTTAAAATATAATTCCAAACCAATATTTGTGCCTGGTTTCTTGTCTATAACCTGGCTGCCCCTGAAAACAAGATAGGCAGGAGTGAATTTTTTTTATTGGGTAGAAACAGTTCAGGCTCCAGGGAGGAAGTCCAACACCCCCCCCACACACACACACACACATTTCTCCACTGCACCTTCCAGACAAGTGTGTTGCCGGTGGTGGTGGCGGCTTCGGGCATCGGACACACTGGAAGAGCCATTGAACCGAGTGGAGCTTGCTTCTGAGCAGGCCCATCAAGGGCAGCCCTGTGGGGTGCTTTGGGCACAAAGGCCGGGAAGAGGAGATGTTTCAAAGCAGGGGGAGAACCAGGCAAGCAAGAGAAGTGGGCCGGAGAAGCAGCAGCCAGTTTCAGCTCCTGCCGGGCAGCGTCCAAACAATGTACCTAGCAAGGGTCCCAAAGTGTGCCGCCCTCAACGTGCCCTGCCCACGAGATGCGCCTTCTGTGCCTCACCTACGAACATGCAGCGTCCCCCTGCCCCACCCACACCTGTCTGCCCTCCCTAGAACTGCATTTCCAGTCGGAGCACTGCGCCGGCTTCCTCCTTCCCCTTGGCAAAGGCGCTCGGCCTTCTGCGCTCCTCTGAAGCTGCTGCCGTCTCCAAAGCTCTCCTTCTGGCCTCCTGCTCCGTCCAGCCCCCCCCCCCGAAGCAGCTAGACAAGGTTCCCCATGGCCTTCTGCAGGGGTTGTCTTTCTCGGAAAAGGGTTGCGATGGCGGGGCTCAGGGACCCCACAGGAAACCCTTGGGGGTTGTGCCCCACAGGCTGGGAAACTCTGCTCTAGAGTCACTCCAGGTTCAGTGCCAGCCTCCCCGAGGTGAGACAGGAGGGCTGTTGGCCCCAGATGGTCCAGCTGGGATGAGAGCAGGGAGGGGGAGGGGGAGAGGGATGGTAACTGGCAATGATGCTTCACTCAGCCCAGAATTCTAGGCTGTGGCTGCTGAACACCAGTTCCCAGGGATCTGTGCATCTGAACCCGGAAACCAACAAATGGAGGTACAATTTGGAGAAACCTTTGATGCCCTCGCCTTGTTTGTTGCTGCTTCCAGTCTGAGGAGTCGGGACCCCGCTTCGTTCAGAGGGAACCCACCTCCTTTTCTTGTCTATAAGCCCCCAGACCCCAAACCCACTTCAGAAAGCAGAGGCCCAGGCACACAGCTGTGGAGCATGGGCATGGATTTATTGGCTGTGCCAGGCTGTGCCAAGGTGGCACTAGGGGAAGACATCATAGCCCCCAGCCATTTGGGGGAACTGGTGTTCTCACTGAGGGTGGTGTAGAGAGGGAGCACCCTGCCCCACTGCATGCGGAGGAGGGCAGTGGAAAAAGTCCACCACAATGCTCTTGGCGGGGGCAGGGGCCGTGGCCTTAATGAGCTGGTCTACATCAGCATAATGGTGGAAGTCAGATCCGTGGAAAAGGAAGACCCCCTTGGAAGTACACAGAGCACCATCCACATGAGCGTGGGGGATGGGCTGCAGGGGTCCTGGGTGACCAGGGCTCAGCTCCAGGTCCACGCGCCTAAGGTGGTTTCCTGGAAGGGGAGGAGGGAGAGGGAATCGGGTCAGATGCACGGCGCTCCCTGTGGCAGGAGGTGGGACTACATCCTGCCCACCTGGCCAGCAGAACTCAGTCCTCCCCTCCCTTGGAGCCCAAGCAGGACAAGAGAGGGTGGAGGAAGAAGCCTGGTGTGTGTGTCACACACACACACACACACACACACCCAGCTGGCCGTGCTCCCGCCTGCATGAGCCCCCATTTGTCTGGGCAGGGCCTCCAATCCTTCAGCTCCGTCTTGCCACCCTGCTGCTTCCCCCATCTAGGAAATCAACCCAGCCTTCCTGGTCTTCAAAAGGCTGCAGGTTGGATCCGAGGTGGCCTCCGGGTCCTGGCCCCCCTCCCTCTGCAACGGCCCCTCCCCTAGTACCGTGGATGATGTAGAGGGCCTGGGAGCGAGGGCAGGTGAAGGTGGCATCGGCTTCTGCGACTCCCAGCTCTGCTTGCAAGGGCCGAGGGTAGCCGTCCACTCGGATGTAGCCCCGGCCAGTTTGGTAGATGGTCACTTGAGAGCCCTGGTGCGCCGCGGACAGGCAGAAGGGAGAGAAGGAGGGTGGGTGAGTGGGCAGGCTGGCGGCTGGCTGGCTTCTTCTGCAAAGGGGTGGGGGGTGGGGGGGAAAGGCAGGGTCCTCCCGTTCCCACCCTGCTGAGCATCTCTGGCGCCTGTGCCCCCTTCCCCCATGCCCCTGCCCTCCACCTGCCCCTGCCAGTACCGCACCTGCACCAGGTAGAGCTTGTTGTCCCAGCTGAAAGCAGCGTCAACGTCCCCTTCCAGATCCTTCCACAGGTGCTTGAGCGGCCAGGCGTGCCACCCATCCCGGTGGGAGTCCAACTGGAAGTAATGCCCCTCTGTGTGGAGGAAGGGGGGTAAGGGGGGCAAAGAGGCAGTGGGGTCACCGCCTACCGCAAGCGTGTCCAGCTACAAGGGCGGGGGAGCCATTCTCTCCCTCGCCCCCCCCACTACACGCCTGCCCAGGTGCCACTTGGCTTCTAGTTTTCAGAAATCAGCCATACGCCCAGATCTCCTTGCCCCCCCTCGGCTCCCTCCTGAGATCGGCAGCTGCTGCAGCCCTGCCCGGCTCTCTCTGCCCGGGTCTCTTGCCACCTGCCCTGGAACAGGCCCAGGATGTGCACAGCCCCACCCCCACCCCCTGCCCATAAGGCAGGTCCTGCACGTCCCCATTGTTACCACGGAAGGCATAGATCCGGCCGGTGTCATCCGAGAAGAAGGCTTGGAAGGGTCGCCCGCTGCAACGGTCTGCAATCGCCCTGGCAGTCGCGTTGCCCTGGGTGTGGTGCCCGTGCCCTTCAGGGGGAAAGGGGAGAGAGAAGGAGTCCAGACCAAGTCCTCTTCCAGACCCGCCCGCCCCGCCCGCCCACCCTCCTGCCCGCCTGACAAAGTCTGTCTAAGTAAATGGCAAGGGCTGCCCCCTCCTTCCATAAACAGGGTCCCTCTCAAACAGGAACCTGGGGTGGGGGTGAGGGTCAGACCCACAGCCTTCCCCTCCTGAACCCCAAAAGGTCTGAAGGTGAGGGCAGGGGGGTGCTCCAGCCAGGTACGGATGTGTGTCTGATCCAACCCGCAGAGGTGAGAGGGACTTCCATCCGTAGGTGTCGCAGCCCTGACTTTGACCCAGGCAGGCACGGGCGGGGGGGGCGCAGCCTCTTTGATCCCTCTCCGGACGGCTCCGGATGGCAAGTCTAGGCCCCCTTGACCTCCCCAGTTCAGGTGGGGGAGGGCCTTACCCCTCCCAGGGCAGCGCATGAAGTAGTCCCTGGCGTCTCTTGGGTAGTTGGCCCCCACTTGGCCTGTGACCGGGTCAAAGCGCAAGAACTGGATGCCCTGGAAGCAGTAGTAACGCCCCAGCCAGCGCACAGCAGCCGAGCAGTTGGCGACAGAGGGCCACGAGCGCTGTTTGAGCTCCTTGGTCGTCAGATCGTAGGAGTAAACGACGGTGCCTGTGAGAGACGCAGAAGGCGAAGGGGGGTGGGTGCGCCAGCCACATCAGCATAAGATTTCCCAGAGCCCTCCCCCTCCTCCCCCCCCACAAACTCTGGCTGCCAGGATGCTTAGGAGCAAGCCGTGACCATCTCGCGGCCCCCCCCTGTGAGCTGTGCAGCAACGGCCAAGTTGCGATTCAGTTGCAGAGGAAGCGGTCATCGCTGGGGTCAGGGGTCAGGTCTTGGCTGGAGATGGCTAGCCAAAGGCCAGGGGTGCCTCCACCCACGACCCCCACCTCCGCTGTCCCATTGTCTTAGCAATGACATTGCGACCCTCCCTCCCCCAACTTGCCATGGACCCAATCCGCCTCACCTTTGAAGAAGAAGATGGTTGCTGCATGTGAGCATTCCTGGGCGTGACACTCCACGGCTGCATCCAAGTCCCCAGGAATCCCCGGGAACTCCTCCTCAATAAGCCGGGGGTATCCGTCCTTCAGTCTGCCTTGGGCATAGGCCCAGAGATGCTTGCCCTGCAGGACAACAGCACAGGTGCTGCTTCTGACCACCTTTGGGGGGGGGAGGGGGGCAACACACACACACACACCATACCCTGCAGGGACTCCCCCACTGGCCTCCTTTCTCCCTTTGGCAGCCTGACCCTGTGACTCAGGAAGCGTGTCTGCCTCTAGCCCTCACACGAACACGCCAGCCCATACGGGGGGGGGGGGAGGGCTCCCTCTCTTCCCATTTCACTCTGAGGTGGGGGTGGGCAGCTCCTCAGGGGATCCCACCTGCTGACACCAAGACCCAGCCCAGGCTCTCAGACACCAGTGGCCTTGGGAGTGGCACCTGGGGGTGGGGTGGGGGCACTCCTCCAATAGAAGTCTCTCTCTCTCCCCCCCCCAAGGAAGACTCAGGAAGGCCCTGATGGGAGGCAGGTCAGCTCTGTCCACATCCCATATACCTGGAAAAGGTAGACGTTGTCATGGATGCTGGGGCGGTCCGGGTGGTGAATGCGAAGGGCGGCATCAACAGGGCCCTGGATCTCCGGCCAAGAAGCATTTTTCAGCTCAGCTGCCCCGGCGAACCCTTTCCAGACCAGATCTCCTGGGGAACGGAGAAACACCCACGGGGGGAGAGAAGTGGGGAGAAGCACGGCTGGGGACCCTCCCTGGCTGACCGGTTGGCTGGCCGACCAGGGGCCCTTGAGGTGGAATCCGTGTGGACCAACCCTCTGCACATTGAGGGAGCCACGCGTGGCCCAGTGACACAGGCGCCCCTTGCAGCTGGAGCCCCATGCCCTAATCCCGTCAGAGGGAGCCCCCCCTCCCCGTTCTCCCTAGAGCAGCCCCTCAAACCAACCCAGCCCCACAGTTCAACCTCCCCGGACACATCTACCCCCTCCTCTGTTCCCACCAAGGCCAAGGCGAAGAAGCCCAGCCCAGCCCTGCCCTCCGGCTACCTTTGAAGAAGAGCATGGCCCCAGCCTCGTCCATGGTGATGGCGTCAAAACCCTCCTCTGAACAGCGCTGCTTTGGCTCTGGAAGGAGGAGGAGGAGGAGGAGCAGCCCCGTCAGGAGAGCCCCAGGCCCTGAGGCCTCGCCCCACCCATGCACTCACCCCACACCCTGAGGCCTCGCCCCACCCATGCACTCACCCCACACGCTGGCTGGCCGGATGCTCGGGCCAGCCTCATGTCTCAATTGCCCTCACCATGGCAGTGGGGGGTGGGGTGGGAGGGGGAAGCAGGGTTTCTCACCACGAGGGGGGAGGAGGGGGGAAGCTCTTGGTGGTGGTAAGCATGTTCCCCACGCACACACACACACACACCCCTCCTGTCCTCCTGCCCTCCTGCTTCCCCTTGGAGGAATCCTGTTTTGGGGCAGGGGGGCTTCTACCATACGGGGAGGGAAGAAAGGCCAGAGCGGAGAAAGATGGCCCTGGAGGACACGGAGCGCTCTGGGAGGCGGCAGCAAACCTCCGGGCCTCTCACCCCCCCGCCCGCTTGCCCAGTTTGGATGCTGGACAGATTCAGCTGGAGAAGAGAAGGGGGTCTTGATGCAGCCCCCTCAGCTGCCAGGTGGGCTCCCACTTGCTCCTGGAAGGATGGGGGCCCATCTTCTCCCACCTTTGTCCTCCACAGAAGGATATGAACCCAGATGATGCCAGCTGCTGCCAGTTCCGTTTGTTTTGCCGCCACCGCCTCTGCCATCCTGTTTGCTGCCAGAGAAAGGGGTCATCAGCCTTTGGCCTCGTTTCTGCTCTCCGGCAGCCTCGTCCCGGGGCTGCCCTGCCTTGATGGTCACTCCCCCGCCCCAGGGCTAGCTAGGGGAGAGAGCCCTGGACAGCACGGGGGGCCCAGGGCTTCTGAGCCAGAGCAGAGCAAGCCAGGGGAGGGTGGGCGCTGGCAATGCCAAACCGGTGGGGGCGGGGGCGGGGGCGGGGGCGGCAGAGAGAGAAACCCCGCCGGCTGCACAGCGCTGGGCTTTCTTCCCTGGCCTGCTCGGTCACACTCTGGGCACAGTGGCCCCCTTGCACACGAAGGCACCAAAACCCAGCCAGGGCCGGCTTCGCAGCCCCCCCGCCCCGTTCCCGCGCCCCGAAGGGCCCCACAGCTAGCGGCTCCCCGCCTGTTGGCGGCATGTAACAATAACCGCGCCCCCCCCCCCGCACGCAAAGACGAGAGCAGAGCCCTCCGCCCTCAGCAGCCTGCCCCCCCCCCGGCAAGACTCACAAGGGATACGCCAGGGCCAGCCCGAGGGCCGAGCAAAGGTAGAGCGCGCCAACCGCGCAGCGCATGGTGCCAAGGCGGGATGGGTACCGACCGACGGCCGCTGGGGCAGCTGCTTATATGGGGGGGGGGGCGGGCGGGGGAGGGAAGAGCCAGAGGAGGGACAACCCTCCCTCCTCAACCAACCACCTGCGCTCAGGTGGACCGGCGGCTGCTGGCGGCCGCGACCTTTCCCGGAGGGACCGACGGAGAGGGCAGGACAGGCGGGGCGCAGCCCTGCAAGCCTCGCTGCATCCCCTGCGAGGGCAGGGGATCCCACCCATTCGGCTGAGGGACCCTTTGGGGCAGCCCCTGAGCGGTGTGCCTTCCCCCTCCCCCTCCCCAAAGCTATGGGTGCAACTGCCAGGAATCTCTGTCCCCCCCCCCCCCCCGCTTCAGCTCATTCCGGGCATGAAGAAGAAGAAGAAGAAGAAGAAGAAAGGGACCCTTGACCCCGGAGGGGGGGTGTAAATATTTGAGCTCGGTGGGAGTCAGCACACGCCGTTCCCAAAGGGCCACCAGGCGCGTTGCTGGAGGGAGCGCCAGCCGCGTCGCCAGCCCCTCGACCAGAGCCACCGCCTGGGCTGGGCAGAGGCTTCACTGGGGCTCCTGTGGGCCAGTCCTTCTGGGGAGGGGGCAGCGCCACTGCCAGATCCACTCAAACGCCCAGAAACATCTGGGCTCTGCAGCAGTCCAGGGTCAGAGGCCCCTGAGCGGGGTTTAAACGTGGAAGATAAGACAGATTACCCATGGAAGATACGGGGACATTTTTCGTCAGAATCCAAAGAAGGCGGGCAGGCGACAGTGTGATCACAGCTAGGCAGCCAAGCCACTGAAATGGTGGTTTGGGGATTCTTACATCCTCAGAGTCTCAAGGAAGGGGAAAGAGCAGGCTGAACTTATCTCCCACAGAACTGAAGTCTCATTTTCTTTCATAGAATCATGGAATAAAGGAGTTGGAAGGGGCTTATGAAACAATCAAATCCTTCTCCAGGCTGGAATACAAATCAAAGGATATCTGCCAGGTGGTTGTTTAAGTTTCTCTTGAAGTGTTGGAGCACTCACCTCCTCCCAAGTTCATGTACTGCTCTAACAGTTAAGAAGTTTTTCCTAATATTCAGCCAAGGTATGGTTTCCTGTACCTTATTATTATGTATCCTTGCACTCATTTCACGGATGAAATGTGGAAGAGATTGTCACTCTCGAATTGGCCTTCTCAGCCACACTAGGCGCTGTTCCAAGTCTTCCAAGTCCTCCATACAGAGCACGTTACCATAGTCTTTCGAGACTGAAGGATGCCTAACTAACTAACTCATTTCACACGCTAGCAAGGTTATGCTCAAAACCCTACAAGGTAGGCTTCAGCAGTATGTGGAGCGAGAACTCCCAGAAGTACAAGCTGGATTTCGAAGGGGCAGAGGAGCTAGAGATCAAATTGCTAACATGTGCTGGACTATGGAGAAAGCCAGAGAATTCCAGAAAAATATCTACTTCTGCTTCATTGACTATGCGAAAGCCTTTGACTGTGTGGACCAAAGCAAACTATGGTGAGTCCTTAAAGAAATGGGAGTTCTTGACCACTTTATCTCCTGAGAAATCTATAAGTGAGACAGGAAGCAACAGTTAGAACTGGATATGGAAACACTGATTGGTTCAAAGTTGGGTACGGAGTACAACAAGGTTGTATATTGTCTCCCTGCTTATTTAACTTCTGTATACTGTATACAGTATATACTTTCGCATATATCATGCAAAAGGCAGGACTGGAGAAATCTCAACCTGGAATTAAGATTGCCAGAATTATCAATAACCTCCGATGTTACCACTCTGATGGCAGAAAGTGAGGAGGAATTAAAGAACCTCTTAATGACGGTGAAAGAGGAGAGCGCAAAAAAACTAAGATCATGGCCACTGGTCCCATCATCTCCTGCAAATAGAAGGGGAAGATATGGAGGCAGTGACAGATTTTACTTTCTTGGGCTCCATGATCACTGCAGATGGTGACAGCAGCCACGAAATTAAAAGACGCCTGCTTCTTGGGAGGAAAGTGATGACAAACCTAGACAGCATCTTAAAAAGCAGAGACATCACTTTACCAACAAAGGTCCACATAGTCAAAGCTACGGTTTTTCCAGTAGAAATTTATGGAAGTGAGAGCTGGACCATAAAGAAGGCTGACAGCCGAAGAATTGATGCTTTTGAATTGTGGTGCTGGAGATCAAACCTATCCATTCTGAAGGAAATCAACCCTGAGTGCTCACTGACAATACAGATCCTGAAGCTGAGGCTCCAGTACTTTGGCCGTCTCATGAGAAGAGAAGACTCCCTGGAAAAGACCCTGATGTTGGGAAAGTGTGAGGGCAAGAGGAGAAGGGGATGATGGAGGACAAGATGGCTGGAGAGGGTCACTGAAGCGACCAAGATGACTTTGACCCAACTCCAGGAGGCAGTGGAAGGCAGGAGGGCCTGACATGCTCTGGTCCATGGGGTCATGAAGAGTCGGACATGACTTAAGGACTAAACATCCCCCCATGTAGGCATCCTTCAGTCTCAAGAGACTATGGTAACGTGCTCTGTACGGAGGTTTTGGAACAGCATCTAGTGTGGCTGAGAAGGCCAATTCGAGAGTGACAATCTCTTCCACACTGAAGACAAATCTAATCTGTCCCCATCCAGCTCCCTGGTTTCTGGACGGCCTCTTTGCCTCGGCCTGCTGTACAAGTGTCTCTTCAAATTGGGAGAGGCCGTGATGCACCGGCTGCCTCCAAGCTGGACGCTCAAGACGTCAAGGTTTCCCATCTGTCGAGGTCCATTCCTAAGGCCTTCAGATCCCGCTAAACAACAACAACATTTATGGTACAAGGGTACACTGGACAAAAGGCATGTGGCCATATGGACTGAACTAGCCTATGGACATGTGGCTTATGGAATGACATGCCTATGGAAAGGCATTGAGGAAATCTTTTGGTTTGCTGAGGATGCCTTCCAGCCTGAAGCTATGCATGATGGATTGAGCAAGAAAGGCTGATATGTGATTGCTGTGGCAACAAGAGTCTGGCCAAGCTGGAAGACAATGGAACAGTATGGCCAGGCTACAAAATTGGATACCAGGCCCAGAGCATACCCTGTTACAGTGCTCTATGGTCACATCATGTACTACAGGACAAAGGGGGTGATTCACTTTCTGGGAATAAAGGGGGAAAAAGCACAGTGCACTTGTTCTCCCAGAGAATGCAAGAGAATTAGGGACATCAGTGGAGCAAGAAACAATTGTCGCTTGCGACTCGGACTCAGGAGCACAGACTTTCATCTCTCACATGCAGATGCTTCTCAGTTCACTTTTCCTCATGTAACTGTAATTTTGCTGATTTTGAGTGCTCTGGGACCTTCGGTTGCCTTGATTTTGAGAGAAGCTTCAGTGTTTACAATGGGGTAGACTAATTCTGGGAGGTTGTGTGTGTGTACACACACAGAGGGGGGGCTGGTGGAAGGTTAGGGGCAAATATAATGCTTCATAAAGGTCTAATTGTGGCTGATTTTGGATAACTGTAATTTCATCTGATACTTTAATACAGGTTGTTCTGCTTTATACTTTTCATTCCATTATTGTTATTATTCTGTAATTATTCTGTAAGCCGCCCAGAGTGGTAGAATATTCCAGATGGGCGGGATATAAATCGAATGAATGAATGAATGAATGAATGAATGAATGAATGAATGAATGAATAAATAAATAAATAAATAAATAAATATTGTATTGTGTTAGAAATTCTTTGAGTTTGCTTTTATTTCTTTTATAGTGTGCCTCCATTTCATGAATCCTATTCCCTGATTACCTGCTGCAATTTAAATAAATTCTTCCATTAATATATTTGCAAGAGGCCTAGTGTCATTTCTGTTTATGCCTTTCTACCCACTGGGGTAAGAAGAACCTTGTTTTCAATCTGTGTTTTTCTGTTTTGTTTTTTTGCCAACAGCACCCATTTGCACTGTACAGAGGACAAACAGGACAGTCTCTATGGAAAGGAATTAATGGACATAAATCAGATACTATTCCTTCTTTATGGTCCAGCTCTCACTTCCATACGTCACTATAGGAAACCATAGCTTTGACTATGCGTACTTTTGTCAGCAAGGTGAGGTCTCTGCTTTTTAAGATGCTGATTAATAGTGATCACATATTAAATGAGTAAATTTGGGGGTAGAGCTGGCATACGGATTTGTAACAGGGCATCGTCCCCATGGTTGTATCAGTGTGGTATAACTTACTGTGCGTCAATTATTGCCTGAGATTGTGAGGCTATTTGTAAGCAAATATAGACCTGCCACCAATTGCTTGTGAGAGTGAAATGTTCTTGTCAAGAATGAATGGGCTGGAGATCATTCATGACTTGTGGGTGGTCTCAGTTGTGGGCTGAAAGCAAGGACAAATGGTGTTCGGTCATTTCCTCTTCTGGGTTTGTTTTGCAGTGGGTTGCTTCTGGGTATTCCTCTTGCCCAGTTAATTTCCTCTTTAACCATATCATATGGGTGCTGTATTGTAGTTTGAGATCCATTTTGGAGATCCTTGACTTTGGAGTCTCTGAGAGTAATTATTTTTCTTTTAAATAAAAACAGTCTTCAAAAGCAGAAATATTTATTTATTTATTTATTAGATTGATATACTGCCCATCTAGAACGCGTCTACTCTGGGCAGTTATATAGCCATAAAAGACCACAAATCCACCATGCCACAAACACGTTAGAACTAGCCTTTACTCAGGGGTCTAAAAGAGAGGTTACAGAGCTGTGACCAAGAGCAGAGAGGCTATCGAGTTGCCCTCAGGACTTGGCACTGGCTCCTGCCATCTTGGGAGAGCCCCATCTTCAGCTGCCAGGCTGAAGCCACGAAGCTCCCCAAAGGCTGACCCGGCACCCTGAGGTCCTCCTGTGCCCAAAGGGGACAGGTTTGCTGGGACTGTAAGGCCAGCCACCAGGCCAGTCTGTGAGCGACAGGAAAGCAAGCTGCTATAACTAGGAGAATTCAGACCGAAGAGCTTGAACAGAACACTGTAGGAAGGGTTTCACGCACAGCCTCTAGGTACAGGACGTGCAGGCTATGATCGCTCAGGCCAGCTGCCTCTTTTGACACAGGAGGGGCAGAGGGGCATGGAAACACCGAACCAGCCGCTGTGACCAGCTGGCAACCCAAGAACTAGGGATGATGCTGTTACTATGTGCCATCAAAACACTTCCAATTTATTGAAACTTGAAGATGCAGTGGCCTTCAGAAGATCATATCATTAATCACCCAGTCAGGTCTTGCAAATGAAACCTTAATGGGTCAATCCATCTCATGCTTGGTCTTCCTTTCTTCCTGCTGGCTTCAACTTTTCCCAGCATTATTATCTTTTTCTTCTCGTTGTGTGACCAAAGTAGGACAGCTTGGGTTTCATTTTTTTTCCTTCTACGGAGAGTTTAGGACTCAATTGACCTACATTTGTTCATCTTTCTGGTGGTCGAGGGTATCCACAAAGCTCTCCTTCAGCACCATACTTCAAATCAATTGATTTCTTCCCTTGCCAGCTGTCCCTGTTGTCCAGCATTCACATCCATATACAGTAGTAGGGAATGCCATAATATAAATGATATTAATTTCTTTCTAGTGATATGTCTATTCCCAAAGATCTGTTCCAGCTCCTTCAAAGCGGCCATTCGGAGTCTCTGCCTTCTTCTGATTTCTTGGCAGCAGGCTCCATGATTTGCCCTGTGTAAGTATAAAATATAATACTAGGCCGATTCAACACAAACTCCTCTGCTGTATCCAAATGCCAGCTATGCCATCTGCTCATTCTTGGGACCTTGACTGGAAAACATCCGGACATAGTCCAAAAGTTACTTAGTGGTCAGCAGCCAGGTATTGGCCAATGCCATACACTGATGCAAACTTAAGGAGGCAACAATTCTGCTTTTAATTGCATCCTCTAAAAAAAAAAAAACCTCCAAGGGACATGCTCCAGTGTTTGGCCAATTGCTATGGGTCTCCCTGAGACACAAACAACATGATGCTTTCTATAATGGATCGTTTGTAACACAGAACAGAAAACAAGTGTTCTCTAAAGAAACATCCAGAATCGTGACTCTAGCCTTGTGTCAGCCAAGGAAAAACACTCTGCAAGCAAGCAAGCAAGCAAACAAGAGCACACAAGGTCTTTCGGGACAAGGAGAAAATAATGGGACTTGGGAGTCTGACTACCAGACAAAACTGTCACATTCACAAGCCAGCAGCAAACATTGCCCAATTCAGGATGGCAAGGTGGCAACTCCGTGGGAAACTGTGAGAAGGCCTGAGAGGGACAAGAGGACTTCACCTGAAAAGGGCTTTGTTCTCCCAAGGCTACAGGTATGAGGAAGGACACATGAGGCTCTGACAAAAATGCCACTGCTTGCACAAGAGGGAAGGACCCTGCTGTGGCTCAACAGGCCCCACCCAAAGAGACAAGAGATTGCAACAGGGTGACTGCACAAAAGAACAGCTTTTCCTCTCTTCTCCAGGTATCGGCACCCACAACTCCCACTCGCATTCCTTCAGTCAAAGACAAAGCACCTACTGCCCATATTTTATCCCATTCTTCTCCTATTACTTCTTCATCCAAATCATTTTGCCATTGCATTTTTAACCCTACAGTACCCTGTTCTACTTGATTTAATAATTTACAGTATATATTTGACTTACAGTTCCTTTTCTTTCTGTTTTTTCCTCTGATTTCAATCTTTTTTCTATAATTTCTTCAAATTTTGTCATTTTTCTACCTTTCCCTTCTTTAGTATACCATTCTCTTGTCCACTTTTCTAACTGAATTAGATTTAACCATGAATACCCTTCTCCCCCTAATATCTTTTTTATATCCCCTTTTTCTTTTATCTTCTCTGTCCAGTCTTTTAATCTGCTTATCTGTTTGCTTTTGAATACATTCTTTAAGTTTTTTAAATTTTCTGGAAAATTCCTTAAATCAACTACCTGAGATAAAGGAGATATCGGTGGACTCAATACCTCTCTAAATTCCTTCCAATTTTCCAACATATTTATTAAAAACGGATTTTTGATCTTTTTTATCCCTTCTGCAATTTTTTTTTAAACAAGATACTTTCCACAGTTTCTTGTATTCCTTCCGTCTCAATATCCATCCAAATTAAATTTTTATTATCCTTAATTATATCTGGGATATGTCTAAGCTGATTCGCTACATAGTATAATTTTATATTAGGTAATCCAAGACCCCCCTTTTTTTGTGCGACATACCAGTTTTTTATTAATCCTCCCTTGTTTGTTTCCATTGCAATAACAATTTATCATTGTCTGCCATTCTTTTAATTGTTTTTCTGTAATCTTTATAGGGAGCATCCAAAATATAAAATTTAATTTAGGGATTATTTTCATTTTATATAATGCGACTCTACCAAACCATGAAATTTTTAATTTCTGATATTCCTTTATCCTTCCAGTTATCTCCGTTTTTAATCTATCCAGATTTATTTTGATTATTTCTTGTAGATTCCAAGTTATATTAATCCCCAAATATTTCATAACCTTTCCTATTTTACCTTCAAATATTATTTTCACTTTATTTTCCTCTTCTTCTGAATGGTTTAACAATAAACATTCGGACTTCCCCCAGTTTATCCTTAATCCCGTTATACTCTCAAATTCCTTCAAATGTATTTTCAACCTTTCAATTGTTTCAGCTGGATTATTAACTATTAATAATGTGTCATCGGCAAATAAATTTATCTTACCATTCTCTTTATTATCTACTCCTCTAATCTGTTTATCTTCTCTAATTATCTGTGCCAAAATTTCAATTATCATTGTAAAAAGTACTGGAGATAGGGGGCAACCTTGTCTAGTGCCCCGACCTAAGTATATTGTTTCAGTGATACCATCGTTCACTATAACCTTAGCTGTATTCTGAGAATAAAGTTGGTGAATTATATGATTGAAATTAGATCCAAACCCTAAATACTTAATTAATGTCTTCAATGACTCCCATTCCACTGAATCAAAAGCTTTAAATATATCTAGTGATATTACTCCCGCCTTAGAATTACTTTCTTTCGCCAAGTTCATTACATTAAGTACCCTCCTCATTAAATCAGACATTTGCCTACCAAGTATAAATCAATTTTGGTCTTTTTCAATATATTTCCACATAAAGCTATTCAATCTTTTTGCCATCATTGCCGTAAATATCTTAGCATCCTGATTTATCAATGATATTGATATTGGTCTATATGCATCCATGTTTGCAGGGTTTTTATCTGGTTTCAGTATTAAAACTATAAGTGATTCTCTCCATGAAAGTGGGGTTTCTTCTCCCTTTAATATCTTATTAAATAACTCTTTAATTTTGGTATAAGGATCTTTTTAAATACTTTATAATACTCTGGGCCTAGTCCATCTGTTCAGGGGTCTTTCCTACTTTTAAACTGTTTATAATTTCCTCTATTTCCTTTTCCGTAATCATCTGCTCCATGTCATTTTTATCATCATCTGAATTTTTTTTATTAAAGTTTTTGTGTGTTTTTGTTTCTTTTGAAATCAAGAGCATGGTCACTTTCTCCCAGAGTTCGTCTGACTACCACTTCTTCTACCAAGTCATCTCTATTAGTTTTGACCAGGATAGCTATTCCTCTGGCTTCTTCCTCTACTTTTTGTTGGAGAAAATTATCAGTCACGCAATACAGGAATTTCTTGGAAGAGGCATACTTAGCAGAATTTGCCTGTCAACATTTATCAGGATAATAAAAATTTCCTATTACTACTAGATTATGTTTCTGTGAAATTCTTGCAATTTGTTTTTCAAAGGTTTCATCTGCATCTTGATTTGGCAGTTGGTAGTAGACTCCAACTACCATGTTCCTTTTGTTTTTTGTCCCAGTTATTTTAATCTAGAAGCTCTTGATGGAACAACCAAGCTCATCCTCCTGTATTTCTATGCAGGAATATGTGCCTTTGACATATACTGCTACTCCACCACTCTTTTTATTCTTTCTGTTTTTTCTGAACAATTTATATCCTTCAATTGTTGCATTCCAGTCACGGGAATAATCCCAGCAAGTTCCAGTTATTCCGACCAAGTCATATTTACCCTCCTGAACTAAGACTTCCAGTTCTTCTTATTCATTTCCCATACTGTTGGCATTCGTATATAGACACTGGAGATTGTATTCCCAGATGAAAAGTTCCCAGTTTCTGGAAACAAATTAGTAGCTACTGGCAATTGTTTTGATGTGGTAAACAAAGATTTTGGAACCATTCCAGTAACTGAAATAAGTTGGGGAGGAGAATGTCCTGATCTTGCTTCCACAGTCTTTTAAATTACTGCCTTAATGTTTGGTACTAAGAAAAAAAAAATTACAATATGAGGCTGGATGACGCAAAGTTCTCACTCAGACTCCTTTGCAAATGTTGTGTTCTTTGAATAGTTTTTACACCTCATTTGCATCACAATGGGCCATTCAAGACAGCTTTAACTTATTTTTTTTTTAAAAACCTAGCAAAATTATCCCAGAACACAGGACTGATACAGGATCTGCAAATAGGGAAGGCAATGTCAATGTATCATACTAGCAGCTCAGAATGCAAACCAAACAACAGTCAAGCAAAACAGAAAGTACTATCGGTCGTGTTCTGAAGGGTGTTCTTCCTGAACACCCTTCAGAACATGGCTAAAGGACCCAAAAAACCCACAACAACCATCAGATCCTGGCCGCGAAAGCCTTCAAGAATACAGAAAGTACTACCCCTTGTGATACCAATGAACTATATAACTAGCATCACAGCCAGCCCTGGCCTAGGGTGCACACATAGTAGGCCTCCTTCAGTCTCGAGAGTCTATGGTAACATGCTCTGAATAGAGGTCTTGGAACGTCTAGTGTGGCTGAGAAGGCCACGTAAGGTAGTAAAAAATGTGCACTAGTGTGTCATGGAAGCTGAGAGCAATGCCATCAGAAGACATTTCAAACAAATCAATTATTTTCCTGTCAGCTTTCTTAACCGTCCAGCTTTTGCACCTCTACATGCTGGTCAGGAATACAAGAATGTGGATTATCTTGATCTTGGTCTCCACCTAATGATCATTGCACTTAATGATCTTTTCTAAATCCTTCATTGCTGCCCTTCTCAAGTCTCAGTCTGCGAAAAGGAGGGCAGGGCAGACAATGTCACTGCCAGAGCACCATCCATCATCCATGGAGCAAGTGGTGAGGCAAAGCCCAAGATCCCTGAGACTGAGAGGAAAACAGCCCTTTATACGGAGGAGCAAGAGCCAAGCAACAAAGGAAAACCGCTGGTGACGATGGTGGAGGAAGTAGTGGAACAGAGAAGTTGAAGAGTCTAGTAAAACAACTGACAGGTCCAGAACAGGGAATGAGTCACTGAATACCAGAGATGACAGGACAGAAAAGGGCAGAGCCAGAGAGTCTGTTGGAAAAGGTAGGAAAGAAAAGAGGAGGAGGAGTGAATGGAGAGGAAGAAAAAGTCTGGTGAAAGCGGAGGAAATGTAGTAAGATCCTTCCCATGGGATGGGCATGGATCTGATGAGAACAGGGGTCCCCAACCCCCAGTCCACGGCCCAGGACCAGGCCACGGAGACAGATCTCCCACCCCCCACCCTGGCACGGATGAACAGACACATGGCGTGCCCTCCCCGCACACACAGACACCCTCCCCCCACACGCACGCTAAACCAGTCCCCGGTGCCAGAAAGGTTGAGGACCACTGGGTTAGAAGATCCCTGGACAAAGAAATGGGAGCAGTTCATGGTGCCCAGAGAAGAGGCTGAGAGAGAGGCAGTGATCACAGAGCTTCTTGTTGGGGCCAGGAGGAGGCTCGAGACTGGGCAAGGAAGACCAGGGAGGAGGGTCTAGCTGAGTAAGGAAAGGAGAGGGAGGGGTAAAGGGGAGCAGCCCTCAGAAGCAACACCCGAGACCCCAACGCTTGGGAATACTCGGAAGCAGGATTCAACAGGTCTACGCCAAGGGCATCTGGAGGGAATGGAGTGCCCTTGCTGTCGGTTTTAGAGACAGGGGTATTCATATTCATATACTAATATTCCTCCCCACACAGGTGCAGATAATGAGGGTCCACCTCCCCTGGGGCCAGACTGTCCATTCACCATTCCACTGCTGCTGCTAGTTCTGTACACCATTCCTATCACTCTGGAGCTCATGATGGATTAACCACTCCTGGCAGAAGGCAGGATGATGAGCCTCTCTGCCAGATCGAAGAGTGGCTCTCTGATTGCAAGCTCCAGAGTGACAGGAGGGATTGTGGAGCCGGTGGCATGGACAGAATTGTGAGTGGACAGTCTGGCCCGGGGGGGGGGAGACCCTCGTTATCTGCACTTGTGGGGGGATATTCGTAAATGAATACATACCCATCTCTAGTCGGTTCCACCAGATACCACATTAATGAACTTCTTGGAGAAAAGTTTTGAACTGTTGGACTTTAATGTTTCAAACACATTTCGGAAACCAGAAGCTAACCATTGACTGAGGAAGAGAAGTTGCGTATTCCTGTCACCGTTGAACGTTTCCTAGATGCACCTATAATAAATCCTGTTGATACAATCCATGGTCAAGAGCCGTGTGTTGCCAGGCTAGACATGGACGTAAAGGGGAAAAACCCTTCTCAAGCTAATGAACCCTCGGACAGACTTCTTCTGATTTCTTGGCTGCAGTGATTGAACCAAGGCATTCAAAATCTTTAACTATTTCAATTTCTTCAATCTTGAAATTAAAGTTGTGTAGTCTATGACTTCTGTCTTCCATATTCATGATTTTTTACTTCCTAAGTTTCAGCTGCCCTCCTGGTTATGTATAAGAAGTAGGCCATGTTTGCACTAATGCCTAAAAGAGACTTTGATCCAAAACCACTCATACTGAAGCAACACAGTTTGTTTTTATAGATCTACAGCATTTTTTCCCTTTGGCTTTTCTTGTGTCAATATATATACACGGGAAATTCCAGTATGTCACAATGCCATTTTTGGCATGCAGTAAGGGCAAGTGGCCTTTGAATTGTGGTGCTGGAGGAGGCTCTTGAGAGTCCCCTGGACTGCAAGAACAAACCTATCCATTCTGAAGGAAATCAAGCCTGAGTGTTCACTGGAAGGACAGATCCTGAAGCGGAGGCTTCAAGACTTTGGCCATCTCATGAGAAGAGAAGACTCCCTGGAAAAGACCCTGATGTTAGGAAAGTGTGAGGGCAAGGGGAAAAGGGGACAACAGAGGATGAGATGGCTGGACAGTGTCTGCGAAGCAACCAACATGAATTTGACACAACTCCGGGAGGCAGTGGAAGATAGGAGGGCCTGGCGTGCTCTGGTCCGTGGGGTCACGAAGAGTCGGACACGACTAAACGACTAAACAACAAGGGCAAGCAGCCTGTTAGCCCCTTCATCTGCTTGTTAGGCATTCCGCTAGTGGCTTTGTGGGCTGCAGCCTGATATCTTCCAGATGAAGCTTCATGTTGCCTTCCTGACTCTTTGGCCCTTCAGCCGTCAATTCATGGAGCAGGAAGGGACCCCGGCGGCCACACAATCCAATGCCTGCTGGATGGGGCTGTAGCTTCCCACCCTGGGCAGGCAGCCCCCCCCCAGCTCTGCTTAGGCGAGTGCTGGGAAAGGCAAGGGCCAGGCCCCCCCCTCCTGCTCCTGTTCCTGCCGCCACTTGGCCTCCTGAAGGCCTGCTGCAGCCTTCACCCAGCTGCCAGGGCTAGACTACCGTAAAGCGGCCCTGGCTGGGGCCACCCTTGAACCCAGGGCCAAAGGCGGCCGCTCCGGAGAGCGCAGGGCCCTCGACGCCTGTTCCCTCGCGGCTTTCGGACCCCGCTGGGCCGCGCCAAAGGATGGGGCGGGGAGGCTCCTCGTCGTTCGGGCCCCGCCGCCACCACAACGAGCCGCTCTCCCGCCCCACCCAGGCCGCCATCTTACTGCCGCGCACTCGGCGCAGAGAACGGCAAGGCGCAGGCGCGAAGCCTTCTCGGCCGCGAAACTGTCACTCCCGCTCGGGACCAATCGCGCGGCTGTTGCCAAGGCCTGGGGCTGGTGGGCGGCGCTTCTCTCCTCCTCGGCCCGCCTGCCCCCGACAGGACAGAGGGAGGGAACCTCAGACTGGATGAATGGCAGGCTGTGTGGGGGGGAGGAGCCAATCAAAATCCTGGGAGGGGGGCCCCGGCGTCGCGGGCTCTCATTGGCCGCCTGCCTGCGTGGAAGGGGCCCCGAGTGCAGGACGTGGGCGGGGGCAGCGCCCTTTTCCGGGTCCAGCCGCGGTCGCTGCTCCCGGCGATCCCTCGGCGTCCCACCAGCCCGGGTGCGCGTGCGCGGAGTGAGGCGTCATGGGACTTGCAGTCCAGCCTGGCGGAGGGGGCGGGACTGGAGGAGCGGGCGGCGCGGCGCCCCCTGCCGGCGGGATTTCGCCTCCTCCTGTTCCTTTGGCCTCGGGCCGAGCCGTTCGCGGGGCGGCCGCGCCCAGGGAGAAGTTGCGGCGGAGAAAAAGCGGTGGGATCCGGGCCCCCCCCCCCAGGGCTCTGTTGGGCAACAGGTGAACCCGCCAGGTGGAGTGGGAGGCTTCCCGCCGACGCCGACGCCCCCCCCCAAACTCATCCAGCAGCAAAACCGAGGGCGATCATGTCCAGAATACTTTTATTTGTTTGTACACACATTTCATGAGCCCGTGGCTGCCTTGGTTTCGCCCGACCTGACAGGAGTGTGTGCAGAAGGCCTGGGGAGCAGAGGGGGCCGGGGGGGGGGGTCGCCAGGGAGCAGCACCCTGAGCCCTTCTCGGCTGAGGGATGGCTCGGATTGGGATCGGGTTCAGGTGGAGGGAAGGCCGGAGGAGGGCCGAAGGTGGGTGGCCTCAGGGAGCCCCCAGGGAGGACAGGAGGCTCCAGGCGGGAGGACTGGCAAAGGCAAGCTGGCCCTTCCTTCCCCTCAGCCACCCGTCCTCCTCCTCCTCCTCCTCGGGGGGGGGGTCCGGGAGATCCAGGCTGGAACCCCCTCCTTTCGAGGCTCTTGAGGTGGAGGAGGAGGAGGAGGAGGAGGGAATCGGGCCAAGGGCCACAGGAGCCAAAGCCTCTTTCCAGAGGGTAAAGGTCACCTGGCCGGACCCCCGAGAAGGAACTGGGAAACGAGGAAGACGGCCGAGAGGGTCCCGGGACCTCCAAGAGCGCCCCGGCCCCCTCAGCCAAATCGAGGGAAGGCGTGTCCCGTTCCCTGACCACCAGCGGCAGGGAGCCGACGGGAAGGCCGCCTCCCATCATCCCCAGCCAGAGCTTGTGTCAAGCACGGGACCAACACCGCTTCCTCCCAGGCCAGGTGGCGCCACCCCTGACCCCCACCCCACCCCCACCCTCCGGAGCCCAACTCTCCCCATTCCTTCCTCCTGAAGCCCGGCGGTCACCCGGGGAAAGCAGGGGGAGTCGGCCCGTCCTTCCTGCTCTGCCCAGAGACGGCTTCAGTGTCCCTGTTGGTGGGTGGCACCCCTTCGGCTGCTCTTCCCTACAGACATCCGTGGACCGGCCAGAGAAGGAGGGGTGTAGCCCCGGCCCCCTCCCTGGACAAAGAGATAAAGTGCAAAGAAAATCCAGGTGACAAAAAAAATGGTAGGTGGAAGGATAAGAGAGTGGAGAAAGGCGGCCGTTCCTCAGGATCCCCAGCGCCCACAGGGTCTGGAAGCAGGAACATCGGTGGCCTCCAAGCAGGCAAAAAGCAGACTCCCCCCTTCTAGGGGACCCGGCCCAGAGTCAGACACCACCCCCCCCACCACCACCCCCATCCTGGGAAGAGGCCAGAGAGGCATACGGGGGCCTTGCTGGGGAAGCCAAGCAGGCAACGTGCCCTCGCACCCGCCGGGAAGCGTCCCGAGCCCAACGCGCATAGCTGCCTTGGTCGCAGTTGGCACCTTTACACACCGCTGCCGGAGCCCCCGCAACGCTTGCAGGGGGGAGGAGGCCCCGCAACAAGGGCCAGCTCTCCCCACAGTTCATCACCTTTAAGGCCAGCAGGTGGGTCAGAAGGGAGCGGAGGGACCGTCCCGGCCCCCCTCCATCCAGCCTGCCTCCCCTGGGCTACTGCAGGTAGCGGTAGGCCTTGAAACAGTGGTTGCCGGAATCCGCCACCACCACGTGTCCGTCAGAGGTGAGCGCCAGGCCCTGCGGCCCGTACAGGGGGTCGGCTGTGGTGTTGATGTAGGACAGGAAGGAACCGGAACTGTCGAAGACCTGGAAAAAGAGGGTTGGGGTGATGAAGGCCGAGGCAGGGGAGGGGAGACACCAGATGCCGGTGGGAGTGGCAAGGAGCCCAGCCATTTGAGGAACAACAGTGGACCCTCTGGTGCCGGCGTAATATCGGTGGAGGTAACCAGCAGCGGCGTTTTGTGTAGGCAGCTTGTGAGCTGTCTCCTGATTCCCCCAAAGCAGGAACGCTCAGTGAGGCCAAGCTCCTGGTTGTTGAACCAGTGGGTTGGGCACTGGATTCTCCGTGATGCGCTGCCTGGGAGAGGAGTCAGCTTGTGTAGCTTTGGACAAGCTGCATACAGTCCCAGGGCACCCTCAGAGGAATGAAACGGTAAACCACTTCTGAGTGCTCTGTACCTAGAAAACCCTGCAAGGGATCCCCCCTAGTTAACACAGCTGTTAAGAAGCTCTTTTGCAATTGGTAGATCTCTGGGTTCTAGTAAAAAAAACCAAAAGCAGCCTGAAGTCTGTCCATCCCTCTTCAAGAGAGGGACAGCACAGCATAAATGCTTAAGTTGCACACCACACGCCCAGGACTGCAGCCTCCTTGGTCCGTGGGGTGAAGGGGTTGGTGGTGCCCCCTGCCCAAAGCGACCGTGCAGCCCCATGGAACAGAAAGCAGTGGCTGCCCCTTCGCAAGAAAGAAGATTGCAGAACTGGGAAAGGGGCCAAAACGAGAGCCACCAGCTAGACCGGCACGTTGGGCTGTCTTTCCTACCAGGAAGGCTCGGCAGTTTATCTACTGCAAAATATTAAAAATAAAGCAACAGAGGGAAGCTGCTCGGACTCAGAAATAATTACAAATAATTGAATGAGGCCCAAAGAGAGACGGTCTTTCCTACGAGAGCAAACCCCGCGGCTGAAGTGTGAGAAAGCCAGCCTCCCTCCTGCCCTGCCCGGGAGTCCTGTCCCAAGGACGGCTGCTGCCCAGGTGCTCTTTGGAAGGGGGCACTGGGGCTGATGGGCCCCAAAGGGAGGCGCTCCCCATGCAAGTCAGCTGGGGCCGGAAGGGGTTCCTTGCACGCACAGCAGAAGCTGTGGCCACCATTTGACAATCCCTTCCCCTTAAGCAAGCTGGTGGGAGCCAAATTTGGGCTCCGAAACCTTAGGAAGGGAGATGAGTGGATGAATGGAAGGAAGGGTCAATGCAGTGGCCCGTGCCCACCCCACCCCACCCCCCGAAAGGCACGGCAACCTGGCAGTGGAGGAGAGGCGTCGCCCTCTGTCTGCTCAGCCTCGGAAGAGGTGGCCGGGCAGGGAACAGGCCGGGCTGGACCACCGCAGCCTCCTTCCCCACACCCTGAGGGAGAGGGAGACCTCCTGGGCCGGAGGAACCTCTCGAGAGAGAGAGGCACCGTTGTTCGGCTGGCTCCTCACCGCCTCCCCCGCGCCTTCCACTGCACTGGTCGGGAAGACCTCCTCTTGCCTGGTCAGCGCAGGTAGCGCCCCCTTCCTTGCCCACAGGTGAGTCCTTGAAGTACCTGGATCCGGCTGTTGCCCCAATCCGCCACAATAATGTTCCCGTTGGAGTCCACCGCCACTCCCGTAGGGGCATTGAACTGCCCATTCCCCTCTCCATGAGACCCAAACTTGAAGAGGAACTCCCCGTCCGCGCTATACACCTGGAAAAGGAGACACACATGTGGTTGGGTGAGCAACTTCGGGCTCCTCCCCATCTTCTCTCGCCCGCCCCCCCCCCCACCCGGGGGGGTCCAGTTTCCTGATCTGTGGCATGGCCCCGGGAAAGCAGACACGGCAGGCCCGTCCATCACCTGCCGCCTCGGGCCCAGGGCTGAGGATCACAGCTGCCAAGCAGCCGGGGTTTTGCACCAGCAGACTTTGCGTGGCAAGGGGTCCCCTCAGCTCTCCCACTAATGGCCAAGTGCTTGACAGACAGTCCCAGCAGTGAAATGGGCCTACTGTGGTTGCAACGTGCACCTAAGCAATAAGATTTCAGCCGGGGAGATTTTGCTCTGCACATTCTGGGAATATTTGCTTTTCTTTGTCAGGGTTCTGCGATGACAGACCGCTCTTCCCACTCAGCCTAAGAAGACGTGGCCCCGCGTCCGTCTGTCTGTTTCCGTCGGCCCCTGGGCCTCTGCCTTGCTTGCTTCAGCCTCCCCACCTCGGTTGGCCTTCTCGCACCCCTTCCTCCGCCCTGCTCCTTTGTTCCACTGTGGCTGCTTTTGACATTAAGACCTCACTTGGACCTTCGTGGTGTGGACACCCTTTCCTCCTCGCACAGCTTTCTCAGAAGTTCAAACTCTTCTTACTGTGGCTTTGGAGTTACATCTTGTCAGATCAAAGACAAGTTCTAAGTTCAAAGCACACGGATCAGTCCTAAGTAGAAGTCCTCCGGCAGCCTCCTTTTGGCCCCAGGGAGCGCCCGGGATGGTACCTTTGAGAGATCCCCAGAGCATGGCCCCTTTCAGCCCAGTCCAGTCTCTCCTGACTGGGACTGGTTTTCCAAGGACGTTGGCCTGGCACAGTCATACCTCCCTCCCTCGTTACCTCCCTCCCTCCCTCCAGCCAGCCAGGACCCTTTATCTGGAAGTGGGCTTGGGGACCCAGCCCAGGCTGTTTTGGCACGCAAAGCAGCACAGGTGTCCTCCGACAGAGCTAGGCGGTCCAGGGCAGGTGTGCCCGTTTCCCCTCGGAAGCGTGGCAGGAAGCAAAGGGAGGTGGCCATTGGACACGTTCACCCGTTGCCTCCTGACTCCAACATACTCGGGGACGTTGGAGAGCAAGGACCAGGCTGACTAAAGCATCGAGGGAGAGCAACGGGAGCCCCTTCCCCCGGCACAGCGGCCGTGGCTCTAAAGGGAGGGGCTCAGGCCTCACCTTCACAGAGTGGTTGTGGAAGTCCGTCACCACAATTTCGTTCTTGTTGTTGACGGCGACAAAATGTGGTCCTAGGGAAAGAAAAGCAGAAGGAGCAACAGAGGGTTGGATCGGACGGGCCTGGCCGAGAGACAGAAGGTGTGAGCAGCAAGCAGGAGAGGGCTAGGGAGAGGCAGACGGACAGCCCCCAGGGACAGAGGTCACCACCAACTGGACCAGCAGGAGAAGATGGAGGGCCTCTCCCCCATCCCCCCACAGGGTGCCCGCCTGGAAAGGAGGCCTCCAAAGCCCAGGAAAGCAGCCACCCGAGGCCCTGGACCCAACGGGGTTGTTAGTGGCCAAAAACAAAGAACAGGCAAGTCGCTGGTTCCTACGCCTGTCCCCACCCCACCTTCAGGAGACATTTGGGGCTTTGCCTATGACGACGACTACAGAAGAGAGGGAGGCCCAGCCATGGAAGGAGGCAGAGAGAGAGAGAGAGAGAGATGATGTGCCCGCCTGATATTGGCAGAAGCACAAGAGGGGACCTGCCAGTTTATTACCATCCAGGGTACCTGCAAACTGGCGCTCGGACGTGCCACGGCTGCCAAACTTGGTCACAAGCTTCCCGTTGGACTGGAAGATGAAGACGCAGCAGGCCTTGTTGTCGACCACAATGATGTGCCCGTTCCGGTCAACAGCCACACCTTTGGGGCCCATGAGGCGGCCTGCCCCAATCTTGGTCTGAGGAGGAAAAGGGGGAGAGAACCTCAGGGACCCAGCCAAGCAGGAAGGAAGGTGAGTTAATGAAGGACCGTCCCTGGGGCAGAAGGCAGGGATTGCCTGCAGAAGGACTCCGAGCAAGGTGCATTCTAGCATCTCTGTCTGGGAAGGAGGAGTATCGTTGGGGCCATAATGAGGGCAGCTGCCTGGGGAGTCACTGGCCATCAGGGCAAAGCAAACTCTTGCCACAGGATGCCCTCCAAAATGGGTTTACTTTTAATCCAGCAGGCATGCCCAGGGTCTGTGGGACCTCATTTTCAGAATGAGTCACCCAGACCACCTGGAGGGCATGGGTGACAGTCTGCCCTTCTGGGCTTGGGGAAGAAGCTGTGGGTTCTGGTCCTGGCACTACTCTATGCTTCCAAGTGGTGCCTCCAGAAAGGCCAGGCTGGGTCAAGCTGCAGGAGGGCTTTCCCAGTCTTCAGCTCGGAGCCATCCCCTCCCAGGGAAAGCAGAGGCCGGTGTGTCTGGTCACATCTCGCAAAACAGCACCGCTGCCTCTCCTGCCAGCCACCTGAGCACATGAGCTATGCAGCAGCAACCTCTTTCTATTCAGGGCGTTGCCAAAGGGTCACCTAAGGGGGTCTCTGAGATGATCCCACCAAGGAAACGCAAGCCAGGCACCCTGTCCCACGCGATCTGGAGTCTGGCACACCCGGTAAGAGGGTCTTCCTTCACACAGCCTGCACCTTGGCTTGCACGTTGCAGGGCAGAGGCAGAGACAGGGAACCAGATGATGGTCAGAAGTGGGAAGCATGGGTCACTCGGTCCAGTTGTCGACCATTGTTCTCCTGCCGTACTGATATGTTTTGGGGGCCCATCCATGCAACCCCCTTGCAATGGCCGTGAGAGTTTCCTCCTGCCTCCACGGAGCCCTTACCTTGAACTTCCCTTCGGGGGAGAAGATGCTGACCCAGCGATTGTCATAGTCGGCAATTATAATGTCTCCATTGAGGTCAACGGTGACCCCTGTGGGACGCTGTAGCTGCCCAGGTGAGCGGCCCCGCACGCCAAAGCGCAGGCGGAACTGCCCTTCATTGGAGAAGACCTGAGGTCCACAAGGGGGAGGGGAGGGGGGGGAGAGGGAGAGAGAGAGAGAGTGAGACAGGCAGACGGAGGGGGACAACAGGCAGCCCGAGCCGCTGTGAAGCAGGATAGGATGGCGGGAGGGCACCCCCTACCTGTACACACTGGTTATTGCTGTCTGCCACCACAATACGGCCGCTGCCCGAGGTCGAAATGCCCTGCAGGTTGGTGAACTCGCCCTTCTCCCGACCCCGAGTGCCTGCAGAGAGAGAGGAAGGACTGTTTTTGTTTAAAAGTGGTGCAAGAAGCCCCCCCCGCGCTCCCTGCCCCGCCCGCCCCAGGGCCTTGCCGTCGCCCCATCCCACCACCCCCATGCTGCCCAATTCTGGATCTCTAATTCAGAGACCTCCTTGGACGGGCTGTCCGGCCTTCCGCTGAGTGCACATTGCAGCTGGAGCCGTGCTGGAAGGCAGCTGGTTGCGCCCAGGGCCCTGGAGGAAACCCACGGCCCCTCTTGGAGACCCTCCGCCTCGTCCAGCCCACTGGGGCACAACCTCCTTCCCTGCCTCCCGAGAAGACTGACCCACTCGGAAGATCAGCTCGTCCTCAATGGGGTTCTCCTTCTTCTTGCCGCTGCTGTACATGCTGGAAGGGCGGCGCACGGCCTTTTGCCTAATGTGGCCGCTGCTGGGGGACTTGACGCGGCGTTTGACGTCATCTGGGGAGGGGGGCACGTCTGACGCCTTGACGACCTTGACCCGAAAGGGGCTGCCTCGGATCGGCTGCCCGTAGAGGTGGATGGAGAGCAGGTGGTCTCCCTCGTGGCGCGGCGTGTACAGCAGTTCGTAGGTGCCGTTCTTGTTGTCCACCACTTCGTGGTCGAGGGCAGAACCATCAGGGGTAGCGACCTCTGCTTGCAGGCAAGCGCTCCCGCTCCGCACCAGCTCCCCATCTTTATCCTTGGTGGTGATGGTCAGCGAGGCTGCCTGGCCTACCACGCCGTGGCGGAGCCCCTCTCCTGTGGCTACCGTCTTGTGGGCAATGGCACTAGTGGTGAGCAGCACACCCAGGTTGAGGATGGACTTGCGCACACCTTCGGTCTCCACCATGTAGTCCACCTGGGCGTTCTCGTGGGGCCGTTCGGGGAACTCACGGCTGGCCAGTTCGCTCAGCCGCTCACTCATCTGCTTCTTCACCAGCAGCACCTCCGTCTCGGAGCCGTGGTCCAGCGCCTGCTCCGTGAAGCTGCAGCTGCTGAGGATGTTCTCCTGGCCTTGGCGCAGGATGTCCAGCTGAGCCTGGAGCACCTGGAGGAGAAGTATAGAGAGCAACTTCAATGGACCTCAAGCACAGCTGGACCAGCCCCTGCCCCCACCGCTGGCGAGGATCCCTCTTCCAGCTGAGGTGCCAACCCAGACCACTGGCTGTGATGTTCTGGCCCTTCCCTCCCCTTTGCCAACCCAATGGGTTGCCTTGCTCCCCATTCCGTGCCAATGCTGCCGATACGGCTCTCTGAGACCACCCATGTCTGGCTGGTGCCCCACGCCGTCTCCCCAGCTGGCAGTGGGAGCCCTTTCCCTGGGGAAAGAGTCTCTGACTGACCCTGGCACCGCTTCTGAAAGTAGCAGGGGTTTGGGTTCGAGAGAGAGAGAGAGAGAGAGAGAGCACAGGATCCAAGCATGGAAAGGGCTGGTGGGAGGGGAAAGGCTTCCCTCTCCCTCCAAAAGCACACCGGCTTTGCGTGGTGGGACTCTTAAGGTGCAAAAGAACAGCCCTGGCTGCCAGCCCTACGCTTTACAGCAAGGCAGTAGTCCCCAACCTTTTCCAAATTGCGGACCAGTTGGGGGTGGTGGGGTCCGTGCATGGGGGGGACAACCCCCCCACACACTCGCAGGCTGTGCCTGCTGTCAGAGGCAGCCACCGATGGTGGGAGGGGGGGCAGCGCTAGGCAAGGCCTGCTGTAGATGCAAAGACTGGCCTTGGCCCTTGTGGGGTGGACAGGACCCAAGCGCGGCCCTCACCTCCCTCCTACCCCCGTGGCCATCCAGACAGAGTGGGCAACGGGTGAGGTATAGTGGGGGTGGGGGTGGAGGGGATGGTTTAAAGGCAGGGCCAGCCTGACACAGAATTTGCCACCTGTCAGAAAGTTAGAGCATCCACTCTGGAGGTTTTTTTTTTTTAGAAGCCTCAACTCTCTTTCTGCCCAGATTGCAATTGTGCAGAATCCTCAGCAGCCATGACTGGCCAGGTGGGCCACCAGACACTGGGCTTTTTTGGGGGGGGGGGAGGCCAGTCCATCTTCCCCAGCAAAGGTAATGGCAACGAACCCCTCTGGGCAGGCGCCAGATGGCGTCAACCCATCCCTGCCCCTCCAGGCAGTCTTTAAAGGGAAAGCCTGGGATATCTGAAGAGAGATTTCAAACTTGGGGACCCGAGAAGCCCCTTCAGGACGGATTGATGAGACGGAGCACTAACCGGTCACTAAGGTTGGGCCATTTTCCCCCAGGGACGCACCTGCAGAACTACTGATCTCTTCAAACAAAAGAGGGTGCACCAGATGCTAAAGGTAAGCTGCCGGCATTTGGCTGCCTCAAACAGCCCCACTTTTCCAAAGAAGACCCAGAGGACGGTCGGCGCATGCGGCGGCAGCCGGCCTGGCTTCAGAGCGGGGGGAGGGGGCTGCTCAGGGACAGGAGGCTCCAGATATATAACCCTCGATCGCCAAGTGGAGCCTTTGGGCCCGGCAGCAGCCTGTTCTAAACACGAGGCCATGCCACAGACGGGGGCCTCGGTCTGGCCCAGGCTGGCAGGCGTCGGCATCTCGCATTCCATCTTCTCCTCCTCGTGAGCTCTAAAGTGAACGGAGCTTCAGGGAGCCCCTGGACGTTCAGCTGAGGCAGAAACCAGGCAGAAAGCGCAGAGGGGGTAGATCTGCTGGGAGCGGGGTGGGGGGTGGGGGACGGATCCTGGCCCCAGCAAGCTTACCTTTTGCTTGGCTCCACACATGACTTCCAGGTCCCGGACAAGCAGCCCTTTCCGCTGGTGCAGGGCCTTTTCTAGCTCAGCAAAAGTGCTTCCGATTTCAGCCACTGCGTCGTTCTTGCGCTCCACCAGCTGCTGGCTGATCTCAGACACAAGCCCAATGGCTGCAGCCAACTGGGGCAACCTGAAAGGCAGAAGGGAGGCCACCCCCCCCCCCCCAGGAGTGGCCGTGTGCCTTTGAGCAGGTCACTTCTGGCTTACGGCGACCCTTTGAATGAGTGACCTCCAGAAGGTCCTGTCCCTAACAGCCCTGCTCAGGTCTGGCCAATCACGAAAGGGGCGCCCTTCAGCCTAGCCCTCTCCTCCACTGGCCTGAGCAGACACAGCCCTTGGCACCACTGCCACGATCCCGCCAAGAATGCCCATCCTTCCGCACCCCCCGCCAGCTCTCCTGCGGGAGTCACACACAGAGAGAGAGAGAGCGTGCCAACTGGCTCCCCTCCACCACCTCCGCCAGGTGTCCACGGCAGTACCGGCTCTTGATGGCGTCCAGCTGCTGCCGCAGAGAAGCCTTGTGCTGTTCCACAACGTCCCGCAATGGCACCGTCATGTGTTCCCTGTGCTCGGCTGCTGTGCACTCGTGGCACATGGCGGTCTCACAGGATTCACAGTAGTACTCCATCATCTGCAGAGAAACAGTGGCGACGGGGCGGGAGTGACCCCTCGGGCCCCCCCTGCACTGCCGCTTGGCCTTGGCCGGGGCCCAAGCGGCACCAGGGATGGGCACAGCCCCCCTCATTCGGCAGCAGTGCCATGTCAAAGGCCAACGGTTTAGCCCCTGGCAGCACTTAGGTGGCGAGGAAACACCAGCGATGCCCTGCCAGGGGGTTGGGGGCAGGGTGTCAGGCAGAGTGCGGGGCAATCCTGGACAAGCCCTTTGGCCTGATATAGGTCGACTTCCCCCATTGCTCTGAACAAGCCTGGGACGGGCCCTGATCTCCCTGATTGTGGGCGGGGGGGGAGGGAGCAGCCCCCCAGAAGGCCTGAACCCGAGTGTCCTGTTCCAGAAACCACCAGAGTGCTCAGGCACGCCCCACCCCTCTTCCCCACCCCTCTTCCCCACCCCTCTTTGCCCCCAACCCTGCGCAAGTCCCGTCGGGCACTCACCTTCCCCTCATGATTGGGGCAGGAGAGCGGCTGGCCAGGCACAGCACTGACCGAGTCCAGCATGGCGGCCGCAGCATCCTGGTGGCTGGCGCTGTCCGGCTGGCGCTGCAGCACCTCCATGAGGTTGGTGATGAAGAAGTTGTTCTGGAGGGCGGCCACGCCCTTCTCCGGGAGGATGGAGGTCTGGCGGCACACGGGGCACGAGAGGGTCAGGCTTTGGGGCGGGATATAATTCTGGAGACACCTGGGGGAGCAGAGCAGGCAAGACGAGACAGGGGTCAGGAGGCCTAGTGCCCGTGGGGGGGGGCAGGGAGAGCGGGGGGGGGAAGAGAGGGAAAGAGGGAGGGAGGGAGGGAGGGAGGGAGGGTGGCGGCAGGCAGGGAGGGAGGGAGGCCAGGCGGACAGATGGACGTCCGGGAACAGAGGAGGCCAGGCAGAAGCGTCCTTGCGAATGAACCACAGAGCCAGGAGGGGAAGAGAGAGGGGGAGGGAAGACAGACATGGAGGTGAGATGGCCCCCAAGGCCCTCGGCAGGTGTCCTTGGTACTCTCTGACGTTGGGGATGCTCTGAAAACCTAAAACCTGAAACCACCCCAGAGGGCCAGGCCCCCCAGCCCTGGCATCCCCAGCAGGTTCCTCCCCCCCCCCGCCCCCCCGCAAGCTCTCTGGCTGGCCAGCTTCCCCACAGCAGAGGCATCTTTCCTGTCTCAGAGCACCTTCCACCCCACCTCTAGGTCTGCCCAGCAACCCTCCGGCTCTGGCCATGCAGGATGCTCCTGCTGTGCCCCACGGCCCGCCCCACGGCCAGCCCTCTCAGCTCCTACCTTGGATCCAGCAGAGCATCAGCGGCCAAGACCCTCCTTTCAGAGAGGAAGCACCAGCCCTGCTGGGGATGGACGGCTCTCCCTCTAGCCAAGCCCCTCCCTGCGTCATCCCCTGAATCATCCACCCCAGCACAGCGGCCTCTTCTAGTGAGATCACCGCCTTGGCTTACGAGCGAGCGGCAGGCCGTTCTCCAGGGGAGGGAGCCATCCGCAAGGTCATCCTGCCGGCGACTGAGATCTGGAGAGCATAGCAGCCCAACGAGCGCAGGAGGGGAGCCCGCCAGGCCCAGCCCAGGAGAGGCACTCCTGCCCCCCCTCGGGCTTCTCTCTTGGAGGGCAGGGTGGCGGGGGGGGAGGCTTTAGAGCAGATCCTGTCCCAAAGGCTCAGGCACATCCAACCCACTGGAAGCACCAAGAAGTCATGGGAGCCCTCCTCCCCCGAACCCCCACCAATTCTGCATGTCGATCTGGAAGTGTGTCCCCCCAAGCGGGGGGGGGGGGTGCCTCCCATTGCTTCATCTGGGAAAAGAAGACGGGGAGGCCACTCCTCCTTATCCAAACCGGTTTCAATGGGCTCTCTTAGTGCTTCCATGTAGGCGTGCGAGGGAGGAGACCAAGAAAGGACCAAGGGACTTCGGTCATTTACACCCTCCCTCTCTCACCAAAATGTAAAGTGGTGGAGGAATCGCAAGATACAGCGAGGTGGCCCTACACCAGGAGGAGCCACTGTGCGTAGAATCCGGAGCCCTCTCCAGGTGCAAAAGTGCCCCCTCCTCTTGTTCTCATCAGCCTTTGCTGGCATGAAAGAGAAGGAGCCCCCCCCCCGAGTTGGTTCTTGGCCACCTTCTGAGTCTCCACAGTGGCTAACTCCACATCCCAGCAGGAGGCCCACGAGCGCACGTGCGCGCACACACCCACACCAGCCAGCTTCTTTTTCAGAGAGACCCTATGCGTTCACCCCCGCCCCCACCCAGCATCAGCCTCTTGGCACCTCGCCACCCCCACCCGCAGACAGGGCTTCCCTGGCCCAGCCAATGCAGGTGCCCCTCTGGCCTTGAGCCGCGCCTGCCTCCTCTCAGCTTAGCTGGCCTCCCGCAGCTGCTCTGAGGGTGGAAATGAGGGAGACACCGCATGCAGCCTTGGGCTCGTTCTGCCCTTTCTGGGGTAAATGCAAAAATAAAAGGTCAAAGTCCCATCAAGCATTGCCTGTCCCTGAGGAAGAAACACCTCCAGACGTGACCTGGCCATTATCCTGACATGTCCACTGGAGGAACATCATCTACTCTGCCCCCAAACATGCATTCAGATCTCTCCCCAGAGGCTGACCCCTCTTTCCATCCTCCGGACCAACTTACACATTACAAAGGGTGCTCTCTCTCTCTCTCTCTCTCTCTCTCTCTCTCTCTCTCTCTGTGTGTGTGTGTGTGTGTGTGTGTGTGTGCATGCATGCGCTGTGCTTAAAGCAGCACTGCAAGCTACACGTTCCCCTCACCCCCTCCTATTAGCTGGATACTCAGTTTCTTGACCTCAGAAGGATGGAAAGGTGAGTCAGGCTACCTGAGCCACTGGGACTGAACTCGGGTCATGACCGGGGTCTTCCCTGCAGTCCTGTAGTTGTTTAACCACTGCAGCCACGCCACCACGAAAGCAACACCTGATTCCTTTAACGAATCTGATGCTCACGTGGTTCGCAAAACACACCAGTGGAAGCTTTTACACAACATAGTTTGGACATGTGAAGAAATAGCGACCCTTATAGAGGATGTACCACCAGCAGGTCAGCTCTCACTGATGGGGATCTTTTCCAAGGTTTTCCAGGTCGAGAGTCCTCTTCTCCCTGGAGGCACAGAGGGAACTGAATTCCTGACTTCTGGCTACACAGCCAGATACACAATTCACTGAATTATTCAGCCAGTGGGTGAAGGGAACCAGTGGTTGAAAAGAGATGTTTTTCTCTTCTCTGCCCCCTCCCATATCAAACAGAACAAGGCTGTTGTTCTCAGGCCTACATGCTCGGGCATATACGTGGGAGCAAGGGGCATTTGCCGAAGAGGTGCTTCTCAGGCAGAAGTGGCACCTCCAGGACTGCTTAGCCAAGGGGATCCCCAGCTTTCCGTGCCTGGCCCAGGGTTGACCTTTAGGGGTCAATGCTGGGCCAAGAGGCCCAGAGCCCAAAAAGCCACCGCCGCTGGCACCTCTCCCTCTCTCCCCACCGAGTTTGGGGGGGGGGTGGAGATCCCTGGAATTCCTTTGTCTGAGTTCACCCTTCGCCCTTCATGCCAGATTAGGGCAGGGCAGTTACAGCTTCGGGCAACTCACTTCCAACCAACCAGAGGCCAGAATGGCCGAGCGAAGGGCTGTCAATCACTCACCTAGGAGCATCTCAGAAGACACCCTCGATTCAGAGCCAAACGGCATCATCACGTTCCTTCCCCATCAGAGGTCAATAGCATTTTGTGGCCAGTCGGGCTCCAGATGCAGCACCGCCCAGCTTCCAAACCGGTCTACCCCCCAGGGTTCCACTTCCTGCGTTTCTCTCCCCCATTTCCTTTGCTTTGAAGGATTACCTGCCACCATCTCTGCTCTCCTTTCTCATTAACTTGTCTGCCTTTCTGTATTTTACCTGCCTTCTGATTTCTTAATTTCCATTGACTCTTTTTAATACTTCATTGGCCATTCTTTCCATCTAATAAACTCTTTGTATCTTGCAACAAATGTAGTTATCACATTTTTCTTTCTGCTGTATATTAATTTACTGACTAATTATGGGCCGTCAAGTTGATTTCAGCTTACTTCAGCCCTTACCAGCAGACCGCCAGCCCCTTCCTCTGGTAGCCCCTGGAGCTGTGCAGCTTACTCAAGGCTAGATGGGCTGGTTCTTCTCCCTGGAGCCACAATTCGGAAATCCTGGCCCCCACCCTTGACTCTGCAGCCCAGGTACTTCAGCTCACGGAGCCACCCCGACAGGATCTTCTTTACATCTCTCGTGTAAAAGTCCACAGGACTATGCCAGAGAGGATCCTTGTCCCTTACTAGTATGTCAGGAGTTTAACTGACTTAGTTCCTAGAATCTTCTGGGAAGGTGTAAGCGAGAAATGAACTGAATGTGGCTCCCAGTTTAATATTGCAGCAAAAAGGTCAGGAGCTCTCTGTGGTGTATTTAAGACCCTATCGGACAGCGTTGTGGAGGATCCTGGCATTGTATTCGCGATCCTGGCATTCCTGCACCCGGCGAAACACAGAAGATGGAGGAGGAGGAGGAGGAGGAAGAAAGGCATTGAAGAGGCCGGAAGAAAAGACTTCTTTTGCCCAGCAATTTGCCCAGCCAATATTCAGAGAACGGAACATGTGAAGATCTAATGAGGAGAGAGGAGGTCACAGAACCATAGAACTGTAGAGAGGCAGCCGGAGGAGAAGGCCCCCAAGCTCTCGAAAGGTGTGTGGGGCAGGGCGGGGACACGGGTCACAGAGGGGCATGGAGAATTTTGCAAAGGGTGTTGCTACAGCCTCCTGACAGCAAAGCCCTTTCCAAAACAGGGCCTCAGAAATGAAGGAAAATCCCTCTGATGGCAAAGCTGCTGCCTGGCTGGGAAACCATTCGTAAAATCACCAGATGGCGCCCCTGGTGCCAGGCGTTCACTGGGAAGGCGCCCCCATCAGGTGGTCGTCCAATCCCTGCTTTAAAAACCCCCACCAAAGGAAAAGCCCCAACCCCACCCTCCGAGATGACCAGTCTCCTTGGTCAACAGCTCTTGCGGTTTCACAGCTCTTGTATATCCAGGCCATATTTCAATACATGAAAGCTACGCATATATACTTAAAAAAAGGTTTTCCAGGCCAACTTCAGTTTGCCTCCAGGGTGGGGCTCAGCACGGAAACAGCTTTGGCTACCATAATTAATTAGCTGCTGCTTCATTTGGGTCAGACCCAATCCAGTGGTGCTTCCAGCGTATAAGGATCAACTGACACAGTGGGATACCCAACTGTGTTCACGGCCTTTGTATTCTTTAGAGAGGCTCATTCTGTGTCCCCCTCCTGATGAGCTGCTATGTGGGGGGGGGGCAGGACTACGGAAGGGCTTCTGCGCTGAATTGCATGGGTCTTCCAACAGCTTTCAGTTCTCTCAGCTTGCTGTCTCCTAACCAAGCAGCTCTGTGGGGAGGGAGGAGAAGGCCTGGTGTCGCTGTAGGACTGCCGTTGCCTACCCCAAAAAGTGGGAGAGGAAGCCCCCTTGTCAGCTGATGGCTCTGGAAGTTGTGGGGTGCAGCCCCATCTGTCACTCCACACAGCTGCTCCCTTTGACACTGCTGGATCATCTGATGGGGCCTTCTGGCTGATGACGTCCCAGTGCTGATGACGTCTCGATTTCTGCCTGTCCTCCAAGTCAGGTGAGGCTGTGCAGCAGCTGGGCCAGTGCCTGAATGTCATGATGGGCTGGATAAGGGCCAATAAACCGAGTCTTGACAAAAAGCAGGGCTCTGTGGAACGGTGGGTCTGTGTTCCAGGCGGCAGGTAAGCCCCTGGCCCAGGAAGAAGCTGCCCTCTTCCTGAAGAGAGCAGGTGACGGTGAGAGCCTTCCGAGAGCTGATGGATTTGAGGCCCACTTTGGTTTGTTCCTCAGCTGCAGCCCTTCCTGAGCAAGGGCAACTTGGCCCCAATCAAATATACCCACGAGTAACTTCCTGTTTTCACTACTACAATGCCCTCTGCACAGGGGCTGCCCCTAAAGACAAGGCAAAGGCTGCTGCTAATAAAATATGTGGCAGCTGCAACACAAAAACTTTTGTTCTGTTTCTGTGCTTCCCGCTCCTGAATCTTACTAGCTTGCTTTTTTCTTCTTTTTCTTGTAGGAATACCATAAGTACTGTAACTCAAATCACACTCTACGAAATTGGCACAAATTAATGACAGGTATTAAGGCGAGGGCAACCGGAACTGAAGCCAGGTCGTTTCATTCCGTCAACAGTTAAAGTCACTTGGGACAATTCTGAAAATGGAAGTGCAAGAGCTCCTGTTCTGTAAGGCTCCCCATCCTTTAAGGGCTCCCTTCCAGGTTCCCAAAATTGGTGGAGGAAGGAGAAGAGAGAATGGTTGTTGTAGGGTTTTTTTTGGGGGGGGTGGGGGTGGCTGTTTGGCCATGTTCTGGAGATTTTTCTTCCTAACATTTTACCAGTCTCTATGGCCGGCATCTTCAAAGGACAGGAGTTAAAACTCTCTCTGTGTTCTGGTTCCTCCAGAACACAGCCAAACAGCCCAAAAAACCTACAACAACCACCAGGTCCCGGCCATGAAAGCCTTCAAGAAGAGAGAATCTCCAGCTGATCTTTCCTACTGACAGGCAAACAGGACAGCCAACTCCCCCATCCCCAAGCCTTCAAATCAAGGTCACCAGGACCTACCACCAACTAAACTCTTTCAGCCCATGAGGCAAAAAGCCCACCCCTGCCTCTCCTACTTCCTGGGAGAAAACGATAACAGCAGGAACAACCACCAAGGAAATGCATGACAAATTGGCATCACCAGAGATCGGCTGGGCTCCTGGCCAATAAAAAGAAAGCCGGCCAGCCGGCCAGCCAGCCAGCCAGGCTTTCCAACTTCTGCTGGGCTCAGCAGTGCAAAGGGCACCCGGGTTGCTTCCTGCTGCACCACGAGGGGCGGCGGCAGGGGGGGGGGTCGCTCCGGGTGGCTTCTGCCTCCCCCTCCCCCCACCAGGATGCCAAAGGATGCGGAAGGGGCCGGTGGGGGTTGCAAGACAGGGTCGCTCACCTCTCGCAGAAGGTGTGGAGGCAGGGGAGCACCTTGGGGTTGTGGTAGCGGTCCAGGCAGATGCTGCACACCAGGAACTGCTTGTCAATCTGGCGCACCACTGGACTCGAGGAGGTGGACTCCCGCTTCGCCATGGCGATGGCCCAGAAGCTGTGGCCCACGCGCGAACTCTCTCGCAGCCCTGCCGGAGGCGGGGGGGGGGGTTGGAGAGAGAGAAGGCGCTCAGGACGCCTCGCCGCCTTCCTCCTCTTCCTCTTCCTCCCGAAAGGCCGGCCCAGGCCAGCCCCACCCCCTCCCGCGGCCATCGGGGAGGGCCCGGGAGAGAGAGCCGCAGGGCTGCCTCCTCGCCCCGCCCCGCCCCGCCGCGAACCAGGCCGAGGGGCGCCTCTCCCCCCCCCGCCGCCCCCGGTCCTCTCGGCCCCCAAGGGCCTGGGTGGCCGCCCGGACCACGCGGCGACACGCCCCCCCGGCCCGCAGTGCTCCACCCAGGCCAGGACACGCCCCTAGGCGACCCGAGGAGATGCCCACGGCGGCCGGGCGGGACGCCCAGCGGTCCCCGGCAGCAGCGGCGCGGGGATCGGCCCCCGGGGCTCTGGAGGCGAGCGCTCGGCGAGGCGGCCGGGAAACGCCCCGCCCGTCCGAGCGTCCCCCCGAAGGCAGCCGGGTCGGAGCGCCGCCGCCCCCCCTCCCGGGCCGAGCCACCGAAGGGCAGGAGGGCGCTCACCGGCGGCGGCGGCGGCGGCGGCCCTCTCGGGCGGCGGCTCGGGGCTGCCCCCCGCCCGCCTTCCGGCCATCGTGCGGCCGCAGCCCGGGCACCTTCCGGGTCTGTCGCACCGCTGGCCGGGGCGAGCGCCTGGAAGCGGCTCCTCCCCTTCCCTCGAAGGGAAGCGGAGGGAAGAGGGCGGGCAGACAGGCAGGCAGGCAGGCAGCTGTGTGCCAGGCAGCTGGGCCGGGACGGGACGGGCCCAGCGGCCGCCTCGCTCGCTGGCTGGCTGGCTGGCTCCCGCCGCGCCCTTCTGCCGCTCACCCCTCGGGACGCCCGCTCGCCCGCCGGCCGCGCGAACGTGGGTAGGGGGGGAGGATCCAGGGGCACCTCGCCCCGGGTCCAAGGGCGGCAGCAGCAGCAGCAGCAGCGCCCCTCGGGGCCGAGCGGGGGCCCGCGCAGCACCAGGCCCTCCCGCCGCAGCAGAGGCGGGGCGGGGCGCCGCCAGGCCAGGTGGACCACCGGCGGCGGCATCCTCCCCTTCCCGAGCCCGGCCGGCCCGGCCGAGGCGCCCGCGCCGCGCCAGAGGGAAGGGGCACTCCCTGCGGGCGCTTGGCGCCGATGCCAGGCCAGGGAAGGCGGGCAGCCCCCCGCACCCGGGATGCCTCCCGCTCGCCCGCCGCTCGGGCTCTCACTCACCGGACAGGGGCTCAGGGGCGGCTTCCGACGGTGGGCGCCCACATGCCCCGCCAGCTGCCCGCGGGAGAGGCCCCGGATGCGGGACAAGGTGGCAGCGCGGCGGCTCGGGCTGGGCTGGATCACCGCATCCCCTTCAACGCGGCGGCGGCGGCGGCGGCGGCGGCTGCTGCTGCTGCTGCTGCTGCTGGGGGGGGAGCCGGAGCGTACCACTGCAGGCGCTGGAGGGGGGTCTCGGGGATGCCTCGCCTGAAGGTCTTCCCCCGGCCGCTTGACATCCCCCCGACGCCGCTTCTACCCCGACGCCAGTACCTCCGCCTCGGTCCCGGGCCGGCCCAAACCCCGCTAGCGGGGCAGGCGGCGCTCCTCCCCACCTCCGCCCTCCGCGTCACCCTCCCCCAGGCCGGAATGGTTGCGCCCGCCGATGCCGCCTTAGAGCCGCAGCAGCTGCGGCGCCTCCGCAGTGCCTGAACCGAGAGGAGAGGAGCGGGGCGGGGCGGGCGGAGGGAGGGAGGGACCGGGGGGGGGGGAGAGGCGCGGCGGTGGCCGGGAAAGCGAGCAGGGCGACCGGGGAGGCAAGGCAGCGGCGGGGAGGGGGGGAGGGCGCGGCGGGAAGGACCGCCGGACTGACTGAGGCGGAGGCTGAAGGGATGGTGGTTGTCATGGGAACTGCGTTAAAGCACCGGGTACCCTGCAAGGGAGAGAAGGAGGAGAGGATACAGTAGGTCGACGTGGGAAAGCTCCGGCGGAACTCACGGCCACTGAAGGTGGTGGCCGACACTGCAGAGATGGGCTTTAGACTTGGACGGCAGGAAGAGTGGGCACCCTTCCGTCTCGAGAGACGACGGTCCCTGCTCTGAACAGAGGACTCGGAGCCGCGTCTCGTGCGGCTGAGGAGGCCAGTTCGAGAGGGACACAATCCCTTCCGCACGGAAGACAAACACTAATGGCATCGGTCCCCTGTCCAGCTCCCTGGTTTGGCTGGTTTCGGGGGGGGGGGCTCATCCGCCCTCTCCGTCCGTGCGCTGGACCGAGGTGGGAAAAGCGCGAGGGCCCCTCCAGGGGCAGAACGGGGCTCCCTCCCTCTCTCGCCGGGGGGGGGCTGGGCTGGTGGGGCGGCGGGGAGGTGGGAGCCCGACAGCAGCGGGCAGTTCCCTCTCTTCAGCGAAACTGCCACCAGACGGAGAGAACCACCAGCAAACCCCCCCCCCCCTTTCTCTCTCTCTGTCTCTCTCTCCCGCAGTTCGCCCCTTCCCCCGCCACAGGCCGGCCGGCCCCGCCTGAAGGCAGGTTGCCGCTGGCGGTCGGGACCTGGAGGCGAGTCGGCTCTCGGGGTGGCAGCCTTCGCTCTCCTGCCCTCGGGCAGCCAAAGGCCTCGCCCTGGGCATCGGGCGCTCCTAGGGTTAGAGCTACGACGGGCTCTAAAGCTGGCGGATCAGGCCAAGGCGGCCCTTCTAGCCTAGCACCCTCTTCCGAAGGGGCCGCCCGGCTCACCCCGCGCGGGCGCCTCCGGGGGAGGGAGGGGGAGGGTGCTGCGCAGGGTGCTGGGCAAGGGAGGCGAACAGAAGCCGAATAGACGCGGCGGTCAAACTACCCAAAGCGACCCAGGGTTGGCCCTCTTCAAAACACCCGGGGAATGAGAAGGCTTGGAGGGGCGCAGCACCGGAAAGAAGGTCGCGGGGGGGGGAGAAGAGGGGGCCGATGGCTGTGCCTCTTCAGGGAGGGGCCGTTCTCCTCCCACTCCGTGGAAAAGGCGCTCCTCTTTTTCCCAGGCCCTCGCGATCGAGGCGGCGGCGGCGGCGGCGGCGGCATCGGGGCCTCCTCAGAAGTCCCGAAGGTCCAAGGAAAGAGGGAAACGTGCGTCGAGGCCGGGAGCCAGCCGCCAAGCCCACCCGCACCCTCCGCCGCCGCACTCCTCTCGACAGGGAGGCGAGGCGAGGTGACCAACACCGGCTGCCCAAATCCATGATTCTGTGTCCTCTCCGGCAGGGCTCTCCAGGCCCCATGGGGGGGGGGGCTCTCTGGTTCCATCTGTTCCCCAAGGGCCTGGTTCGTGGGGGTGGCGAGAGGGACCCTGAGGGCAGAAGTGACCAGAGGAAGCCAGCCGGACACTCGGAGACTGGCATGCAGCCCCCATAAGTCACTCAGGAGGAGGAGGAGGAGGAAGAGAAGAAGGGGGCGGGGTATTGGCAGGAGCGCTTCTCCCTGAACCCATCGCTAGGGCGATCTGCTGCTGGGACCCGGAGCTCTTCCGCAGGGTCCGAACAACCAGAATATTCCCTTATGTGAAGACGGGGAAGCGGGGGGGGGGGGGGTTCTTCTGCCATAGCAGCCCAAATGTGGAGACTGGATTGGTAGCCACATTGGCATCATTGCAGCACCAAGTCAAGACGTCCTTAGAGCCTGTGGGCTGGAGGATCGCGGCATGCGCTAGCAGCAGCACCACCACCACCACCCCTTCGAGGCCAGGCTTCCTCGACGGGGACCAGCCAGCCATGGGTTCAGCTCGAGACAGGCAGCTCTCCGGTCCAAGACCGGCTGCGCTCTTGGACGGCACGGTGACCCACCCGTCCGCTTCTCCCCTGCCCCCCGCAGCCTGCCCTCGCCTCCCTCCCCAGCTCGGAAAAGCGGATTTCGAGGGGGAGTCAGTCCGCGCCTCGACGGCCGGGTCTCACCTGCTCCGGGCCAGCCTGCGGCGTGGCAGAAAGAACGCCGGCGCTGCCCCTGCCGCGGCCAGGCCTTGGCCCCCCGCTTGCCATCTCCCGGCCCAGGAGAGCTCGGTCGGAACAGGAGGCCCCGGCAGCCCCCGCCGTCGGGAACGGCCCTTGGCTCGCGCGCCCGCCCACCCTGCCTGCCTGCCTGCCTGCCTGGCGGACGGGATGAGGCAGCGCTGGATGCCCCGCCGCTGAAGAGGGACAGCGGGGACGCCGGGCCTCGGCCCCTGCCGCCGCCGCCGCCGCCGCCGCCCCCGACAGCCTGGCTCCGAGGACGGGCTGCGCGCCTTTCGCCTGGCCGGGAAGGGAGGGCGGCGGCGGCGGCAGCGAGCCAAGCGCGGGGCGGGCGTTCCGGCAGGAGGAGTCCGTGCTTCGGCGCAGGCCCCAAAGCGCAGCCGGACGGAGCAGTGCCCTGACGGGCGGGTGGATGGGTGGAGGGAACCCGGCTCCCGCGAGCGAGCGAGCGCCGCCCCGTCGGCCAGCCGGTCCGTCGAGGGCTTCCCGAGGGGCCTCCCAAGGTGCCTTCGCCGGCCCCAAAGGGAAGTGGACGGAGGGGCCGCGGAGAAACGCCCGCTCCTCTCCCGGAAGAAACGTCAGGCGGGAGCGGGGGCTCCGCGGGGCGCCCCTCGGCGGCGCTGGCGACGGGCCCGACAGACCCTCTTCGGGGCCCTTTGCGCCCCGGCCGGGCCCACGCTCTCCGGCGCCCTCCCTCTTTCACCCCGCCAGAGAAGTCCGGCCCTCAGCCGACAAGCGACCTGGCAGCCCCACCCGGGCAAGCGCCCTCCCGCCCGGCGCACAAGTCCCGGAGAGAAAGGGGGGGGCGGCCGCGCAAGGCGAGCGGCTCCGGGGCCCCTCTAGTCGGAGAAAGGCGGAGTACAAGGAAGGGAAGGGAAGGCAGGCAAGGCAGGCAGGCATGGACGGGACGCGCGTCGCCTCCCCTCTGCCTTTCTTGCCGTGAAAGGAGACGAGCCCTTGGGGGGGTCCCTCGGGGGTCCGGGTTCAGGGCTTTTCAAGTTGCTTACAAAAGACGCGTGACGACGACCTGGCCAAGTTTGGTGGCTCTCCCAAAGAGCGGGGGGGGGGGCGGGGAGGTGGAAGGGGGAGGGGAGAGGAGGGCCGTCAAGAGGGGCTTATACCTGGCCGAAGAACGAGGGCCGCGGGGGGGGGGCGAGAACACCGGCTCCCAACCATCCACACACCGACCTGAGCTGGTGGCGTTTAACCCGTCTCTGCGGACACCCCCTCCGCCGTTTATTGACTCTGCTGGCGGTGAAAAAGGGTCCCACTTAGAAGATAATATAAAGGAATTTTAAAAAATAGTTATAAGAACTAGAGATAAGAAAGCTATAATAGAATTACCAGCAAAGAGGAAGGAACTGGAAGGGATTCATCCCGAAAAGGTACAAACTTAATTTATCCAAAAAGAGATATTTTTTTTTAATTTAGTAACAAGAACTCCAAGTTATTAGCTAAAGCATCATCTGTAAAAGAATAAAATATAGGACCAATACAAGATTTGAATGGGAAAAGATGTAACAAAATGAAGGAGAAATTGGAAGTATTTCAAACATTTTATAAAACTTTATATACTAGTAAAAATCCTTCTATAATGAAAATTGAAGATTATATAAAAACAATTGTTAGATGATGATAAAAATAAAATGGAACAGTTAAATACTGATAAAGAAATAGAGGATATTATAAATAACTTAAAGACAGGAAAGACCTCCGGAACAGATGGATTAGGTCCAGAATATTATAAAGTATTTAAAAAGATTCTTATACCAAGTTAAAAGTGTTATTTAACAAGATATTAATGGGAGAAGAAATCCCACAATCATGGAAAGGGTCATTGTTTTAATATTGAAACCAGATAAAAATCCAATAAATATGGAAGCATATAGACTCATATCACTGATAAATCAAGAAGCTAATATATTCACTGCAACAATGGCAAAGAGATTAAATAACTTTAAGGGGAGTTATATTGAAAAAGACCAAATGGATTTATACAAGGCAGACAAATGTCAGATTTAATGAGAAGGGTACTTAATTTAATGCATTTAGCTAAAGAAACTAACTCTAAGGCCAGAGTACTATCATTAGACATATTTAAAGCATTTGATTCAATGGAATGGGATAATTAAAGACATTAATTAAATATCTAGGGTTTGGACCTAATTTTAGGCAGATAATTCACCAATTATAATCACAGAATACAGCTATAGTTAATGATGGAATAACTGAGACAATATACCTAGGCCGAGATACAAGACAAGGTTGCCTCTTATCTCCAGTATTATTTACAATGATAATAGAATTATTGGCACAGATAATTAGATAAACAGATTGTAGGGAGAGAACATAAAGAAAATGGTAAAATAAACTTGTTTGCTGATGACGCATTACTAATAGTTAAAAATCCAATAGAAACAACAGAATGGCTTAAATCACATTTGGAGAAATTTGAGAGTATATAACGGGGTTAAAAGTAAATTGGGGAAAGTCAGAATGTTTATTATTAAACCACTTGGATGAGGAGAAAAGAATGAAAATATTTGAAGGTAAAATAGGAAATGTTATTAAATATTTAGGGATTAATATTACAGTGGGGTCTTGACTTGAGAACTTAATCCGTATTGGAAGGCGGTTCTCAAGTCAAAAAGTCTGTAGGTCAAGTCTCCATTGACCTACAGTGCATTGAAAACCGATTAATCCCGTAACAGGCCGTTTTTGTTCCATTTTGGTTTTTTTCTGGTCTGTAAGTCAATTCTCAGGCTGCAAGTCAAACCTAAATTTTGCGGCCAGAGAAGTCTGTAACTCAAAAAGTCTGTAAGTCAAGCCGTCTGTAAGTCAAGGGTCCACTGTACTTGGAATTTACAGGATATAATTAAAATAAATCTAGATAGAGTGAAAAAAGAGATAACTGGAAGGATAAAAGATTATCAGAAATTAAAGATTTCTTGGTTTGGTAGAGTGCAAAATGAAAATTATTTCTAAATTAAATTTTATATTTTGGATGCTTTCTATAAAGATTACAGAAAAACAACTGAAAGAATAGCAGAAAAGGACAAACTGTTAGTTAGGCATCCTTCAGTCTCGAAAGACTATGGTAACGTGCTCTGTATGGAGGACTTGGAACAGCGTCTAGTGTGGCTGAGGAGGCCAATTCGAGAGTGACAATCCCTTCCACACTGAAGACAAATCCAATCTGTCCCCTGTCCAGCTCCCTGGTTTTGCTGCTTTTGTGACTTCCTCTTTGCCTCAGCCTGCTGGGCAAGGGTCTCTTCAAATTGGGAGAGGCCGTGATGCAATGTCTGCCTCCAGGCTGAACGGTCAGATGTCAGGGTTTCCCATCTGTTGAGGTCCATTCCTAAGGCCTTCAGATCTCGCTTGCAGACGTCCTTGTATAGCAGCTGTGGTCTCCCTCTGGGGTGATTTCCCTGCACTAATTCTCCATACAGGAGATACTTTGGAATCCAACCATCAGCCATTCTCACGACGTGCCCAAGCCAACGTAGACGTCGCTGTTTCAGTAATGTATTCATGCTGAAAATCCCAGCTCGTTCTAGGACTACTCTGTTTGGGACTTTGTCCTGCCAGGTGATACCAAAAATCCGTTGGAGGCAACGACTATGGAACGTGTTCAGCTTCCTCTCCTGCCATGCACAAAGGGTCCAGGACTCACTGCAGTACAGGAATGTGCTTAGGACACAGGCTCTATAGACCTGGATCTTGGTATGTGTCGTCAGCTTCTTATTGAGCCATACTCTCTTTGTGAGTCTAGAGAACATGGTAGCTGCTTTGCCAATGCGTTTATCCAGATCGTCATCCAGAGAGAGGGTGTCAGAGATGGTTGAGCCAAGGTATACAAAGTCATGAACAACCTCCAATTCTTGTGTGGAGATGGTAATAGAGCGAGGTGAGTCCACGCCCTGGCCCATGACTTGTGTTTTCTTCAGGCTGATTGTTAGTCCAAAGTCTTGGCAGGCCTTGCTGAAACGATTCATGAGTTGTTGGAGGTCTTCAGCAGAGTGGGCAACGATGGCTGCATCGTCTGCGAAGAGGAAGTCCCGCATGCATTTCAGTTGGACTTTGGTCTTCGCTCTCAATCTAGAGAGATTAAAGAGCTTTCCGTCTGATCTAGTCCGGAGATAGACACCCTCGGTTGCATCGCAATGGAAATAAACGAGTGAGGATTAATAAGAAATGATAGTATGTAACACAAAAGAGGGAGGTCTTTGATCACCCAGTTTAAAATTATATTATACAGCAAATCAGGTCAAACATATTCCAGATATTATTAAAGGTAATAAAAATTTAATTTGGACAGTAGTAGAAATGCAGGATAAGGAAGTAAGAATTGAAAGTATATTGTTTAAAGAAAAAATTGGAGAAAAGATTTAAAAGATTACTAACCCTTTCCTTAAAAATATGTTAGAAAATTGGAAAAAGTTTAGAGGCATTCTAAGCCCATCGATCTCTCCTATATCCCAGGTGGTGGATTTAAAGAATTTTCCAGAAACTCTTTAAAAAACTCATAAGAATATATTAACAAAGAAAGGGATAAATAGGATAAAAGACTGGATGGAGAAGATGAGAGATAAAGGAAATATAAAAGAGATCTTGGGAGGAGAGGCGATTTCTTGGTTCAATATGATTCAAATAGAAAGGTGGACAAGGGAATGGAATAGTAAGGAAAGGAAAAGTAGAAAAATGACAAAATTTGAAGAGATTATTGAAAAAAGATTGAAATTAGAGGAAAAGACAGAAAGAGAACTGTATGTCAAATATATAAATTATTAATTCAGGCCTAACAGGATACACAAGGATTAAAACCACAGTGGCAATATGATTTGGATAAAGAAGTAATAGGAGAGGAATGGGATAAAATGTGGGACCAAAGAATTATGAAGAACATGTTTGTAAGGATAAAGGGAAATTGTTATAAAGTAATATGGAGATGGTATTTAATACCAGTAAAACTGAATATAATATGTAAATAAAAATGTATCATCACTATACTGGAGGTGTAAAAAAGAGAAGGGGACATATATACATATGTGGTGCTCATGTGAAGTAAGAAAGCAGGAATGGAACCAAATTTTTAAACAAATAAGGGAAATAACTGAATTAAATTTGATTTGATTTATTTGATTTATTTTATTTATATGCCGCCCACTCTACCCAAAGGTCTCTGGGCGGCTCACAACAACCATCAATGGCTTTATTGAATTTGGTTAAGAACGATCAATTGTTGAAAGAAAATAAGGACTTAATAGTAATAATGATTATGGCAGTGAGGTTAAATTTTGCAAGAAACTGGCAGAATGATAACCAACTAAATTTAGAGGAATGGTATAGAGAACTATGGGATATGGGAATTAATGATAAACTGACATGTGATATGAAAATAAGAAGATCCTATAAAAATAATGATTTTAAGAAAATATGGAGTGTATTCTTGGAATATGTATTTCGGAGAGGGAAGGGGTACATACCGAGGGAAGAAAGAAGTTTTGGAGAGAAAATGGACTGAATGAAATTTAAAATACAGTGGTGCCCCACAAGACAATGTTAATTCATTCCGCGAAAATCGCTGTCTTACAAAAACATTGTCTTGCAAAACAAAAAAAGCCCATTGAAATGCATTGAAACCGGTTCAATGCGTTCCAATGGGCTGAAAACTCACCGTCCAGTGAAGATCCTCCATAGGGGCGTCCATTTTTGCTGCCTGTAAAGCGGGGAATCCTTCCCTATACACAGCGGGGAGCCATTTTAATTACCTGGCAGCCATTTTGAAACCGCCAATCAGCTGTTAAAAAAACATCATTTAGCGAAGAATCGGTTCCCAAAGCAACGAACATTGCAACGCGAAAAAACCCTATTTAGACCATCGAAAGAGATCACAAAAATGTCGTCGTGAAGCGGTTTCGTCGTTTACCGAGGCAATCATTAAGCGAGGCACCACTGTATTATTAATGCTAGATCTGAGGGTGATGGTGGCACTGGTATATTATGTAATTGTGTTTTATTTTGGTGTTAGGTTTATGTTGTTTAGGTCGGATGTTTGTTTAATAAATTTATTAAAAAGAAAAGAAAACGGGTCCCAGAAGAAGAAGGCAAGCTGGGAGTAACCCGTGGAGGTTTGTGGCCCTTTCTTTGTTCCAGCTGGATCTTTACAAAGAGGTCTTTGTACCCCATGGTCTAACTATGTTCACTATTATCTGGAAGTTGAGTCATGGCAACTGGAGTCTCTCCTATTAAGTTGAAACGTTTGGCTACTCGTCCAGGTAGCTTCTTCGGTCTGAGGAGATTTGGTGATACCTCCTCCAGGTTGGTGTCACTTCCCCCTGGTCTGAATAGGCTCCTTAGATGGACAATTGGGGGGGGGGGAGTGAAAACCCCACCTCTGCAGTCCTTCTCCACCCCTTGTCATGGGTCTTAACAGTGGTTTTTCTGGTGTGTGGTCCTGTTTCAACCTAATAGGAAAGATGTCTAGTTGCCATGAGTCAACTTCCAGATAACCTCACCTGGAGAACGGAGAATCTTCACAGGTATATGTCCACTGTTGTGAGAGCCCTGGATACAAGGGTGGCCCGTGACCCACCCCGTGCATTAACAAAATGAAGATCTGGCCCATCGCTGCCCTTTGCCAGCGAAGCCTTTGCAGCGCCTTCAAGGGGAGGGGGCTTATTCTGGCTGAAACCCAGAATAAGCCCACCTACCACCCCTGCGAGGGAGACCAGGGTCTCTTTTTCTTTTTCCTTTCAGGCAGCTAGTAGCAAGGGAAGCTGGGAGGGGGAAATACCCCCCATGCTCTTACGGGGCCACTCCCCAAGGCCCCAGATCCAGTGGCTGTGGGGTTGGGGACAGAAGCATAGACACATAGAGGCGTGTCCTTCCCACCAAAGAGCATCTGGCTGGACCCAGAAGGAAACAGCGGACAAACCCTGACAGGAGGGCCCCCCCACCCACCCCTGCATCCTTCGGCTGTCCTCAAGTACAGGGACAGCTATGGCAAGCGTGGGGGGGGGAGAGGGGGCTTCACCAGCACCCCAGCCTGCTGTTGGCCAAGTATGAAAGCATGATCTTGCGAAGTCCCAAGGACATGTCCTTTGCTGCTCCAAAGGAAGCTAATCAGGCTGACCGCTGATGTGCCCTTTGCCTTCTCAGGACCCCTCCCCTCTGAGCCGTGGTTCCCAACCTTAGGAGGCTTCTTAGGCTGCAGTTCCCAGAAACCTCTGCCCCCCCGCCCCCCCCACCCCACTGTGGCAGCCCGGGTTTCCACGAGCGCCCACATTGCTCAAGGTGGAGAAGAAGCATGGCCTTCGAGGAACACTGTTTTTAAGCATGGCTACCTCTGAGGGCAAGGCCAGGCTGGCCCGCCACAGGGCTGCCGACCAGACCCCCCACCCACCCCACCCTGAATGCTCTAACACTCATTGCTAGGAAGGGGGGGCCCTCTTCTGTGTTCAGGGCCAGAGTCAGAGGGCCAGCACAGTTCAAGGCAACACCAGCGGGCAAAATATCTGGCGCACCTTTCAGGGTACACGTGCGACCTCGCCATCCCCGCTGAAAAGCTCTGGAACCCTCTGGGCCCCGGCGGGACGGATGCCGAAAGGCAGAGGCGTCTCCACCCACTCAGCGCTTTTCCCCCTTTGGAGGGTGTTCCTTGGGGCAGAGAGAAGGGAGGCCATGTTTGCAGGCCTCCAGGGGAGGGGGAAGAAGAAAAGCCCTCCTCAGCCCCACCACCCGGGGGGGGGGGTGCAAGGCCTCTCCCCTCCCAGAGGAGGCGCCACCTTGGGCCCCAGGGGGCCAAACGCCAGGACTCTCCACCTTCCACTCCCGAGGGCCCAGCAGCGGCACCACCACCACCACCACATTGCCAGGGTTCACAAGGGACCGCACACCACCGGGAGTGGTTCCTCAGAGGTTTATTGAGACACATGAACAGAAACACTTTAAAAAGCGGGGGGGGGGGGATTAAAATGGCCAACAGGACCCCCTTCTAGCGCACCACACAGGCCTCCATAAGGGGCCCATTCTCCTGGCCTTCTGCAGTGGATGGGCAAGGTCATCATCCCACCTTCCCCCAGGAAGGGGAGGGTGTCCGTTGCCCCCCAGACCCACCAAGAGCGGCCAGAGGGGAGACGTCCGAGGGCCAAGGCCGGACAGAGAGCCTTCGGGGTGGGGTTGGGTGGGGAGCTGCCTACCTCCAGAGGAGTCCACTCTCCCCTGCCCCACTGCCAAGGGATTCAGGTCTGGGAGGTGGATCGAGGCTTTTCGCCAAGGCTCAGGCGACGGAAAAAGCCCACCAGGGCCGAGACGTCCTTGGGGGAGGCCTGAGGGGACGTGGGGGTCTCGGGTGCCTCCGGAAGGGTCTTCTTGGAGAAGAGGCCAGAGAAGCGGGAGCCGCTGGGTCCCTCCGGGGAGGTGGGGCTGGGGGCCGGGGACCTCAGCCAGGCCCTCAGGCCTCCTCCTCCTCCTCCTCCTCCTCCTCCTCCCAGGAGCCCTCCAGCCCCCTTCTTGCGGGACCCGGAGGAGGAGGAGGGGGCCGGGGGCTGGAGGAGGTCCGAGGGGGGGGCCTCGGCGGGCCCTGGGGCCATCAGCTCCAGCGCAGGGGGTTCGGGGCCGGCGGGCAGCACGGGGAGCGTGTGGCGCCGGCTGAGGGGCGAGGGGCGCTCCCTGGCCTGGGGACTCTCGGCAATGGGCTGGGGCTCCCGGTGCGTGCGGCTGCGTCGGCCAGAGCGGGCCAGCGGTTGGAAGAAGAGGCGGTCCAGCTCCACGTCCTGGAGGCCGGGGTCGCGGGACGAGCAGGTGGCGATGGAGCGCCGCTTCTGCTTCTCCCGCTCGTGCTCCTCTTGGCGCTGCTGCCGCCGCTGCGCTGCTGCCGCCCGAGCCCTGTTTTCCTGCGCAGGGGGGTAGGGGGTAGGGGTTGGAGAGATGAAGCAGGAGGTGAAGGACCAGACCTGCTCCTAAAAAGGGTCAGCGACCGGCCTCTCCCACAATCTAGGCAAAGAATCGCTCCCTGTGGTCAAACATCAGGACTGAGCCAGGGATTTCTGCCCAGCCAGCAGGAATTCCAGCATGGGGTGGCCGTCCTTCCCCACGAGACACCCCAAGGCAAACAGGTGGCAAGACCCCAAAGCAGACCACTTCCTGCTTCTCTGAACCTTTTTTGGGGGGGGGGGGAGAAGAGAAGGAGCTTTTAGCTTGCCTGAAAACCAGGAACCCTCCCTGTATCTTTGGGGAAACACCACGCATGCGCGTGTAGGTGGGAGGCAGCGCACAGGCGGTTCAGGCCTGCTTTGAGGGATGGGTTACCTGGACAGCCGCAACGAAACGCTCCCCAAAGCCGAGGAGGACTCCGCAGCACCCGGGCAAGCTGAAGGTCTCCAGGTCCTCACAGAGGAAGTCCGCCAGCGTGGCCGTGGCGTGCTGAAGCCCCTCCCAAGCGGTTCTGGCGGCCCCCAGCTCGGCCTCAGCCCCCTGCAAGAAGGGCTCCATCTGGGCCTCCAGGCCCAAGGCCCGGACCCCCGCCTGGGCCCCCAGCAAACGCTCTGCCAGGCTCTGCAGCTCCACCGTCACCTCCTGGTCCACAATCCTGGAGAGGGGGAAAACAAGGGCCTTGAGGGAGGCCAAGCCCAGGACTGCCCCCTCCCTCAAGAAGCGCTCTGCAGTTCCCTGCAGAGTGCCCGCCCCCGCCCCCCGTGGTGCCACCTTCGCTCCAGAAAAAGACCAACAGAACTGGTGCATCTACTGAAATATTAGGTCAAAAAAGGGGGGGAAACATTGGTCCTGGGATGCAGAAAATAGAATGCTCTTCATTCCAGTATAAATTGCCTGACAATACGCCAAAGTGTGTCATGCATTTAATGCTGGAATAAAGAGCATTCTGTTTTCTGCATCCCAAGAGGACTACCGTTTCCCCTCTGTTCGGCCTAAAACCTGAGCCCCAGAGCCACCTGCGGCCATCGGTGGTCAAGGGCAAAAAGCCGAACCAGGATGCCTGCTGGCTGCCAAAGAAGTGGGCAGGGGTCCACCCACCCCTCGCAGGCCGACCTTTGGCCAAGGAGCAGGGGTGGGAGCACAGGTTGTCCCGTTTACCGTGAAGCTGGTCCAACATGCTGGAGTTTGCTGGGGAAATGCAGAAGGTTTGGGTCCATCTTCTCTGCCTCCTGCCAGGCGAGGAAAGAGATGAACGGGTCACACACACCCCCCAGTCCACTCTGCCCTCCTCCTCTGCTCAGACAGCTGGCAGGGCAAAGCAGTCAAAGATGTTGTCAATGGTGGAATGGAGGGGGGGGGGAACTGGAATTGGATCATAGCATCCTGGAGTCCTGGAGCTGGGAAGGGGTCTGTGAGGCCATCCAGTCCAACCCCCTGCTCAACGCAGGAATATGATCAAAGCAGATCTGCCAGGTGATGCCCTAAGTTCTTCTTCAATGCCTCCAGTGCTGGAGCGCTCACCAACACCACCTGAGGTCACTGATTCTACTGTCATACTGCTGTAACACTTAGGAGGTTTTTCCTGAGATTCAACCGAAATCTGGCTCCCTTTAACTTGAGCCCATTATTATGTGTCCTGCACTCTGGGACGATCGAGAACAGATCCTGCTCCTACTCTCTATGACAACCTTCCAAGTCTTTGAAAAGTTCTATCTCCCCTCAAGTCTCCTTTTCCCAGAACTAACTAGTCTTTCCTCACAGGGCTTTGTTTCCAGCCCCCAAATCATCTTTGTTGCCCTCTTCTGAGCTTGTTGGCATCCTTCCTGAAGTGTGGTGTCCAGAACTGGACACAAGACTCAAGGTGAGGCCTCACCAGTGCTGAATAGAGGGGGGACCAGCACCTCGCGGGATTTGGAAACTAGACTTCCGTTAAAGCTTCCTAACATTGCATTTGCTTTTTTTGTAGCCACATCACACTGTTGGCTCATATTCAGCTTGCGATCCATTATTCCCAAGAGCCTCCTCACTTGTAGTACTACTGAGCCAAGTATTCCTCAACCTGTAACTGTGCATTTAGGCCACCCACCCACCCCGACTTTAGGTGTACAACTTTGCACTTACCCCTGTTAAAATTCATTCTGTTGTTTTTAGCCCAGTGCTCAAGCCTCTTTTTGAATTTTGTTCCCATCTCTGGAACACAGACTCTCTGCGGCCTTCTATGGGAAGACCACGGCCGCACAAGGACCACGCTTTGATCTTCTTGGGGTAGCCCCTCGCTGGACCTTCACCCCTCTTTCTTTGGAGAGGAGTGTTGCCCATGAAGGGCAGATGAACCGGCCACCAGAAGCTGCCCTGCCAGCAGCAAGGCATTCCAGAGAAGAGGCCAACACCGCTGAGGTGGCCAGGGTGGGAGTGGGGGTAGGGAAGAAGTGGGGAAGGGGACAACTAACTCTTTTTTCTTTCTTTCTGGAAGACATGCTCAGGGTTCAGTGGCACACAACTCTGAGAAACCTTAGGCGGCAGCACTCCTAAGACCATCCTCCCGCAGAGCCCCTCATTTTCTGGAATGCCAGGGGAGCTCCCTAGAGCAGGGGACCCGTTGGCACCCAAGGGAGCAAAGCAATGCTTCTGCAGGACCAGACAGCTGCGGTGCCATGAGAAAACCCCCGGGTCCAAATCCCTGGTCAGGAAGGATACAAAGCAGCTGGCCGAGAATAGCAGATGGACAAGGGCCGGCCAGGACTGAGTCTGACCTGAACCAGCGAGGCCGAGTCCCGGGTATGTTGCTCTAGGCAAAAACCCACCTTGGGGTAAGCATAGAATTAAAAAGTGCCAAAGCTAGAAGCCTTCTCAATCAATGTGCGCGTGCACACGCCGGCACAGCTCTTCCCCCTTCCGCCCTTGCCCCGCTTACCAGGGCCACAAACTGCAGGAGATCCATGCCGGGCCGGTTTGCTTTGGTGTCTGCCAGCCTGAGCAGTGAGGGCACACGGAAGCCGAGGGCAGAGCCTGCATAGCCACCCTGCAGATCGAGGGGGTGGGGTGGGGTGGGGGAGCCAAAGGTTAAAGGGAGCCTCCTGCCTCCAACCCCAAGAATGGCCCCCTTGACCGTCTTCACTGTTCTGCGTCCACAGAGTGCTCAAGAGGCACCTGGGGATTGCTCTCCCGCAACCACGCCAGGAATCGGAGGCTGCCCTCCCGTCATATGGAGAGGTATCCCCTCTCCCCCCCCTCCAATGTGTCGGCAGCAGGAGAGGGCTGAGCCCTGCCCAGAGGATCTGATAGTCTGATGCCAGATGCCGCTTAGGACAACAACCCCTTGGGTTCCTCCACCCCCAGCCCACCACCCAGGTACCACACCTGGTTCAGGTAGTTCCCTGCCTTCAGCACCAGACGGATCAGGTCGTGCAGCTCTTCACAGTCCAAAAGCTCTGGGGGGGGGATGTGGAAGCGGGGAGGTGAAGGAGGGTTGGTGGATGGACCCCCAGCCCACTGCCTCTGACTCCCATCCCAATGGGAGATGCGCACATGTGGAGAGACCGTTCTAGCCAACCGAGGGCTCCATTGCCCCAGAAAGCCCCCCCCAATCCTTCAGCAGCCCCTCCCTCCATTCCTCTCCACTCTTCTCCTGGGGCCAGGATGTGGCTCGGCCCAGAGGGGGCCAGTTATGCCAGCCCCCAGGTGCCTGAAAGGAGGCTGGAGACCTTCTCCTGCAGGTAACGTCACAGTGTGGAAGGAAAAGCAACCCCCTCCCCAAACTCTGCTCTTCCCCAACTGGCCAGGATCGCCCCCCCCCCCCGCGACCGACCAGCACACCTAGCGCGGCTTCCGTCAGGATCTGAATGGCTGACTGCAAGGTGCTCAGCCGTGGGAAGAATTCCTCCTTGAAGACCAAGAGCTCCAGGCGACTGGCATAGCTGGGGAAAGAGAGGGGTGATGGCAGAGTGGCTGGGAATACAAGGATGCCCAGCAGGCCTTCCCCCCCAGGGCCCCCCCAGGCCCTCACCTGGGCACGCGGACCAGGAGCAGAGCAAAGACCTCTGCCTCCGAGAGCCGGCTTTGGCTGCCCTGGAATGCCTTCAGCCTCTTGACCTTCGGAAACAGAAAACGCAGGCACCACTCGAGGGCGGAACCGGGCAGCTGGAAGACACCCCCCCGTCCCCAGGGTCACCCAGTCCAGCCTCGGTGGAGGATGTGGCCAGTTCAAGGCAGAGAGAGACGGCCACCTGCCCTGTGCTTCAAACCCTCCAGTGATGGAGGCCACCGCCTGCTCTGCTAGCCCTTGAGCATCGCCCTTGAGTCACAGGGAGCTCAGCCCCCTTCCTCCTCCTCTTCTTCTTCCTCTTCCCCCCCCCCCCGCAACATCACCTCCTCCGCATCTGGCAGCAGTTTGGTCAGCTCCTGCAGCTTCTCGGCCCCATAGGGGGTACCTGCCCCTTCCTGGATGTCAGCAACAATCCCTTGCACAGGCCTGGAAAGAAAGCCAGAAACGTCCTCAGCTTGGGGACGGGGAGGGCGGACTCACCACCACCAGCACCTTTTCGCCCCCAAGCACATCCCCCTCGCATCTCCCCAGCCCCACCAGCCAGCCAGCCCGCCCTCCGCCTCACCTCTTCAGCTGCTTCAGGAATATGCCCAGGTTCAGGATTTTCTTGGCATCCAGGAGGAAGACCTGCACCCAAGAGGACAGGCAAAAGGGCAAAATCCAGCCGCAGGGCTGTGCAGGTGCAGGGTTCTCAGCACCACCTACCTCTCTCTCTCTCTCTCTCTCTCTCTCTCTCACACACACACACACACACACACACACACACACACACACACACACACACAGCCGTCAATCAAGCCTTGCATTTGAATTAATTAACAAGTCAGCATAGCCACCTGAGAGGAAGTGTTTACTCATTCAGTACTTTTAAATCATTTTAAATAACTGAGATTCGTCTGGCGCCGACGCTGATGACATTTTGGCGCCAGGTCAAAACCTTCCTGTTCCAGAAGGCTTTTTATTGAAATACAGTAATATTAGCTCTGGATCCGATGGCACTTTTTAGAGTATATATTTTAATTGCATTTTAATTGTTTTGTCTTTTCATTGTATTTTAAATGTTAAAAGCCGCCCAGAGACGTTTGGGTAGTGTGGGCAGCATATAAGTTAAATAAATAAATAAATAAATAAATAAATAAATAAATAAATAAATAAATAAATAAATAAATAAAGAAAGAAAGAAAGAAAGAAAGAAAGAAAGAAAGAAAGAAAGAAAGAAAGAAAGAAATACATACATACATACATACATACATACATACATACATACATACATACATACATACATACATACATACATACATACATACATTTAACATGTTTTTGCTCCATCTCTCTCCTTAAAGGGACCCAAGGCGGCTGGGTAGTAACCCTGGCCGCCCCTCCCCTTCTTGACCCATTAAGCAACAGTCTTTCTCTGGATGGCAACAGTGAGCTCTCCCCTGTCTCCACGTTGCTTTATTGCGTCTGTTTTAGCTACTAGGAGGTTTGGGACGTGATAGAGGGACGGTGCTCTGCTGTGGATGATTTTGGCCTTCAGTTTCCACTGATACATCCTTACACTTGATGGTCCTTCCTAGTTCGTTCCTTGCCGTCCTTCCTACGCTCAGGTCTTCTTCGGATTTCTTGGCTGCTGTCGCCCTTTACACCTGTACACCTGATCCCAGGTGTACAACATCTATCTGTCTAGTTTCTTCACTGTCAGCGTCATAAAGCTGACTACAGTTCTTCTGTTGCCATGATTTTTATCTTAACATTCAGGTGCAGTCCTGCTTTGGCATTTTCTTCTTGCATTTTCCCTAAAAGTCATTTCAAGTCATAACTGCTTTCTGCCAATAAGATGGTGTCACCTAAATATCAAATCATTCATTCATTCATTCATTAGATTTGTATATTGCCCCACTGATTTGTGCATATCAAATCATTCATTCATTCATTCATTCATTCATTCATTCATTCATTCATTCATTCATTCATTAGATTTGTATATTGCCCCAGCAAAATAATAAAGCAGGACAAACAATAAAATTAAAAATAAATCTCATTAACTAATAAGACCAGATGCAACAAGAGGCATAAATTCTAAATAGAAGGCAGGGAAAGAGGCAGAAAAATCAGGCTGGGATGTTTTAGAAGGTGCCTCTGTAAAGCAACATCTTCGGAAACCTTCTGAATGCTGGGAGGGAGGGAGCTCCACCGGGAACTGGTCCCAAATGCTGGTGCCACCACAAAGAAGGCCTAACCTCTCGTAGGGGACTTCTTGGCATTCTTCAGGGTGGCCACCCAGAGGAGTACTGCCTGGGAGGATCTGGTGGAGTGAGCGAGTCGGTGACCTTGGGAAAATGCACTCCAACAAATACTGTGGTCCCAAACCGTGTGTTAATAATTTAAAAAAAAAGATTTTATAGGGTACAGAGGAGTGCCCTAAAATATAAAGTTCTTGTGGAAACTTTCTCTGTAAAGATAGTTTATATTACAAAACTGAAATACCTCATTTGTTTTGGTATGGGGGGTGGGGTCCATGGCCGGGGGGGCACTCACAAAGGGGCGGAGCATGCTCACGTGAATGCGCAAAGGGGCGGAGCACATATACAGAGGGGCAGAGCACGCTCACGTGCATGCACGAACAGGCAGGGCACACGCATGGAGGGGAGGGGCACGCACACAGGTGGGCAGGGCAACCATTCATGCGGGTGGTGGGCCATGCATGTGGGTGGGGGGTGTGTGTGCGGGGGGTGGGAGGTCTGTCTCTGCGGCACCAGGCTGCGGTCTGGGGGTTGGGGACCCCTGGTTTAAGGGACTTTTCCCAGAGGAAGGAGCGAAGATGCTGAAAACAGAGTTTGAGGGCTGGCTTGGTAAGCCTCTTGCACTCAGGTCAAGATTGAGTCTGATGTTGTTTCCCCAAACAGAAAAGGCAGTGGTTGTAGCCATCGGATAAAGGAATCCTGTTAGCGCAAGACACACAATGCTTAAACGGATCCAGAGGGGCCATAAACAGGCAGGAATGGAGGGGGGGGGAAACAAAAGTACAGTAGTGGAAAAAGGAAGAAAAAATAAAAAGGCAGATAACGGAAAGAGACTCACAGGAGAACGCTAATGGAAGAATACTATGGACGCCTGAAAAGGCAGAATAATAAAGACAGGCAATCGCGATTGAAGAAAAAAGTTGCTCTAGTTGTCGAGAAGGTCTGACCTAAGTGGTGGCTAAAAGGAACTGAGGGACCTCCTGGTGGGCAGAGCATGAGGTCCACGGGGGAACGTCCCACTAATCACTTTTTTAAGCTCTAGAAAGTTCCGAGAGCTCCTGCGCAGGCGCAGATTAACCCATTTGTGTGCATTCACAGAGACCATGAGAAAGAACAATAAGTAACATTGTTTGAAAAAGGAGTATGAAGTCATATGATATTCTGATACAATGTGCATATGTATTGTTCTGTCCCTGTTGTGTTGTGTTGTCAGTAAATTACATCATTCTAGCCTGCACAAAAGAGGGGGAATTTTAGCTCAGACCTTGAGATAGTGACATGGTGGCGCTGCGGGTTAAACCGCAGAAGCCTCTGTGCTGCAAGGTCGGAAGACCAGCAGTCGTAAGATCGAATCCACGTGACGGAGTGAGCTCCCGTCACTTGTCCCAGCTCCTGCCAACCTAGCAATTTGAAAGGCATGTAAAAATGCAAGTAGATAAATAAGTACCACCACAAAGGACACAGCGTTCCGTGTCCAGTCGGGCTGGCCATGTGACCACAGAAACTGTCCACGGACAAACACTAGCTCTACAGCTTGGAAACAGGGATAATCAGCTCCCCCTAGAGTCAGACACAACTAGACAATTTGTCAAGGGAGACCTTTACCTTTACCTGAGATCGGCAGCCCTGTTAGGACTTGCAACCTTCAACATCTGAGCTTTTCACAGGCTGGGAAGTCCAAGTCTTGGGAACACTTTGTTTTTACTTTTGATACAGAGCAAGGTATATAAATAAGGAGAGATTACACAGTTATTTGAAGGGAACAAAGAATGACACATGCTTTATTTTCATTGAGTGTGACTGAGGATGGAACTCACGCTAGGCATATATCTTTAGGACAGCAGAAAAATAACAGTGTGGCACTGACAGCCAGAAATGGATTTTGCATAAGGCTGGGTGAGAAAACATTTTATCCGCATGTTAACAACATGCTTAGAGATAAATAATGCTTTTCATTTTGTACTTTCCTATTATAAGATCCCTGAGACTATTTCATGTGTTTTGGAGAAAGCTTTTAAAGCTTTTGGAGTTATACTGCTTTTTACTTTTCAATCAAATATTAAAGAGATGTAGTATTTGCCTTCATAAGTTATGAGCTCCTGTGTTTTAAAGCTCTATCTGAAAAAAGTTACTTGCATCTCCTGGTGCTACTTCAAATGAATTCTGAAACATTTTATTTCCTTTTGATGCTTATGGCCATCAGTGAATCTGTTCTGGAATTCCACCTACAATAGGTTCAGTGTTTTGATGTGTTTTTCCACCCTTGTAGGTATCCTTCAGTCGTGAGAGACTATGGTAACATACTCTGAATAGAGGTCTTGGAACAGCGTCTAGTGTGGCTGAGAAGGCCAATTTGAGAGTGACCATCCCTTCCACACTGAAGACAAATACAATTTGTCCCCTGTCCAGCTCCCTAGTTTTGCTGCTTTTGTGACTTCCTCTTTGGCTGAGCCTGCTGAACAAGTGTCTGTTCAAATTGGAAGAGGCCATGATGCACCACCTGCCTCCAGGCTGAACACTCAGATGTCAAGGTTTCCCATCTGTTGAGGTCCATTCCTAAGGCCTTCAGATCCCACGCAAATATCCTTGTATCACAGCTGGGGTCTCCCTCTGGGACGCTTTCCATGCACTAATTCTCCTTACAGGAGATCTTCTGGAATCTGACTGTCAGCCATTCTCACGACATGCCCGTGCCAACGTAGATGTTGCTATTTCAGTAATATATACATGCTAAAAATTCCAGCTCATTCTAGGACTACTCTATCTGGAACTTTGTCCTGCCAGGTGATACCAAAAATGTGTCGGAGATAACAAATATGGAACATGTTCAGCTTCCTCTCCTGCCATGCACAAAGGGTCCAGGACTCACTGCAGTACAGGAGTGTGCTCAGGACACAGGCTCTATAGACCTGGATCTTGGTATATTATTACTCTATTTGTCATACTCTCTTTCTGAGTCTAGAAAACATGGTAGCTGCTTTGCCAATGCGTTAATCTAGGGAGAGAGTGTCAGAGATCATTGAGCCAAGGTCAACAAAATCATGAACAACCTCCAATTCTTGTGTGGAGATGGTAATAGAGGGAGGTGAGTCCACGCCCTGGCTCATGACTTGTGTTTTCTTCAGGCTGATTGTTAGTCCACAAAGTCTTGGCAGGCCTTGTTAAAATGATTCATGAGTTGTTGGAGGACTTCAGCAGAATGGGCAACAACAGCTGCATCATTAGCGAAGTCCTGCATGCATTTCAGCTGGACTTTGATCCTTGCTCTCAACCTAAAGAGATTAAACAGCTTTCCATCTGATCTAGTCTGAAGACAGACATCGTCTGTTGCAGTTCCAAAAGCATGCTTCAGCATGACAGCAAAGAAGATCCCAAACAGAGTCGGCGCGAGGACACAGCCCTGTTTCACTCCGCTTCGGATGTAAAAGGGATCCGATGTTGAGCCATCAAAAACTACAGTGGCCTTCATTCCCTCATGAAAGGACCTGATGATGTTAAGGAGTTGAGGTAGGCATCCAATCTTGGGAAGTATTTTAAGAAGGCCATCCCTGCTAACCAAATCAAAGACCTTTGTAAGATCTATGAAGGCCACAAAGAGTGGCTGTTGTTCCCTACATTTCTCCTGCAACTGTCTGAGGGAGAATACCATGTCAGTGGTGGATCTATTAACTTGAAATCCACACTGTGATTCTGGATAGACTCTTGTCTGCAAGCACCTGGAGTCTCTTCAGCACAACACAGGCAAGCAGCTTCCCTACAACACTGAGAAGAGAGATGCCTGTTTCCTTTGTTCTTGTAAAATGTGACAATGTTTGCATCAATATATTCGCGAAGGCTTTCACGGCCGGGATCTAATGGTTGTTCTGGGTTTTTCAGGCTCTTTGGCCATGTTCTGAAGGTTGTTCTTCCTGACATTTCGCCTAGTCTCTGTGGCCGGCATCTTCAGAGGACAGCACTCCTGCCAACTACACCAGAGCACAGGTTGCTGTCCTCTGAAGATGCCGGCCACAGAGACTGGCGAAATGTCAGGAAGAACAACCTTCAGAACACGGCCAAAGAGCCTGAAAAACCCAGAACAAGCAATGTTTGCATCCTTCGTGTCCTGTGGTACTCCACCTTCCCTCCAGCAAAGACAAAAGATTTTATACAACTCAGTGGTGATGATCTCTTTACAGCACTTCAGCACTTCAACAGGGATGTTATCCTTCCCAGGTGCCTTGCTGGAGGCGAGGGAGTGCAAGGCTGCTTTTATTTCTGCTAAAGTTGGTTCGCTGTCCAGCTCTTCCAAGACAGGCAGGCACTCATTCTTTAACGCCTCTTCGGTTATTACATTCTCCCTAGACTATAGCTCAGAGAAGTGCTGCACCCAGAATTCCATCTGTTGTGCTCGGTCCTGGATGATCACACCTGTTCAGGTGCATCAGCCGGGCCTGGAAGGGTTTCCTCAAGCGCTTGAGCAAATGCCTCCACTTTTCTCTGATCGTGAGTCTTGCTGATGTCAATACGAGGTCTTCCTTCATTTTTTGTGTGTGATACAATCTCTTTATTCACAGTTTGCTGCACACCTGGGGAGTGATCAGGATCACAATCTGCACCCTGATAACTGTGTATGATCGTAATACTGTATTGGGAAGGCTAGAGCATCTAGTGAGGATCAAATCGAGCTGAAGCCAATGCTTCGATCTTGGATGTCTCCAAGAGACTCTGTGTCGAAACTTCGTATTAAAGAAAGTGTTAGTGACACAAAGACCATAATAACAGCAAAACTCCAGCAAGTATTGGCCATTTTCGTTCTTCTTCCCAGTGCCAAAACAGCCTAGAGAAGTGGGCCAAGAAGTGTGATCAGCACCAACTCTAGCGTTAAAGTCTCCAAGAATGAACAGCGAGTCTCTCTCCAGGATTTTTTTGATAGTAGCTGCCAGGTCGTCAGAGAATTTGTCTTTGACATCTGCTGTAGACGACAGTGTTGGTGAATGTGCACTAATAAGGGTGACCAGTGCTACTGATGAGTGGAGCGGCAGAGACAGGATTCTTTCACTCCCCACAGTAGGTAGGACAATGGATCTCAGCAGAGCATTTCTAACCGCGAAGCCAACACTATATTCCCTGGTCTCATTCAATGGTTTTCCCTGCCAGAAGAATGAGAATTTTTTTTCTTTGACAGACCCCCGAGTCTGGCAATCTCGTCTTTTGCAGGGCAACAATGTCCATCTTCAGTCTACCCAGTTCCATGTCGATGATAGCTGTCTTGGGTACATGGTCTATTTCCTGCAGGTCATCAGAAAAGCCAGGGGTCGTTGTCCAAACATTCCATGTGCCTGACTAAAATAGCATTTGCATTTTTGGTAGCCACATCACACTGTTAGCTCATATTCAGCTTGTGATCTATGACCATTCCAAGATCCTTCTTGCTCGTAGTTTTATTGAGCCACGTCTCCCCCATCTTGTAACTGTGCAATTGGTTTCTTTTTCTGAGGTGCAATACTTTGCACTTATCCATGTTAAATTTCATTCTGTTGCTTTCGACCCAGTGCTCTATCAAGATCATTTTGAATTTTGTTTCTGTCTATTAGGGTATTAGGTATTCCACTCAATCTTGTACCATCTGCAAATCTGACAGGCATTCCCTGCCCTCCCTCATCCAAGTCATTAATAAAAATATTGAAGAGCGCCGGGCCCAGGACTGAGCCTTGGGGCACCCCACTTGTTACCTCCTCCCAGTTAGAGAAGGACCCATTAATCATAACCCTCCGAGTATGATTCTGTAGCCAATTGTGTGTCCACCTGACACTTGATCTATCCAGCCCACACCTAGTTAGCTTGCTAATCAGGATATCATAGGTCACTTTGTCAAAAACTTTGTTGAAGTCAAGATATAGTTCGCCTACAGCATTACCTGGTCTATCAGGGAAGTTATCTGATCAAAAAATGAGATCAAATTAGTTTGGCAGGATTTGTTCTTGATAAATCCGTGTTGGCTTCTAGTTATTGCTGCCTTGTTTTCTAGGTGTCAATATCTCTTCACTGATTCTTGCAACTTCACTTTTTTTTTTTGCAACTACAAGTTATTATGCTTTTCAATTAATCACAATGCAGTCCAAGATCTTCTACTGATTACTGTTATTACTATTTATTATCTAGTTATTACTGCACTGTTTTCTAGATGTTTCAGAATTTTCCCTGGAATTGATGTGAGGCTGACTGACCCGAGGTTCCCAGGTTCCTCTTTTTTTTGGCCTTTTGAAAGATAGGGGCAACATTCAAGAAAAGGGAGAGTGGTTCTGAAAGTTCATCAGCCTATTCCTTGGACGCTGTTCACCCAGCCCTAGAGATTTGAACTCATTCAAGGTGATAAGGTGTTCCTTGGTGACCGGTTTATCAATTTCCAGCTGCAATCTTCTCCCCTCTACCTGCACTTCAGAGTTGTTTGGAGGGACATCATCTGTCCTTTGGCAAAAGACTAGGCTAAAAGAGGAATTGAGCACCTCTGCCTTTTCTTTGTTATCCTTTTCCATCTCCATTGGGTACATGAGCCACTATTTATTTTCTTTCTCTTTTGCTTTGCACATACTTGAATAATGCTTTTTTATTGCTTTTAGTGTCTCTAGCTAACCTCAGCTCATTCTCAGCTTTTGCTCTCGTAATGTCATCCCTCCATTTTCTTGCTGCTTGTCTGTACTCTTCCTTGGTGACCTGCCCTTCTTTCCACTTTCCTATACATGTCCCTTTTTGTTTTCAGGTCCTCCCTGAGCCTTTTCTGAAGCCACGCTGGGCTTTTTTGCTACCTCTCCCCCTTTTTCTTCTTGTTGGGATTGTTTGTAGTTGTGCCTTTAGAATTTCTTATTTTTTGGAAGCGCCCACCCTTCTTGGACTCCTTTTCCTGTTAGGATCTCCTGCCATGGGACCTTCCTTATCCTTGTTCTGAGATTATTAAAATTGGCTTTTCGAAAATCAAGCATGTGTGTGTAGCTGCACTCTGCTTTGGTTTCCTTTGCAATCAAGAATTCTAGTAGAACTTGGATCATTCGTACTCAGAGTTCCCCTTATTTCCACTTCCTCTACTAAGTCATCTCTGTTAGTTAGAATCAAAAGAAGGGTAGCTAGTCCTCTAGTTTCTTTCTCCACTTTTTGTAGGAACAAACACAAGCCAGGAATTTCTTGGAAGGACCATATTTTGCAGAATTTGCCTCCCAATGTATTTCTGGATAACTGAAATCTCCCATCACCACTACCTCATGTCTCTTTGACATTCTTGCAGTTTATTTTTCAAAAGTTTCATCTGCTAGCTTTCCTTGATTGGGCGGCCATTAGTAGACTCCAACTACCACGTCCCTTTTGTTTTTTGCTCCAACCAGATTGATCCAGGTGTTTTCAATGGGACATCCAATCTCCTCCTCCTGCATTTTTGTGCAGGAATGGTTATTTTTATATATACAGTACTGAAACTCTACCTCCCTTTCTATTCTCTCTATTCTTTTCAAACAATTTATATCCTTTAGTTGCTATATTCCAGTCACGGGAATCATCCCACCAAGTTTCAGTTATTTCTATCAAGTCATATTTGCCCTCCTGAATGAAAATGTCAAGTTCTTCTTGTTTGTTTCCCATACTCCTCCCATTTGTATGTAGACACTGGAGATTGTGTGATTTGTGGTCTGCTTTTCTTTGTACATTTTTGTGAATATTACTATTAACGTTATCATAGACCCTCATTAGAACTTTGTGGTCTGTTCCTCTTATTGTGAGTAAGACTGCATCTATATTTAACTCTCTGTTTGCATCTCCCTCGCCCTTCCAATTCAGTTCAAAGACATCCTGATGAAGTTCTTCATGCTGTGGCCAAACACTTTCATCCCAGTCATTGTGCAGGAGCAGAGAGGCAACAAGTCAGAGCAACCAGGAAGGCTTCTGCCCCAAGCATCAACCTTACCAGCAACGTTGGAAGCCACTTGGAGAAGCTTGATTTGATGGGTGGAGCCTCTAGAAAGGATTATCATATTTTTCTGTGTATAAGATGTCCCCATATATAAGAACACACAAACACACCCACTTTTCTAATGAAAAATCTAAGCAGGGCTTAGCAAGTGGAGGGGGAAAGGGATCAAAGCAATCCCACGGCTGCACAATCGCTTTGATCCCTTTCCCCTCCACTTGTTTTTGTTCTCTCCTCAGCTTACTTCCGTGTATAAGACGACCCTCGGTTTTCAGTCTAAAGATTTAAAAGATATATATTGTCTTATACACAGAAAAATACAGTACTATACAAAACACTTTGCATCCTTGATGCAAAAATACCAGGCTTTTTACTCTCCTTTTCTTGCCCCCCCCTTTTTTGTGCACAGCAGGCCATCCTGCATCCATCTCCCTGATCTTCCTTTCATAAATAAATAAATAAATAAATAAATAAATAAATAAATAAATAAATAAATAAATAAATAAATAAATAAATAAATAAATAGCATTCAACATTGAAAGGGGGTCATGAAAAAACTGAGTGGTTCGGGTACCTGAGCTCCATTGGCTAGCAAAGACTGAGAATGGGCTGACAGAAGAAACCAGGGAGACCCGAAGAAATTATGTTTCTGATTAGTTGTTTTTTGTTTTGTTTTGTTTTGTTTTTGTAGGAGAGGGACCGGAAGGACAGCAGTAGATGGTGCCATTTGAAGCAGGAAGAACAGTGCGGGTCTGAAGGAAAATGCCTCGAGGGTGACAGCAGAAAACAAGCAAGCTGGAGGGCCAGGCAGAAAGAGCTGGGGGGGGGCATGTTGGGATCCCTCCTTCCCTGGGATAATGTCACTTGAGATGAGTCATAGGCTTCTGTTCTTTGCCCAGGAGGTCGATAAATCTCTGGGGAGGGGAGGGAGTCTGGCATTCTCTCCAGGACCTGACATGGTGATGCCCCCATGTACAACCTTCTGTTGGGCTGCCTGAAGCATTTATTTGCAGCAAACAGATCACTGGCTTCACAGACTTCTAAGAGTTGTCCTCCTGATTGACTTCTGACTCCCTCCAAGGGCTCCCACCTCTCCAACCATCTTGGTCCTGCTTTGTTTCTTACTTTTCCATTCCAGCAGAAAAGGTTTTGGTGTGTGATCCATTTTGTCCTGGATGTTTGCATAGCACCTTCCTACTTCTTCTGTAGTTGGAACAGGCACCTGTATGATGGTTATGCTGACCGGTTTTCCACCAAAGCTGGCTCTATCTCAGATCACAGGCGGGAGGGGAGGGCAGCCCCCCCCAGCCCCTCCCAGGGAAGCTCTTCAAGCAGACTGACCTGGAAACACCCCTCCACCGCCTGCCTGCCCGCCCTTCCGCAAGCTGGGAAGGTTCCCTGGTTTATTTATTCCCCCCCCACACACACACACACAGCGCCCCATCCCTGTCTTCCACTGACAGAACCGCAGCCGGAGTGTTTGAGAAGGGCTTCCTCTCAATGCATCCCCGCGAATCTGCAACGCCGCCTCCCTCGCCTCCCTACCTTCCAATGACTGCCCACTGTGGAAGCACTGCGAATGTCATGAACCACAGGGGTGCTGTTTGCATCGCCAACGATCTCCACTCCCTCCTCCTCCACTCCATACTCATTCTAATCTACCCAAACAAGTGTGTCAGTACCTGCCTACCCAGGTCGCGCTCTTTGCTGCTCAGAAGAAGCGCTCTTGAAAGCGGCCCCCGGGGGAGCGCGCGCGGGGTGGGGAATGGGGGGGGGGATTCAGGCCAGCCGCGCCGGGCCAAGCGACTGCGCCCCGACAGCCACACCTGGAACGGGCCCAGGTTGTCCAAGGGCGACAGGGGCCGGGCGGGGAAGGGCGAGACGGGTGGAGGCGCCGAGGAGTCGGGCCGAGAGGACACCGCCCGGGCAGGAGGGATTTTCCCTAGGCCCCGAGGGCAGACCCGCCTCACTCCGAAGGAAGCGCCGTGCGGCCAGACCTCCGCGGAGCCCCCGCCCCCTCCGCCCAAGAGCTGGGCGTTTCCGCTGCCCGGGCTGCTTCCACTCGGCGCTCCGTCCGACGCCCGGACCCCGGCCCGTGGGATGGGATTCGGGCGCGGAAGGGGGACGTTCTGATCCGCGCCCCGCGTGGTGGGGGCGGGAGCGGGGGCGCCCCACTTTCTTCCAGCGTCCCCTCCTTCCCAGCCCCAAGGCATCAAACGCTCAGACTTCCGACGGCGCGGTCTGACGTCAAGCACCTGAAGGATGCCGCCATCGCCGGCCGCAGGCGCATCAGCTCCGTCTCCAGGCTCACCTGCTCCGCCGGCTGCCCGCGTAGGCTTCCTCCGGGCGGCTCGGGCCGCTGGCCGAAAAGCTGCTCCAGGAGGTGGACGTCGAGGGGGAAGGCGTCCGTCCGTCCCGCCGCCGTCCAGAGATTGCTTCGCCCCCGGATGCGCTCCGCCGGAATGGGGTCCCAGTTGAAGTTCCGCAGCCGGCCGGGCCGCCGCTCAGGGGGGCCCGGGTCTCCAGCCGAGGCCGGAGGCCGGCCGGGGCTGCCGGTGGTGTCGGCGCCGGCGGGCAGCGGCGGCGGGGGCGGGGGCGACGGAGCAGCGGACGCCGTGGCGCTGCAGGAGGGACGAGCGGGGCCGGGGGTCGCCAGGGCGCCAGGCGAGGCGGGCCCCGTCCGATCCGTGGGCGACGCGGGGGCGCTCCGGACGGTCACCATCCCGCGCAGCTCGAGGGCTGTCCGGATACCAGAATCCGGCAGAGGCGGCCAGGGGGCGACGCGACCGCTAGCCCACGGCGGCTCTGCTGCCGGGAAGGGGCGGCTCGGGACGTGCCCACCCAGCTGCCGCCGATCATCCTGCGACCAGGAGGAGCCGCGCCCCGCTTTTCTACCTCTCGCCTCCGAATGATCCCGCCGGCGACGCCCGGTTGGGGAAGGTCGGGACCGCCCCTCCCGTCCTTTCTTCCCCGCCCTGCCCTGGACTCGGCCCCGGCCTCCGCACGGGCTCCTTCCCCACTCCCAGCCCTTCCGGAGCAGGCCTCAGTGGCTCCGGGGGGGGGGGGAGGCAGGACTATCATCCGTCTTCAGCCACTCGAAGTTCTGGCCTGGACGCCGCCGCGAAAAAGGGCTCGCAGATGGAGTGGGGCCAGGCGGGGAAGTCCTGGGGCCTGTGGGGGGCGTTGTTGCTGCAAGGGGAGGCGGCCTCACCTTTGGCCACCGGGCTGGAAGGAAGAGGCCTCCGCGTGGGGGGCACTCACGTCTGATGGGCACTTCTCCTCTCCCCACCCTATTCGCACGTGAACTGGAAGGGGCCACGAGGGTCAGCGAGTCTCGCCTCCGTCCAAGAAAGCCACCTCCCTGGGCGAGCCCACCGCCTTCTGAGGAAGCCCTTCCAACACTTCTCGGTCCTGCTGTTGTCCCCCCCCCCCCCCGAAGTTCCGGGGTAAATCCCCTTTCTCAGGATGCAAATCCATTCTTTCTTCCCGTTCTGCCCTTTGCAGCGGCAGAATACTGTATGTGGACCCTCTTCCGTGTGATGCATCTTCCAATATTTAAAGATACAGTAGCTACTCCTTCCTAGCCCCCCAGCTCAGGGCCTTGTTCTCTTTCCCACTCTTAACCTTTAACAAAAGGGACGTGGTGGCGGCGCTGCAAGTTAAGCCGCAGAAGCCTCTGTGCTGCAAGGTCAGAAGACCCGCCGTCATAAGATGGAATCCACGCCATGGAGGGAGCTTCCCTCGCTTGTCCCAGCTCCTGCCAGCCTAGCTTTTTGAAAGCATGTAAGAATGCAAGTAGATAAATAGGGACCACCTCGGTGGGAAGGTCACGGCGTTCTAGTTGCCCTCGTCTCTCCAACTTTGGACTCTGCTAAAAGAGAGGGCAGGTCAAGATTGCCTCGTTTGTTTTTGAAAATCATGTGCTGGGTCTTGGTCATGACGGCACTCTTTTCTAACCGTGGCTCACAGCTTAACAAAGTCCTGCTTTCTCAGACCTCCCCCAGATTGCCATCATGCTGATCCCCTTTCTTCCCCCTTTTAAAAACCTCCACTCTTCAGGAACCTTGCTTCCAAGAATATATATATGTGTGCGTGCGTGCGTGCGTGTTTTAAAGGCAGAATGCTCTGAGACAAAATCTGCAAATTTATTTATTTATTTATTTATTTGATTTATACCGAGCCTATCTGGCCTGTAAGAGCACTCTAGGCGGCTGTTTTCGTTCCCGTGGATGCCACTCATCTGGCCGGGAAGCCTCGCTCGTGTCCATGGCTCCCAAGCAGCTATGTGCCCTTGCCCTGCCTCTTTGCCTAGGTAAAGATAAAGGTTCCCCTTGACAATTTTTGTCCAGTCGTGTTCGACTCTAGGGGGCGGTGCTCATTCCTGTTTCCAACCTGTAGAGCCAGCATGTGCCCGAAGACAATCTTCCGTGGTCATGTGGCCAGCGTGACTAGACACGGAGTGCCATGACCTTCCCACCTTTCACAGGTACCCACAGCTGGTGGGACCAGCTCCCCTTGGTGCACAACATAGTGTACAGGTTTGGTTACATGGCTGAGGGCAGCCCTAGTTTGGAGGAAATGATCCTTCTGAAGTTAAAAAAAAAAGAACAAGGGAAGAAGCTGAGGAAGAAGCGGCAGTTTGGAGAGAAGAACAAGGATGGGTTTGTGGTGACCAATTGATTCTCAAGGGCCACCTAGCAGTGGTTTTCCAATCCCTCCTTCTGGAAGTGCTCTAGGATCACTGGGCAGCTTGCCCAGGATTGCCCTCCTCTCCAGGAGACCCCACGGGCAATGGCGTTCTTGACCTCTGGCCCCCAAGGGTCACTCCTGTCCCACCAAGAGGTACCCACTCTAGCCTGGGGGGGGACACGATGTCCTCTTTTAGACTGAGGGCCACTCTTCCAGCAGAGGGTCTTTTTCTTGGGAGAGGGAGCAGGGGCAGAGATGCCCTTGCAACCCAGGAGCCACTGGGCTCTGGGCCATCAGCTACATGGCAATCATCCTTCCCTGCCACACGAGGGGGGGGGAGGTGCAGCAAGGAGGGCTCTGCCCTAGTTCCTGCCCTGACCGTGCCACACATGCTGAGCATTTTAACTAGAGATGGGCACAATTCAGAAAAAACATGATTTGTTTTGATTCCTGATTCATCAAGGACAAATCACAAATTTACGATCTTCTTCTGATGAATCAATTTTATTGTTTTAAATTTAAAACCCTATTTTAAAAAACACCCATAGCACCTACAGACATCAAATTTGCAGGGAAGCTTCCTGTGACTCTTCTCTACAAACCTTGCAAGTCTGGTGAAGATTGGGTTTCCCCAACCTAGTTGCTAAAGAGCACTTTCCTGGGGGACCCGCTTTGTGGGTGCATAACATGGTTCTCTGAAACCCAAGCTTCACCGAACGTGGAGGGATTGTAGAGTCAGCAGAAGCTTCTCTGTTCTTCTTTAGTGTCTCTAGGTGTCTAGGGGGAACTTTCCGGGGGGGGGGGCTATTTGTGGGTGTATAATTTCAGGAACACCTTCTAGAACTGACACCAAAAAAAGATGTTCTTCTCATTATAGGGGATTGGAATGCTAAGGTAGGGAGTGAAGAGATAAAAGGAACAACAGGGAAGTTTGGCCTTGGAGTTCAAAACGAAGCAGGGCAAAGGCTAATAGAGTTTTGGCAAGAGAACAAGCTGGTCATCACAAACACTCTCTTCCAGCAACACAAAAGGCGACTCTACACATGGAAATCACCAGATGGGCAATACTGAAATCAGATTGATTATGTTCTCTGCAGTCAAAGATGGAGAAGCTCAATACAGTCAGCAAAAACAAGACCTAGAGCTGATTGTGGCTCTGATCATCAGCTTCTCATAGCAAAATTGAAGCTTAAACTGAAGAAAGTAAGAAAAAGCACTGGGCTAGTCAGGTATAATCTAAACCACATCCCTTATGAATACACAGTGGAAGTGAAGAACAGATTTAAGGAACTAGATTTGGTGGACAGAGTGCCTGAAGAACTTTGGATAGAGGTTCGTAACATTGTACAGGAGGCAGCAACAAAATCCATCCCAAAGAAAAGGAAATGCAAGAAAGCAAAGTGGCTGTCCAATAGCAGAGAAGAGAAGGGAAACAAAATGCAAGGGAGATAGGGAAAGTTACAGAAAATTGAATGCAGACTTCCCAAGAATAGCAAGGAGAGACAAGAGGGCCTTCTTAAATGAACAATGTAAAGAAATAGAGGAAAATAACAGAAAAGGAAAAACCAGAGATCTGTTCAGGAAAATTGGAGATATTAGAGGAACATTTTGTGCAAAGATGAATATGAAAAAGGACAAAAATGGGAGGGACCTAACAGAAGCAGAAGACATCAAGAAGAGGTGGCAAGAATACACAGAGGAATTATACCAGAAAGATTTGGATATCCCAGACAACCCAGACAATGAAGTTGCTGACCTTGAACCAGACATCCTGGAGAGTGAAGTCAAGTGGGCCTCAGAAAGCCTGGCTAACAACAAGGCCAGTGGAGGTGATGGCATTCCAGTTGAACTATTTAAAATCTTGAAAGATGATGCTGTTAAGGTGCTACATTCAATATGCCAGCAAGTTTGGAAAACCCAACAGTGGCCAGAGGATTGGAAAAGATCAGTCTACATCCCAATCCCAAAGAAAGGCAGTGCCAAAGAATGCTCCAGCTACCGTACAATTGTACTCATTTCACACACTGGCAAGGTTATGGTTAAAATCCTACAAGGTAGGCTTCAGCCGTATGTGGACCGAGAACTCCCAGAAGTACAAGCTGGATTCCAAAGGGGCAGAGGAACTAGAGACCAAATTGCAAACATTTGCTGGATTATGGAGAAAGCCAGAGAGTTCCAGAAAAATATCTACTTCTGCTTCATTGACTATGCAAAAGCCTTTGACTGTGTGGACCACAGCAAACTATGGCAAGTCCTTAAAGAAATGGGCGTGCCTCACCACCTTATCCATCTCCTGAGAAACCTATATGTGGGACAGGAAGCAACAGTTAGAACTGGATATGGAACAACTGATTGGTTCAAAATTGGGAAAGGAGTACGACAAGGCTGTATATTGTCCCCCTGCTTATTCAACTTCTATGCAGAATACATCATACGAAAGGCTGGACTGGAGGAATCCCAAACTGGAATTAAGACTGCCAGAAGAAATATCAACAACCTCCGATATGCAGATGATACCACTCTGATGGCAGAAAGTGAGGAGGAATTAAGGAACCTTGTAATGAGGGTGAAAGAGGAGAGTGCAAAAAACGGTCTGAAGCTGAACATCAAAAAAACTAAGATCGTGGCCACTGGTCCCATCACCTCCTGGCAAATAGAAGGGGAAGATATGGAGGCAGTGACAGATTTTACTTTCTTGGGCTCCATGATCATTACAGATGGAAATTAAAAGATGCCTGCTTCTTGGGAGGAAAGCGATGGCAAATCTTGACAGCATCTTAAAAAGCAGAGACATCACCTTGCCAACAAAAGTCCGAATAGTCAAAGCTATGGTCTTTCCTGTCGTGATGTATGGAAGTGAGAGCTGGACCATAAAGAAAGCAGACCGCCGAAGAATTGATGCCTTTGAATTGTGGTGCTGGAGGAGACTCTTGAGAATCCCCTGGACTGCAAGGAGAACAAACCTATCCATTCTGAAGGAAATCAAGCTTGAGTGCTAACTGGAAGGACAGATCCTGAAGCTGAGGCTCCAGTACTTTGGCCATCTCATGAGAAGAGAAGACTCCCTGGAAAAGACCCTGATGTTGGGAAAGTGTGAAGGCAAGAGAAGGGGACGACAGAGGATGAGATGGTTGGACAGGGTCATCGACGCTACCAGAATGAATTTGACACAACTCCAGGAGGCAGTGGAAGATAGGAGGGCCTGGGGTGCTCTGGTCCATGAAGAGTTCGAAATGACTAAACAACGACGAATTACAGGAAGCATCCCTGAAACTTTGGGGTCTCTAGGTGTTGGGGGAGGCATTTTATAGCCTAACCAAAACAATCACTATAAATTCCTTGATTTGTATTTGTTGGGGGCATTGATTCGTATGAATACAAATGAATGAATTAGTGGTATTTTGAAGAAGTTTGTTGATACGTTTTGTAATTTGTGCCCATCTCTAATTTTAACATTTCTTAAGCGAAGGAAATGGTATTATATTGTAGAAGAAAATGCTAAATCCCAAATTATTATTGGGACATAATAAGCTATGATGTAATAATGTTACTGATTTGTGTATGCTGCTAGTTGGAAGTTCAAGTTATTGTTCAAAGTACTGGTGTTCATTCAGTCTAGTTTATTCTGTCCCCCCCCCCCCCTTAGGTGACACTTAGCCTGGTTGTAGAAGGCAGTGGAAGATAGGAGGGCCTGGTGTGCTCTGGTTCATGGGATCATGAAGAGTCGGACACGACTAAATGAACGAATGAGAAGGTATCCTTGGGAAGGGAGAAAAGGGCTGGCTTAGGGGTTCCTAATGGAGCCCTCAAGTCTCTAGAGCAATTGCCAAGCGCTCTGACCCAGGCACGCGAAGGGGACCCCTTTTGTCTTTGCAGCAACCACGATGGGCCAGGCAGGAACTATGTGGTCAGCCCAGGCCACACAGCCGGGTCACAAGAGTTTGTTGCAAGGAAGTCAGGAACAGGGAAGGCTTTAAGGGGGGGGGGTGTTTCTTAGAGGCAGAGCAGGCTGCCTCTTCCTTGTCAGAAAGAGATCTCCAGGCCCACCAGAGAAAGAACTCCAGCAGAGGATGAACAGAAGTAGGTTTTGCAGTGGAAGGTAGTTTTCTGTGGCAGATGCCACGAGGAAAGGCACACGTGGGTTGCATGTGAAGCCAGGCCTCCAGGAAGGAATCCTTCCCCAGCAAGATGTGGAGAAGGCCAGCAGAAGAGGCACAAGGCGGATGGGGTTGCGACTGGGAAGCCCTCCCAGATCCAGAGTTACTTCCCAGTTAAGTACAGGTATTGGGGGGGGGGGAATGCATCTCACGGCAGTAACAAAGGAGCGGCACTCTGCACCTCACAACAAGCTTTGAGATACCCTCAACCGTACCTCCCCCCAACACAGAGATGGTCTGACAGACACCCCGGACGTTGCCCTCAACCTCAGCAGGGCACAGTCAGGGGTGCTCACTTTGCCCAAGAATACACACAGAGCCGGCCAAGAGAACAGGGGAGTGGGATTTTTCACCCAGCACTCGCTCTGGCTCATCCTACCCGCATGCTGCAAGTTCACCAGGTCGTCCTGGCCCCTGAGCAACACATCCCCCAGAATGCCTCTCCCTTCCTCCTGAAAAGAGAAAGCACACCTATGGGATGCTCAGGGTCCTTAGGCAGAGCTGCCTCACTCTGCCTAAGGACAGGGTGGCCACCAACTACCAAAAGAGACGAGGGTACCCCAGGACACCCAGTGCGGGATGACTTGAAGGCAGAAATCGAAGCCAGCCTGAGCCTGCCTCCTCCAACCCCCCCCCCCGGGGCAAACCTGGCCATTCCACACATACCTGTCACCTCTTGGCAGGAAGCGTCTGAGCGGGTTGGACACACAAAGTCAAATCTGGACATGGCGGGGGGGGGAGGGTGACCCTCAAGAACTGCCCTGGAGTCTCACCACCCGCTCGCCTCCATCCCAGTGATCTTTTGGTGCCATAAAAGGCACAGGGCTGTCCGCTAGGAAGCAGCTGCCCCAGTCCTCGGTTTCCTCTGCTCTCCCTTTGCCCCCCCCCCGAGAGAGACACCATCCTGCTCTGCTGAAGCCTGCCTTCCCCGTGGCCCACTCACTCCCTGCCTGCTCTGCCCCCCCCCAGGCTCCCTGGGCCAAGTGTGGCGCAGCCCCCCCCCAACCTACCTCCCCAGGCCCAGCTGCCTTTGGGGCCCACGGAACAGAGTCTCAGCACAAGGGTTGGGGCCCCAACCCTTCCGGAAAAGGGCACTGGAGGGACCCCACAGAACAGCCTTCCTTCAGGATTAGAAACAAGTGGACGTTTATTCCATCACAATCCTTTTGATTGTCTGTACGGTCGCCACATCCCAGATCCCACTGTCCAGTTCCTTATTAAAAGTCATGCTCCATTTATTGAAACTGCACTCCACAGGGGAGGGGAGGGGAGGGGAGTCAGGTCGGGGGGGGCAGAGGATGAGGAGAGGGAGGGATGGTAAGAGAGGACCTCCTTGGCTTATCTGCAGGCGGGAGCCCCGGAAAACCGACAGCTGCGGAGAAGAACCCGAGTCCCTGCCCTGCTTCCGGCACAGAAGCCGAAAAGGAGACCAGGCTGGTGTGTGTGTGTGTGTGCGTGCGTGCAGAGGATGAGCAGAAGCTTCTGCACAACTCACCTGAGTCACTCCCAGCCCCCAAAGCAACCTCCCCCAACCGACTGAGCAACCCCCCCCACTTGCTTCCTTGCAGCCCAAGGGGGCAGCAGGAGGTGGCTTTGTGCACGGAAGCAAGGAGCTCCTGGCCAGAGAGGCAGCCCCCCCTCCTGCACCCCGTGACCTGGGCTCACCTTCTTCTCTCGGCCCCCGCTCACCCGGCTCCAGCAGCCCCCCTCCCCCTCTGGCCACCAGGCCGAGACCCCTTGCACCCCGTTCTTCGCCATCACGGCTGTGGCTCCTCGCTTTCTGCAAAGCCCACAGGCATGCCTGTGAATCCCCAGGAGGGGCAACGTGCAACGGGCCACTCCCCACTCCTGGGGGGAGAAGCCAGGCAGCTGCAAGGCAGGCGCCCTCCGCGCCCCCCATGGCATGCAGCAGGACCAGCGGCAAGGGGCCTCACACAGAGGTATGGGGGCACCGGCCCCTTCAGTCCCCACAGCAGGCCCACGGCTGGCATCAGGTTGTACCGTTTATTTGGCAATCTTGACACACAGGGGAGAGCCCTCGTCCTTTGCCCGGGGGCCTGACAGGCTGCAGCCCTCATCACACACAGCCTCCACTCCAGAACACAACACAGGGACACTGGCCGTGATACAGACGCACACGCACGCACACGCCCAACTCCACCCCTCCCCTCCCCTCCTGTTTGGTCCCTGGCCCCAGCAGCTCCAGGGGGCAAGGCCAGCCTCCCTCGCTTCACCCTGTCCCCCTCCCCACAGCAGCACATCAAGTGTCCCCTCCCCCAGCCCCCCCCCCATAGCCACCACCCTTCAACAGCCCTGGGAGGAGCAGGGGGGGGAAAGGTCAGCAGCAAGGGGGAGGCGGGAGGATGAGCCGCCCCCCCCATCCCCATCCCAGGGACATTCAGCCAAAGGAAGGCAGGAAGGAAGAAGCCGGTTCCCAGACCAGAGGCTTTGGTCACTGGAGAAACGAAGCAGCTCCCTCCCCACCGAGAAAGGAAATGTCAGTAACTCTTTCACTGGGGCGGGGGAAGCATGTGCCTTGCCCTCCCCCCGCCCCGCTGGAGTGTACAAAAGTGCACAGGGGGGTGTCCACACTGGCCTTTGGGCAGGGAAGAGGATTAGGGTCAGGCAACGTGGCCTCCAGCCAGCCCAGGGGGGGCGGGGGGGAAGGAGGAAGAAGGTATCGGGGATCGGGAGGGGCGGGCCCTAAATCAGCCTTCCAAACAGGAGGGAGCAAGAACCCCGTGGCCTGCCCATGAACCTCTCCAGCAGTGCCAGGGCATGGAAGGGGGGGCACCGGCCAAGAGTGGGCCACCCCACACCCCCATCCCGCCACCCCAGTCAGAGTCCTGGTCCATGAAGGGAAGGAGCCTGGCGGGGGGGGGGATTCACGGCTCCTCCAGCCACGAGGGCTTCCCGGCTCCTGGGCTCTTCAGCTTGATGTTGAACTGCTTCAGCGTCTGCTCCAGCTGCTGCTGGTTGCCCGCAAAGTAGGCCGAGATGGCGTTGTGGAAGAGCAGCAGCTGCTTCTGCATCACCTTCACCTGCAGGGTGGGAAGGGAAGGGAAGGGAACGAGAGGGAAGGGGGTCAGCCGCTGGCGCCCCCCATCACCATTGCAGGGCACCCGCCGCCCTCCCCAGGGGAGGCACTGACCACTGCCCCACGGCAGCCCCTTCTCCCGCCACGACGTCCTCTCTTCCAGCGGGAAGGCAGCTGGGTGTGTGATCTGCGGATGCCCCCCTCCTGCCCTCGACACCCCCCCCCCCCCATTCAAAGAACAAGCCTTGATGTGAAGATGAGGGAGCCAGACCCTGCCTTGTTCAGAGAGAGAGAGAGAGAGAGAGAGAGAGAGGCAGCCACCCTGCTCTCCCCAGCTCACGCCTGCACAACGGGGAGGAGGGAGAGCAGCTGACCTTGTTTTCCTCCAGGAACTTGAGCTTGACCGCCACGTCTGCCCGCAGCTTCTCATACTTGGCACGATGGGCCTGGAAATGGGCCTGGGCGGCATCCAAGCGGCAGAGGGTGCTGGCGTCCCGGGGGCCCAGGTTCAGCTCCTCCAGGTCTGTGCGGTAGGCGTCGTACTCCAGCCTGTGGGAGGGAGAGGGGTTGGGTGGTGTTTTTTTCGGGGGGGGGGCAGCCTGGGGCCTGGGCTTCCTCCCCAACCCTTCTCGCGGAGAGGGACGGGCCGCCCCAGCCGGCAGCCTTCCTTCCGGCTCCCTTCCCCTCAGGCAGGCCAAGAGGCAACGAGGGGCCCGGCGCTTCCCCCACCTGGCCGTCTCGTACTGCTTGACCGTCATGAGGGTGTCCTCCATGGTTTTGTTGACCAGCGTGTTGATGCTGGAGACGAAGAAGTTGACGGCCCCAAGGAGGGTCTCCCCGTTCTTGCACAGCAGCTTCTGCGTCTCGGCATTGTACCCAAACTCTTCCTGGGGGCGGAGGGGGAGAGGGGATTGGGACGTGCTCAGAGGAAGCTAAGCCCCCCCCCCGCCCCCGCGAGCCAGCTCCATACGCAGCTTTTCTGCACCCGGGAAACCCTCAGGCCTCTGAAGAATGGCCCTCACCCTCCCTCTGAGCCTGGGAAGTCCCAGGAAGTCAGGAAGAAAAGGAAAAGCTTCCTCCAAACCCATTAAAACCTATGCCACCTTTTTAGATGTTTTTTGGTTGATGGCCACCGGACGGACGGCCAGGGATGGTTTTAAAGGGCAGATTCCCTCCACTACTAGCAGGGGACTGGACTCAACGACCCTTGGGGTTCTGAGATTCTGTGAAGCTCCCTCTGCAACCGCTGGCTGGACGGCAGAGCCCCGCCTGTCCCGTTCCAGCCTGGCTTTTCTCTTTCTTTTTTCTTGCAGTCCTGGGTGACCACCTGGGAGAAGTGCCCTACAAGGACGGTGGCACGGGCAACTGGCTGGACTGGCCGCAGGGCTAGCCCCCCCCCACACAAGGGGCGGGTTGGCTTGCCTTTCCAAAGCATCCTGGCCAGCCTGCCCTTCTCAGCCACAGGGGGCTTTTGCTCTCCCCCCCCCACTGCCCAGAGGCAGCTGCCTTCTCCCACTCCCACCCTTGTAGGGTGCCCTCCTTCTCCCACTGCTGTCCCCCCCCCCGTCTAGAACCCCTGCCTGGTGGCTCTTCAAAAGCCCTCCCCTGCGCTTGGCACCGGTTGGCAGAGCCCTCCTCCCCAGCAGGGACCAAGCTAATGAGCCTCTAAGTGATTTTGGGGGGGGAGGGGGTGCTGCTTCAGCCTGTACTTCCTCCCTCTCGTCCCCCCCCCTACAGACACACACACACAGACACACACCAAGGTCCCTCCTGGAGGTTTGTTTGCAGGCCAGGTCTGCCCACGGGGGGGGGGCGAGGGAGGGAGGGGGTCACCGACCTGGAGCTCTGGGGACTTCTGGCTGAGGTCGGAGAAAGCGTCGGCCAGGGCGTGCTGCGTCTGGACCAGGCTGTAGAAGTGGTTAGTGAGGGCCCGTGCCAGGCTCAGGACGCTCTCGTACTTCCGCTTCGTCTCCCGCAGGAGCTCGATCTGCGTCTCCAACTCCAGGTCGACCGTCCGTGAGCCCCGACCGAAGCGCTCCGAGAGCAGCTGCTTTGTGCACTGTGAAGCAGGGCGGGGGGAGGGGGGGAGCGATACCGAAAACAGAGAGAGAGAGAGAGAGGCTTATCTTGCATCTTCAGGGAACAGGACAGGGCGATTCGTCTGAACAGGCAGGAAAACAGGCTAGCCAGGAAAGCTGCTAGCCGTTGCCAGAGCAGAGCAGCACGAGAGTCCCTGGGAGCCTGTGGAAAGGGTGTGTGCGCAATGCAGGTGGAAGAGACTCAGAGGTGGCCAGAGCTAGCAAGATCCTCGAGGGTCACGCATCTGGCCCCTGGCCACCCAAGCCCAAAATCCCTACCTAGAGCGTTGACTTGACTTTGGAGGAATCCACCAACCTATGAGGGACGCCACCCCCACCACTGTCAAAACGGCTCCCCTGGTCAGAAAGCGTTCCTAATGTGGAGTCAAAATCGGCTTCCCTGTAACTTAACTCCATTCATTTGGGGCCCTATCCTCTGGAGCTCCAGAAAACAGGCTCGTCCCATCTTCCACGTGACAGTCCTCCAAATATTTGCAGATGCAAAGACGGCTATCCTATCGCCTCTCCTTCATAAAGGCCTATGAAGAGAAGATGAAGACTGAACACGCCCAACTCCCTCGAGCTCTTCTCCTGAAGGCCAGGCTTTTCAACCCTCCCGGCTACCCTCTGCTGGCAGCTGTGCCAGCTTCTCAATGTCCTTCTCAAAACTGTAGGAGACAAGAACGTAGAAGAACAAGAAGACACAGAGAGAGGCACAATGAGCAAAAAAGCTGGCCGTGTCTCTGATGCAACAGAATTCCATCCTGATTGGTCCCCTGCGCGCAAGGATCCTCTGCCAGTGGAAGGAGGACAGGAGCCCCGGTCCCTCCCCACCAACAGGGGCACCAAGCTGCTGAACAGGAGAGACAACACTGGGGGCAGAGTGGAAAGGATGCATCAGACATTTGGGGGTGGGGGTGGGGGCGGTACAGGGACCTACCCACACAGGGGAATGGACAAGTGAAGGGTCCCCCCACACCACTCTACAGAGTATAGGAAACAAAGATGAACTTAAGCTCTTATCACGAGGAGGGGGTGAGGACCACAAAACAGAAATTACAGCATGACCACCTTATCACTGGGATCAGTGGTCAAAATGACCAGATAGGCAGAGTATAAATAAAATAAATAAAAATAAATAAATAATAAAAGTATCCGTGGTTTGAAAATGTTAAAAATATTGAACGAAAAAAATCCAGGAAAAAAAACTATATTCACATATATTCTCAAAGGCTTTCACAGCCAGGATCCAAGGGTTGTTGTAGGTTTTCCGGGCTGTTTGGCCATGTTCTGGAGGTTTTTCTTTCAAATGTTTCACCAGTCTTTGTGATCGGCATCTTCAGAGAACAGGAGTTAGAACTGTGTCTGAGTTCTGGTGCAGCTATTTGTAGCTGTGGGATCAGCTTTTTGTCCTTTTCAGGAGATTGGGTGATCAGGTGTTTTTTGTTATGGGTGCATTGTTGTGATAAGAGGGTGATGATCTGTCACTGTAATTGATGGGTGCCATTAGCTAGTCTTTTGTGTGCAGTGATCACCAGTCCTTGTGGCTGAGCAGAGTTCGCTGATCTCGACAAAAACTCAACTATCCCACACACTACACCAGAACACAGAGTTCTAACTCCTGTCCTCTGGCAATGCCGGCCACAGAGACTGGCGAAATGTTAGGTAGAAAAACCTGAAATCTGAAATAACTGGATTGAATATTCAAATGTCTCCGTTAGCTGCTTTATTGAACGTGATTAAGAAGGATCAATTGTTGAAAGAAAATAAGGATTTAATAGTAATAATGTTTATGGCTGCATGATTAATTTTCGCAAGAAACTGGAGAAACGATAATCAATTTAGTTTAGAGGAATGGTATAGAGAATTATGGGAAATGGCAATTAATGATAAACTGACATGTGAGATGAAAATAAGAAGAGGCCAATTGAAAAATAATGATTTTAAGAAAACATGGAATGTATTTTTGGAATATGTATTTCGGAGAGGGAAGGGGTATACACTGAGGGAAGAAACAACGAAATTTTGGAGAGAAAATGGATTGAATGAAGGTTAATGCTAGTCCTGAAGGTGATGGGGGCACTTATGAAACTGTATCTTATTGTTTTGTATTTTTAATTGTTTTTTTATAGTACTTTGTGTGGTAGTAGGTTTAAGTTGTATTAATAATAATTAAAAAAGAAAAAACCTCCAGAACATGGCCAAACAGCCCGAAAAACCTACAACCACCATATTTTCACATGTATTACCAAAACTAGCCACTAGAGAGAACCAGAGACCATGCTATAAATATTTGTTAGTGAAGAATGCCTAGCACCACGATGCCGAACCTATGGCACGCATGCCACAGCTGGCACGCAGAGCTCTTTCTGCGGGCACATGAGCCATAAGCCGGCAGATCGCTACTCCCCCCCCCAGCCAAACCTGCAGAGGCAGCTGCAGCCACAGTGCTAGAGCTTCAACAGGCAGTGGGCCAGGATCCAGAGCAGCTGGCACTGGCAGCGGATCCAGAGTGGGGTCTTGTGGCACCTCCGTGCCTGGGATTCCCCCTTCCGCCGCCACTTCCAGTTTTGCTGCCACTGCGGCCCACCGCCCGCTTCCCCCCCCCCCCCCCAGTTTGGGCACTCAGGCCCAAAAAGGCTCTGCTGTCCCTGGCCTAGGATGATCTCTGTCCCTTCCAGTGGCCAGTTCTGGTACTGCATGTGAAAAATAATGTTTCCCTGTTTTTTCCCCCCTTTTACCATGCTACACAGAGAGAGAGAGAGAGAGAGAGATTATTATCCATAGTTTTCGGTATCCACAGGGAAGGTTGGAATCAATTCCCAGCAGATATGGAGGCCCTACAGTACTGAAGCCAGGTGGGATATACGCATGACCAGAGTATCGAGAATAAGAACCATAACTTTTTCAAAAGAAGAGGCTAAAAAGGAAAGGAAGTATTGCATTATATAGAAAGGATGGGTACAACTGTCAGCCACCTCTGGGACGCACACTCAACATGTGGTGAGATAATCTCATCATGTGTGGCAGAGAGGCTAATGCCAACTTTATCAGGAGGCCAGGCTCTGGTTAGGAGGCTGGTTTTTCCCGGCAGGGTCCCTCAAGGTCACAAGTGAAGCCCCTGAGGCATCCGCCCTCCTCAGGAATAATGGACACCTCTGCAGAAGAAAACAGATAGTCCCAATAGCGACGAGGGGCAGAGAAACTTCCGGAGGGAATCTGTTGGGCCGCAGCGGTAGCAGAATATGGCCCTCCTGGAGGATCTTTCACAGACAACGACACTCACAGCCCCATCAACCTTAAATCCCCAAATTTCAAAAAGGGGAAGGAACAGGATTCTGGCAACTACCGACTGGCCAGCTGGACACTGACCGCAGGAAAGGTTCTAGAACTTATCAAACACTCCGTCTGGGAGGACTTGTGGGGGGGGAAGAATCTGGTTTCTGAGCCCCGGCATACAGTAGGTTTCTCAAAAACCAGTCATGCAGGCTAACCTTTTTCTTTTCTTTTCTTTTAAGAAGCAGTAGTCTGGTAGATGAATTGAATACTATGGGTAGAGTATAGCTTGATTTCATTGAGCTCTTAAGCAAAGTCTCTCACAATATTCTTGTGGCTGAGCTGGTGAAAGGATAGTGTGAGGCGGGCAGGCCGTACTGATCAAGACTCTTAGTCCACCAGCAGTTCCTCATCATCCTGGGAAGAAGGGACAAGCAGGGTTCCACGAGGTTCCGTCCTACCGTGTTTCCCCAAAAATAAGACAAGGTCTTACATTAATTTTTGCTTAGGGCTTATTTTCAGGGGATGTTTTTTTTCCATGTACAACAATCGACATTTATTCAGATACAGTCCTGTCCTCTTCTTCTGGTTGCTGCAAAAAGGTGGAGGGCGGGGTTTCACTTAACTAGGGCTTATTTTCGGGCTTATATATTACGAGCATCCTGAAAATTCATACTACAGATTATTTTCAGGGGAAACAGGGTATGCCCACTATCCTACGCCCACTGCCCAAAAAAGGGTGGTCGCCAAGGGCACCTCCTCACCCTCTGCTCAATTCACACCCATGTTGTGTTCAGACCGAAAGAAGCAGCAGCCTCCCTCTGCTCTGCTTTGGTCAGACGTCACTTATAACGCTGGGCCCAGTTCTGGGCACCAGAGTGCAGGAAAGGTCCCAACGGACTGGAAGAAAAGTTCAAAGGAGAACGACCAGGGTTACAGAAAATCGGGAAAACATGCGCACTCTGAGGAGCAACAGAGAGAGCTGGGTATCCTTCTCTCGGGAGAGGAAAAGACCAAGAGGCCAGCGCGATGGCCACCTTCACATAATTACAGGTCGCCATGCAGAAAAGGGGTGGGGAGGCTAGCTTGTTTTCTGCAGATCCTGAGGGCAGGACCGAAAGCCAGGGATTCAAACAAAGAAGAAAGGTTAGTTAGGCATCCTTCAGTCTCGAAAGACTATGGTAACGTGCTCTGTATGGAGGACGGAGAACAGCGTCTAGTGTGGCTGAGGCGGCCAATTCGAGAGTGACAATCCCTTCCACACTGAAGACAAATCCAATCTGTCCCCTGTCCAGCTCCCTGGTTTTGCTGCTTTTGTGACTTCCTCTTTGCCTCAGCTTGCTGGGCAAGGGTCTCTTCAAATTGGGAGAGGCCGTGATGCAGTGCCTGCCTCCAGAAGAAAGGAGATGTTGCCTTAGTGGGAGGAAGAATTTTCTCTTTCAAAGGTGGACTTTCATTTATCAGATGTTTTCAAACACAGGTTAGAGGGATATTTGTCTGGGAATGTCTCACTCATAGATTTCCTGCTTCTGCAATAGCTTTCACTCAGTTCCCTTTGGTGATCCCTTCCAGCCTGGCAGTTTCTTAATATATTTACTTATGCCGTGCTCTATACCAGAGCGCATTCCAATACGATTCCATGAAAGGTAGGGAACAGAAGTGCCAACGAACCATTTTGAAACAATATCCCATCTGGAAGAAGGTCAAGGGTGTCTTTGGACACACAAAAAGGAGATGGCTGTCAGGCTGGCTCAGAAAGGCAAGTCTGTGGCTCATCATGGACCAAAAGAAGGCTAATTGCTTTAGAGAGGGAACAAAGGAGTCGACAGTGGATGTCCGAGCCAGCGGAGCCTACTGGCAACGCCCTGAGAGCTCTTTTAATGACTTAGCATGATTTACATAGTATATGGTGAGAGAGACAGATAGGATGCTAGTTGCCTAATTGTAACCAGAATTGGCTAAAATAACCCTTTGATCTTATGCTCTACCTCTAAGCGAAAGGACAGAAGGAGGGGTTGCCCAGCCTGGTGGCAGCTGCTGCTTCCTGCCATTAGTGAATGCAGCTACAACCTTGAAGTAGAAGTTTCCCACACAAGTCATCACCGCCTCCCCTTGAAAATGCTCTTTGTTGCATCCAGAGAGGCAGGAGCAGCCCTTCAGGAAGGCCAGGTGCCCTCCCTTGGGGCCAAGAAGGCTTCCAAGGCAGCCCTGCACCTGCCAGGCAGGGTGCCCGCTGATTCTGCTGGAGGGGGAGCTGGGGCTGATGGGAGGGGAGGGAAAGGATGCCAAAGACATCGAGCTCTCTGGCAGCGGCAAAGACAGAGCCATTAACACCTCTGGAGAAACACACACATGCACACACACCCAAGTGAGAGGACCATTCACTCCCATCACCCGCCCCAAAGGCAGTCTCGCGCGCCCCCCTCCTGCTTTGGGAAGGAAGTCCCCACTCCTTCCATCCTTCCTGGCTCACCTTGTATGTGTTGATACCCCACTTCTTGACAATGTCCAACTTCTCCACCGCAACCCCCCGTGTGGCGGCTGCTGCCGCTGCCGCCTCCTCCCCCGTCATGGGGGGGTGGGGTTGGTGCAAATTGGAACCTGCAAGTAGCAAGACAAAGAGGGCCCCTCACCAAGGAGAATAACCACCACCACCACCCGACACACAAACGTGTCTTGTGTGGCGAGAAGTGCTGATGGAAGAGGAGGAGACAGGAAGATGGAACCAGAGAGGGATCCCTTGGTCATCCTCAACCCCCTCTCCTTCCCCCCCCCCCGGGATCCCAGCGAACTCCTTTTCACCCCCTGGTCAGGACGGGTATCCGATGGCCATACCTGAGGCCGCATCCCCCTGGCTAGCTATCCTGCTGGCGGCTGATGGACTGGGGGAAATGAGTGGTCTTTGGGGCGGGTGAGATGGAGTGAGAGAGCCTGAAATGGAGGAGGCAGGACAGGATGGGATGGACCGGGGTGGGGGTAGGGGTGAGGGTGGGGAGCACAGAGGGATGCAGAAGAACATGAGGGAGGAGTCAATGAGCCATGATGGGCACAGACAAGCAGACACAAAAGCAGCAAGTGGCCGAATGACCCAAAGTGGGAACCAGCAAGAGTGTGGCCCCACCAGGGGCCTGGAGACGGCCTCCCCTCCCTCTTCGGCGGTGGGGAGGGGGAGAATGTCGGGGCCAAGGCCGAGAGGCACTCCAACGCTGTGCCTTCCCCATCCTGCAGGGGAGAGGCAGGCAGAGAGTGGGCTTCCAAAGCACAAGGCCATGCTGAGGGCCACCTGGCACGGGGAAGGAGGGATCCGGGCCAGAACTGTGCCTAGGCAGTTGGGGAATCAATCCGGCAGCTGATCGAGACCAGGCTTTGCTCCACAGAAGCCGTTGGAAGCACTTAGGAAGCTGACCTTTGATGGCGCTGGTGGGTATGATGCCCTCGGCGGTGCCCCCGTAGCCTCCAGACACAATGCTGGTCTCATTCAGGTTGGGCCCCGACACCATCACCTGCTGCAGGTCCTGGAGAGGCAGAAGGGGGAGCAACGGCATTGGTGAACAGCCCTTGCCCTCTCAGAGCTTCTGAAGGGAACAAAGCCTCTTCTTCCCCCCCCCCCCCCGGTCCGACCTGAGATTTCCCACGGATCCTGGCCCACCACCTCATGCCTCCACCCCACCCCCCAGCCTGTCAAAGCCAGGGAAAAGCCCCACATGTTCTGGCAGCTGGATGGCCGGCAGGTCTCTTGGACATGGGGCCACTCCCCAGCCCGCCTCAGAGCAGCGCCGGTCCATTTCTGTCCAGCACATGCGGCAGCTCCTGCAAAGACAACTGCCCACGACAGGCCAAGGCCAAGACAGGAAGGACCTGGCCCTGGGGGAGCCGATCCCCGGTCCCTCTGCCCTGCCTACCTGCTCCAAATCATCCTCTTCTGTGAGGCGCCGGGAGTCTCCATTGCCATGGATGGGTATCTCCATGGTGGCTGCCTTGCTCATCAGCCCGTCTGTCATGCTCAGGATCTGCAGGAGAGGGAGAGAGTAATGGAGGCTGCTCTGCAGCCAGGACTGGCCTCGGCCTCATCACTCCCAAGGTCATGCCCTGACTATACCTCTTAGACTATTGAGAGGAAACTGAGAGAGGAGGCAAGAGGTTGCAGGCAGGATGATGCTCCTTCCCTTACCAGACAGATCTCTCTCTCTCTCTCTCACTCTCTCTCTCCTGCATCCCAAGGAGTCCCCACAGAGGCTCCTACTCTGTGGCAAAGCCATGCCACAAAGAAGCTCACTGGGGCTGCCAGAGAAGGCAGACAGGAGAAGGCGAGCCCTAGAGGGAAGCCCCTCTTGTTTGCGCTGCAGAAGAATCACAAAACCAGACAGCTGCAGAGGTGCAAGGGCAGGAAGCTGCTGCGCTTCCGCTCACCGGGCACAAACTTAGGGCAAGGATTCACTTGTGACACCCATGGGGAAAAAAACCGATTGTTTCTTGTTCCAGAAAATCCACTCAACAGAAAGAAGAACGGACTCTACTCCTGAACAGAGAAGCCCCTCTGACGGGCTTCCACACGTGCAAGTGAGCGGAAGGCCACTCCAGAGCGTCCACAGGCCACTGGAGAGGAAGGCGAGCCACCAACTATCTCGACAAAGTACACAACGGGGAAAAGAGCTGAGGGCAGCCACCCACAAGGGGTCACCTGCCACCTTGACGCGCAACCTCTCTGCATTCTGCCCAAGGTCCTCCTGCTCTGGCAAGAACCCTGAGCCATGCCACTCATTATTTCTAGAAAGGGTTGCGCTCCAGCGCTCCGACAGCTCCGGCTCATCGTCTGGAAGTGTTCCTTGACTCTGCACTGCCAGTACATTCTTAGGTGGCAGAAATGATGAGGGGTGCCTTTGCACAGGTCTGCTGAGTGTGTCAGCTATAACTTGTTCTGAGCTGACCTAACTGAGCAACAGCTATCCATGCCTTTATTTACACATCACTCCTTGATTACTGCAATATGCTTTACAAAGGGCTTCCCTTGAAGAGAGTCTGGACTCTTCAATTGGCATCACACATGATAGCTATCCTGCTAACTGATGCACAGTATCGTAATCATCTAAGCCGCCTAGAGTGGTCACAATTGACTAGATAGGCGGGGTATAAATGAAATAAATAAATAAATAAATATAATCCCGATAAGGGGAGAAAAACAATTGCTGTGGGTGCATGGAGGAGGAGGCCTGCGCGGAGGGGGACAGAGTCCCCCGCGTACACCTTAGAGGGAACCCTGATGGACAGGCAGGGTACAAATGTAATAAATAAATGTATCCTTCCACCCGGATGATGAAGACGATACCCATTCTTTGAGTCTCTCAATATCACATCTCGTTTCCAGCCTAAACATAAGCAGCTCCATAAGCTTCATAAGGGTCTGATTTTCAGAGCCTTCACCGTTCTGGTCACCTCTCCTTGAGAAGCTTTTTAGCTTCTAGAAATCCTTTTAAAACTGTGATGCCCAGAACAGGGTGTAGGATCAAATCAGGACAGGGTGCTGCTATTACCTCCTTTGATCTGGACACTACACTTCACGGGTGGGCTTAGGGACACACAGTCCTCATGCCTGCACCTGAAGTACAGGAGGGGAGTGCAGTGGCTGAGATAATAGCGTTGGTGGACCAAACACAGCAACCAAGGGCACCGGAAATCCTGAAACATGTAGGCCAGCAAGCAGAACACTTCGGGTCCTGCTGTGATCCGGCCAGATGAAAGGGCCACCGATTTCTCTGCCCTTCCCTGCAATGGCAGAAGTCGGGCAGCATCCCAATGCCACTCCAACCTGGAGTTGGCCAGAAACCCGCTAACTACCCTTGCCGCCCCCCCCCCCCCACACACACGTGTCTCCAGGATGATGAAATACTTCTGCCTGACCAGGAGGCTCCACCTGGCAACCAGTTCAAGGAAGAGGAGGAGGAGTTGGGTCTGAGAGGCAGAGAAGAAGAGGTAGCCCCACTGCCGTCACCCCCACCCCTGGTGCCAGGCCATCCCAGGGGAAACCTCCCCTGCCCACCCCCACCCCCTCTGAGGGTTAGGGCTATCCCTGCCTAAAGCCCCCCTTGACAGATGGCCGCCACTGCCTCCTCCTCCTCCTCCACGTTGGGTCCAAACACCTCCAAGGCCAGGAGGTCCGTCCTCCGAGGAGGAGGAGGAGGAGGAGGCAGCCCCTTCCACGGCCAAGCAGCTCCTACCAGGAGAAGGGAGCCCTTTCTCAAGCTCTCCACGACTTGCCTCCACGACTTGGGCTGCTGGAAACCAACTCTCCCCCCCCCCCCGGGGGCTGCCTTTCCCTCTGCCTTCTCCGCAGGGCCAGTGGGTCAAATACCAACCCAGACCAAAAGCCCCCCCCTGCCCCCCCACACACCCTGCCCCCCCCCGCCTGCCCGGGAGACCCTTTCACAGATCTCCAAAGAACTGCCGTGGAGGAAAGGGTTGGCAGCAGGAGATCCAGAAGAGAGGCAGGCCGGTGGGGGGGGGGCGAAGGGGCTTCTCTTCGCAGATGCCCTCCAGCAGCAGCAGCAGCAGCAGCACAACGTTTCCGCCCTCCGCACTCCGTGGGGGAGCCAAAGACAAAATGAAAAGCAAAGGCCGAGCAAGGGCGGCCCTCTCCTCGGGTCTTTCGGTCCAGGAAAGCTCCCACGGAAACCCAGCCGCGCGGCCTTTTCCTCTCCCAGGTTTCCTCGGCCTCGGACCGGAGCCCTCTGGGCTGCCTGCGAGCCAGTGGTGGCCTTAAACCGGCGCTCGGCCCCCTTGTTCTCCCGGCCTCGCTCCCTGGCTCGCTCGCTCCCCCCCCCCCCCGGCGGGTCTCTTGGAGGGGCGACCGCCGCCCGGACCCTCCTCCTCCTCGCCCTCCTCGTCCAAGCTCGCGGAGGGGGGGGCTTCTCGGAGGGGGCTTCTCCCTCTCCACCCACCCCCCGCCCGGCTCGGCGCCCCACCCCCCCGCTGGCGCCCACCTGTTCCCCGACGGAGACCCTCTCGGAGCCCCGCCGGCCCGCTCGCCCGCCTGCCCGCCCTTCGTCTCCCGCCGGCTCGGCCCCACCACCGAGGCCACCTCGCCCGAAGCTCCCGCGCGGCGACCGGGGCGGGGCGGGGGCCGCCTCCGGCAGGAGGGAGGCCACGTCGGCTCCTGCCGCTCGGCCTTCCCCCGGGAGGGAGTCGCGCCCAGGGAGCCCCGGAAGGAGGGAAGGAGGGAAGGAGGGAGGGAGGCAGCCCCCGCTGGCCGGGCGCCCGGGGCCACGTCTGCACCCGCCTCGGCCCCGGAGGAGGAGGAGGAGGAGGGGGCGGCCTTCGCCAGAGCCTTCCCCGCCGCACTCGGACCCCGACCCACTCACCCCCCAGGGTGGACCGACCCACCCGGCCCTCCCCGCGCTCCCCGCCCGCCCGCCCGCCCGCCTGCCTGCCTGCCTGCGGGGCCGGTCCCGGAGGCGCCTGGCGACGGATCCGCGTTGGGCCCCGGGACAGGCCGGAAGCGACGTCACGGGCCTGGCGCCCAGGGTCGTCGTCGTCGTCGGCCGTGGTCGTGGGGGGGGGGGCGCCGGGGCGGAAGTGGCGTCACTCGGCGGGCGGGAGCGACCGGCGGCGGCCGCGCGATGGAGGGCCGGGCGGACCCCCACCAAGAGCAGCTGCGGAGCGTGAGCGACAGGCGGTAGCCCCGCCCCCTGTGGGGGGGCGGCGGAGGGGGGCGGAGGGGGAGGGGGGAGCAGGGAGGGGGGGCGCGACACGTGTGCGTGGGAACGGAGCCCTGCGGGGCGGGGCGGGGCGGGGCGGCGCCCTCAGGCCGGCCTCTCGTTGCAGCTCCGCGACTTCCTGCTGGTCTACAACCGGATGACGGAGCTCTGCTTCCAGCGCTGCGTCTCCAACCTCAACTACCGCGCCTTGGCCAGGGAGGAGGTGAGCCGGGCGGGAAGGAGGGACGGAGGGACGGGCAGGCATACACAGGGCACCCGACACACACGCACACACACACACACCGGCCCCGAGGCCTGCCCGCGCCGGGGAGGGGGAGGGGCAGAGAGGGAAGACCCCCCACCCGCACCCCTCCCGTCTGATTCTCTTCTCTCTCTCCCCCCCCTCCTCCCACCCCCCCTCCCGCAGGAGTCGTGCCTCGACGGCTGCGCCGGGAAGCTGGTGCGCTCCAACCACCGCCTGATGGCCGCCTACGTCCAGCTGATGCCCTCCATCGTCCAGCGCAGGGTCGCCGACTACGAGGCGGCAGCGACGGCGGCGGCGGCGGCGGCGGCGGGAGGAGGAGGAGGAGGAGGTCAACCGGGCCCGGAGGAGCCTCCGCCGCTGGCCCCGGCTTCCGCGGCCCTCCCGGACTCCGGCGCCCTCAGCGCCTCCTCGCCGGGACGCTAGAGAGCAGCAGCAAGGGCCGCCACCGTCGCCGCCCGACGGGTCTCCGGGGAGCGGAGGAGCGGCGGCCCCTTGGAGGCGGCTTCCCGGCTGGCTGGACGCAGTGGCTGCGCCGGGGCCTCCCGGCGGGCGCGGGGAGCGGCTGTTCCTGGCCGGCCTCGCCGCCTTTCCCGCTCGGACTCGTTTCGGAGGCTGATGGGCGGGGAGGGACCGCTTGGTAGCAAAGAGCCCCCGACGGCTGGCCCCCAAATGCCGCGCTCCCCCCCGCCCCGCCCGGCCTGGCCCGGCCCGGCCTAGCCCCGGTTCTCTCCGAAGCCGCTCGCCCTCCGGGTGGTGGCCCGTGGCTTCTCCTCCCGCCGCTCTTCGCAGGGTTTCCCGTCGACTCCACGGGCCGAACGGGGCGCCCAGGTCTTCGGTGTGTGCCAAGAGGCGGCCGGCCACCCGCTCCTTCCCTGCCTTGACCGCAGAAGGTGGGGCCGCCTCTCCGACGAGCCTTTCCGGCAAGCAGGATCCCCGGGAAGAAGCCCTCCTGCTCCTGCTCCAGGCCCTCCCTGGCTTTAGTTCACCATCCTTTTTTAATAGATCTTGATATTTTAAAAAGTTTGTTTTTGTCATAAGACTGGGTTGGATAAAGGCCTCTAAGGTGACACCCATACAGGTATTTTGTAATAAATTTGTTGTACAATTTTTCTCCACATTCCCAGTAAAGCTCTTCTTATCATATGTGAATTAAAAAATTTTTGTTCTTTGTCCTTTTTATACCATAAATAGGCATGCCAGCCTAATTGCAAATCATGTCCCTCCAAGCTAAGTAATCTATCATTTTCTAGAGTTATCCAGGGAGTCTTCTCTTCTCATGAGATGGCCAAAGTACTGGAGCCTCAGCTTCAGGATCTGTCCTTCCAGTGAGCATTCAGGGTTGATTTCCTTCAGAACGGATAGGTTCGTTCTCCTTGCAGTCCAGGGGACTCTCAAGAGTCTCCTCCAGCACCACAGTTCAAAAGTGTCAATTCTTAAGCAGGCAGCCTTCTTGGTGGTCCAGCTCTCACTTCTATATATCCCTACTGGAAAAAACATAGCTTTGACTATGCAGACCTTTGTCGGCAAGGTGGTGTCTCTGCTTTTTTTTTTTCAGTTTTAATATTTTATTTTTAAACTACTGTATTAGGAATAGGGTAGGGAATACAAAAAGTAAAAGGAAGTGGAAGGGATGAGAAAGGGGTTTTAAGGATAGGACAGCACAGAATATATAGTCATCCAATCTATTCATATTAAGTATGCAGGCATCCAATCTATTCATTTTTCAATTTTAAAAAAATCAACATTCTACTTTTTTTTAACGGTTTGATTATCCTCTATCAGCTTACATTTATGTTTTAGTTTAAATCTAAGTTACTCCAACACTATCAGGGAACCGAGACCAATTGTAAAATACATCCCCTCTTTCAATTTCCTTCTGTCTTGGACATACATTCAGCATGCCCAAGAAATTATCCATTTCTATCACTTCCCATATTTTCTCAGTACACTTCTCTTGTTTCCATGACCCTGCTTTCTTCCAGTTTTGGGGAGATAGGATTGAATCCAGGACAGTAATCCGATTTTTAACATCATATTTTCTGACTAGCTCACAGGGTAACTCTTAATCCCATATATGTTACCTGGCATCGCACTCAATGAAAACAGTTCTGGAGTTAGTACAGTTTCCTTTAACTGTTGTTTAACATGTGATGGTTTCTCTTTCATCAGATCTTCCACCTGGCTGAGACGCTCATTTACCTGCTGAAATCCTATTATTATCATTTGCATGGTAACCTGCCATTCTTTATCTGGCAAAATCCCCAACAGTAGATATTTAAATTTTTCAGAGGCCATTTCAATCTTTCCAGTGCATATGGTTTGTATAAATAATACTTTTTAGTTTCCACGATTTTATCAACAAACCAAACCCATCATCATGCACCTCCCCTGAGTATGCCCTCCCCTCAATTATAATATATAGCTCAACTGTTAGCCCAACAATTTGAATTACAACCGTGACAATATTATCAGAGTCCACACAGTCCAGCCAAGAAAAAGTCCAGACTAAACAGCAGACACAGGAAGTCAGTCTCTCCAATACATATTGTTATAATCCGTCAAAACTCCAGTCCTGGTTTTCCTAGCTCCACAGTCTATTCAGTTACGTTCGTTCATCTCGCTGTTGATTCACTGTCCATTTTCTTGCTTCCAAAGGTTTATTCCTCCTTCTAAGACGCAGCAGAATTCTCTTATCAAACTCCCATTGGTCAAACTCCACTCCTGGTTTCCCCAGCTCTTCAATCTAGCCAATTATGTCATCACAGTGATGGTTCATAGTCTGTTTTCTTACTTCCTAAAGCTTATTCTTCTCCGAAAGCAAGATTTTATTATCAGAGTCCCACACAGTCTCTGCTTTTTAAGATGCTGACTAGGTTTGTCATCGCTTTCCTCCCAAGAAGCAGGTGTCTTTTAATTTCGTGGCTGCTGTCACCATCTGCAGTGATCATGGAGCCCAAGAAAGTAAAATCTGTCACTGCCTCCGTATCTTCCCCTTCTGTTTTCCAGGAGGTGATGGGACCACTGGCCATGATCATGGTTTTTTTGATGTTGAGCTTCAGACCATTTTTTACACTCTCCTCTTTCACCCTCATTAAGAGGTTCTTTAATTCCTCCTCACTTTCTGCCACCAGGGTGGTATCGTCTGCATATCTAAGGTTGTTGATATTTCTTCCGGTAATCTTAATTCCAGTTTGGGATTCCTCCAGTCCAGCCTTTGGAACAATGTATTCTGCATCTAAGTTAAATAAGCAGGGAGACAATATACAACCTTTTCGTACTCCTTTCCGAATTTTGAACCAATCAGTTATTCCATATCCAGTTCTAACTGTTGCTTCCTGTCCCACTTATAGATTTCTCAGGAGATAAAGTGGTCAGGAACTCCCATTTCTTTAAGGACTCGCCATAATTTGCTTTGGTCCACACAGTCAAAGGCTTTTGCGTAGTCAATGAAGCAGTAGATGTTTTTCTGGAATTCTCTGGCTTTCTCCATAGTCCAGCACATGTTAGCAATTTGGTCTCTAGTTCCTCTGCCCCTTCGAAATCCAGCTTGTACTTCTGGGAGTTCTCGGTCCACATACTGCTGAAGTCTACCTTGGAGGATTTTGAGCATAACCTTGCTAGTGTGTGAAATAAATGCAATTGTACGGTAGTTGGAGCATGCTTTGGCACTGCCCTTCTTTGGGATTGGGATGTAGACTGATCTTTTCCAGTCCTCTGGCCACTGCTGAGTTTTCCAAACTCACTGGCATATTGAATGTAGCAACAGCATCATCATTTAAGATTTTAAATAGTTCAACTGGAATGTCATTACCTCCACTGGCCTTGTTGTTAGCTATGCTTTCTAAGACCCACTTGACATCACTCTCCAGGATATCTGGCTCAATATCAGCAACCACAGTATCTGGGTTGTCTTCTGTGTATTCTTGCCACCTCTTCTTGAAGCCTTCTGCTTGGTCCCTCCCATTTTTGTCCTTTATCATGTCCATCTTTGCACAAAATGTTCCTTTAGTATCTCCAATTTTCTTGAACAGATCTCTGGTTATTCCCTTTCTATTTTCCTCTGTTTCTTTGCACTGTTCATTTAAGAAGGCCCTCTTGTCTCTCCTTGCTATTCTTTGGAAGTGAGCATTCCATTTTCTGTAACTTTCCCTATCTCCCTTGCATTTTGTTTCCCATCTCTTCTCTGCTATTTGTAAGGCCTCGTTGGACACTTTGCGTTCTTGCATTTCCTTTTCTTTTGGATGGTGTTTGTTGCTGCCTCCTGTACAATGTTACAGCCCTCCAGCCATAGTTCTTCAGACACTCTGTCCACCAAATCTAGTTCCTTAAATCTGTTCTTAACTTCCACTGTGCAGTCATAAGGGATTTGGTTTAGATTATACAGTGGTGCCTCGCTTAACAAGTGTACCGTAGAACGACGAATCCGCATAGTGAAGGGGTTTTAGCGATTGCAAATGCGATCGCATACCGATGGCCCCTATGGCCGAAAATCGCTTTGCGATGATTGGTAAGCGGTTCGCTTACCGACCTTCGCTTTGCAACCCGCAGATCAGCTGTTCGGCGGCTCCAAAATGGCCGCCGGAAGCCATGAAATGGCCGCGCGCAGCATTTTCGCACCCTCAGTAAGCGAGGGGAGGGTGCGAAAATGGCTGCCGGCCATAGGAAAACTTCGCTGAACAGTGAGTTTTGGAGCCTATTGGCATTAAAATAAGTTTAATGCATTCCAGTGGCTTTCCCCGTTCCGTTCCGTGATGTTTTCACATAGCGAGGGTTAATCCGGAACGGATTAACCCTCGCTATGCGGGGCACCACTGTACCTGACTAGCTCAGTGGTTTTTCCTACTTTCTTCGGTTTAAGCTTGGGTTTTGCTACAAGAAGCTGATGATCAGAGCCACAATCAGCTCCAGGCCTTGTTTTTGTTGACTGTATAGAGCTTCTCCATCTTTGGCTGCAGAGAATACAGTGGTGCCTCGCACAGCGAGGTTAATCCGTTCCGGATTAACCCTCGCTGTGTGAAACATCACTCAACGGAAAGTAAAAAGCCATTGGCAGTGTTTAATGCGTTCCAATTCGGCCGAATACTCACCGTTGTGTGATGTTCCTGGATGGCCGGCAGCCATTTTCGCGCCCTCCCCTCGCTGAACGAGGACGCGAAAAAGCTGCACGCGGCCATTTTGGGGCGCGCGGTGGCCATTTTGTTGCCGCGGAACAGCTGATGGGCGGGTCGCAAAGCGAAGGTCAGTAAGCGAACCGCTTACCGACCTTCGCTCTGTGATTTTCCCCCTATCTAGGTGACGTTTTGCGATCGCATTTGCCATCGCAAAAACGGCATCGTTGCGCGGATTCGTCGCTCTATGGAGCGACCGCTGTGCGAGGCACCATTGTATAATGAATCTGATTTCCATATTGCCCATCTGGTGATTTCCATGTATAGAGTCGCCTCTTGTGTTGTTGGAAAAGAGTGTTTGTGATGACCAGCTTGTTCTCTTGACAAAACTCTATTAGCCTTTGTCCTGCTTCGTTTTGAATTCCAAGGCTAAACTTACCTGTTGTTCCTTTTATCTCTTGACTCCCTACTTTAGCATTCCAATCCCCTATAATGAGAAGAACATCTTTCTTTTGTGTCAGTTCTAGAAAGTGTTGTAAATCTTCATAGAATTGGTCAGTTTCTGCCTCTTCAGCATTGGTGGTTGGTGCATAAACTTGGATTTCTGTGATGTTGAAAGGTCTGCCTTGGATTCATATTGAAATCATTCTATCATTTTTGTGATTGTATCCCAGTACAGCTTTTCCCACTCTTTTGTTGACTGTGAGGGTTACTCCATTTCTTCTACGGGATTCTTGCCCACAATAGTAGATATGGTAATCATCTGAATTGAATTTGCCCATTCCTGTCCATTTTAGTTCACTGACGCCCAGGATGTCAATGTTGATTCTTGCCATCTCCTGTTTGACCACATCCAGCTTCCCAAGGTTCATAGATCTTACATTCCAGGTTCCTATGCAGTATTTTTCTTTGCAGCATCAGACTTTCCTTTCACTTCCAGGCGCGTTCACAGCTGAGCGTCCTTTCAGCTTTGGCCCAACCACTTCATTAGCGCTGGAGCTACTTCGACTTTTTCTCTGCTCTTCCTCAGTAGCATGTTGGATGGCTTTCGACCTGAGGGGCTCATCTTCCAGTGTCCTATCTTTTAGTAAGAGCATTTATTTATTTATTTATATTTTATTTATACCCCACCTATCTTGTCATTGCGACCATTTAGTGCAGCTGACATTAAATCTTCTATAGTCCATTCCGAGGGCAGAAATGACACTGGCCATAAGTATGAAGTCTTGTGTTCTCTTTCAGAAGAAAAAGAACTGCATTGGTGCAAAAAAACCCTTTCCTAGGTTTACTTTGGTTTTCCCAGTTCCACTCTGTAACCTATTAAGTTACTTCTAGGTATATATGTCACTGAGTACAATGGCTGCTAGGTTATTCATTTATAGACAATTCACGGCCCAGTTAATGAACTCGCATTACTGTGGGTGGTGAACAAATAGCAAACCCCACCCATTTCATTTTCATAGAAACATAATCAAAGTGGCAATAGAACTGGCTGGAATGTTACCTGAAGAAATCTGAGGATGAAAAGTTAAAAATTAACAGAATTGGAGAGCAAGATGGCCTTAAAGGCACCTGGTCATGATTCTACATGGGCTGAAATAGACCACAATGTGGTGGCTCCTAGGGTTTGGTTGTGTTGCCTCCATTGGTTCCCAATAGCTTTTAAAGAATAGGTTCTTGCGAAGACCTTTTGCTTTATATTTTGTCAGTGTTTCTTAGCCATCCTTGCATGCGGAGCACCCATGCTGCTGATATAGGAGGAGCTGCCTTTTGTCTCCTGCAGCTTTCCAGAGATTGCTCTCCAGTGTCAGTGACAACCTAGAAAAGGCAAGTCCTGGTCCTCAGGTGCTTATAATCTTAACATGGGCAGAAAATGTGAATTTAACGAGTGATAACTCTAAGGAGATGCAGTTACAAGCAGGATAGAGTTGGGGGCTAAAGGGCTCCATTCAGTAATAAAACACAGGAAGGGACAAGAGCTAATCTACCATGTCCCAATGCACACAGTTTTGTCTGATCCGGAAATCTGATGAGCATTCCCTGCACCCCCCCATTCAGGTCATTCATAAAAAGGTTGAAGAGCGCCGGCCCCAGGACTGAGCCCTGGGCTACCCGAGTTTGAGGAGGAGCCCGCGGGCAAGCCGTCCCGCTGGGCATTTCTGGCCTGGGCTTCTCTCTCTCTCTCTCTCTCTCTTCCCCCCCCCGCCCCCATTTCGGGTGGGGGCATGGCAGGTTTAGGAGGGGCGAGACTTTGCAGGCCCTCCCCACGCGAGAGTCCGGTGAACAGCGGAGGGGGGGTAAGGTGGGTGGGGAGCGGGCCTGTCCTGCCTTCGGGCAAATGGGGCTCCCACCCAAGCCTGCCTCTCGGGACGGGAGGGGGGAAGAGGGCGCCCCCCTTTTTGCCCGCGGCTGGGTGAGAGGGCGGGGCTTTCGACGGAGGATCCAGGGGGCGACTGCGGCGCATGCGCTCAGCGGGCGCCCCTCGGCAGGACGTCACTTCCGCTCCAGGGAGCCCTCCAACCACGGAAGCGGAAAGGACCCCGGAAGTGAGTTGCTGGGGCGCATCTAGGAACTCCAACGGCCACGGAGCGTCTCCTAGCAACGCCTGGCGCGTCCCCAGCGACGACGGCCTCTGCCCGCCTGGAGCGCCATGGAGTCGCCCCCGGCGGTTCCCGAAGCTCAGGCGGGTACGAGGCGACACGGAGAGCCCTCTTCATGCCTCCAGCGTCCCCGGCTCAGGGGGACTCTGAGCGTGTGCAGAGAGCGGAGAGCGCGCGCGCTCTCTCTCCGGGCTCCGCCAGTTCCCGCGGAGCGAAGCCGCTCGTGGGCGGGGGGAGTGGGGGGCGCTCCTGGCACGTCCTCTCGCCAGACGCCGCCGCCGCCCCCGCGCCGGGAAGGAGGCCTTCGGGGTGGAGGTGGTCCGACCCCTTTCGCCCTTGATGGGGCCTCCTCGCCCGAGCGGACAGGCCCCGGCCTCTTGGTCCGGCGGGGGCCGTGAGGAAGGGGACACCCCCGCCGCGGCCGGGGTCTTCCCGGCACGGCACGGCACGGCACAGGCTGCTTGGTCAGAAGCCTCCCCCGCGGCGGGAAGGGAGGCTCCGCCCCAAAGAAGCCGAAAGCAAGAGGCGGGCGTGCAGGCGGGGCTTCCTCTCCCCTCCTCAGGCACCTCCCCCTGCCCTGATCTCAGGCGGAGGAGGAGGAGGAAGGACCCCCCCTCCCCAGTCCTGGGACTCCTTCCTCCCGCCCTCTCTCTGGACAGGCCTGTTTGGGATTCCTCACCCTCGCCAGCCCTGCCAGGTGGACCCCTTCCTTTCTGGCCACCCCCACCCCTCCTTGGTGGTGCCCTAGGACGGGGCAGAGCCCACTGGAGGCAGCCCCTTCCAGCTGCACTGTGCCATGTGCCTATCTTTCAGCAGGCCACCCACCGGCCCTGGCCGGCTCACCCTCAGAGGACCACTCCTGGGCCCGCTCCGTCCGGCGGCGCCTGGCAGCCGAGCTCCAGGACTGTGGGCACGTTGACTCCAAGCACGTGGAGGCCCTTGTGGCTGAGCTGATAGTCCTCTTCCATGCCGTGCTGCAGAAGAGCAGCCGCCGTGCCTGGCTGCGTCTGGTGGAGGCCCTGCACTTGACGGCGCCCTTTCGGCAGCTGCTCTCTGGGCGGACAGAGCTGGCCCCCTACCTGGAGGGCCTCTACTATCAGTTCCAAAGCGGCCAAGCTCTGGTGTCTGACTTGGATGTCTTGGGGGCCATCGGGCAGGTGTTCCCCAAAGAATCTTGGGCCCCTCCGAGAGCTATGTATCCCCGAGACTCTGCAGACACAGCCAAACTGATGCCATCTAGCCAGGAGCCGGTTTTTGCTGGTTTGCCCTGCCCTTTTGCTACCGGCTGGGAAGGACCCGGAGCTTCCAGCATGCTGCAGCCAGACCCTGTGTCTCTTCAGGAGCTGCAGAGGTGTGTGGGGCCAGTTGGCAGCAAGGTAGCCCAAGAGGAGATGCCTTGGGCCAGCAGTCTGGGCCTGATGGCTCTGACACTAGCCACGGATGTGCCAACAGAATACCTCTGCACAGACTCACCCAGCGCTGCACAGTAAGTCCTCAGGGAGCCACTGGGGCCACCCCTCTGGCTGGGATCTTCTGCTGCTCACTGCCCTTTTTCTTTTGGGTGTTGCTGCAGACTATCCTCAAAGACAATCAGCGAGACACCAGGACCAACCCTGGTGCCCAGGAAGATGACAGCAGCAGCACTGGGCAAGGAGGTGGCACCGAGCAAGGAACCACCAATGACAGGTCTCCAAGCTGCTGAAACATTTGCAAGGAACAGGCAATTAGGGAAAATGCAATTCCTGTATCTCAACGTTGCCCCCAACAAGCATTTCAGGTAGTCTGATTTCATTTTAGTCTTCACTACCATCTCTTTCTCCCCACTAACAACCTTTCCTTGCTCAGGGTGGCAACGTGTGGAGAAGCTGTCTGCTAAGTCCCCCTGCTAGAAATTGGAAGGCAGTGCTGAGGGCATGGGAAGATGGTGGCAAGAGGGGGCCAGGCCCAATGCCTGCAGCGAAGAGGAGAGGAGGATCTCCTGGTTCTGGCCCAGAACTGGCCCCCAGAACCTTTCCTCTTCCCACTGGTTCGGGAGAAGTGGTTTTACTCTTGTGATTCCCTCTTCTGTGCCTGCAGGCCTTATGACCTGGTGACGGTTCCCAAGCATCTGGTCAATGCCCAGCATTATGTGTTTTCACCCTATGGAGTGCTGCATGTGCACCCGGAGGAGGGGACGGAGGCGCTTTCCCTGGGCAAATGGCACCGGGAGGCTGTACTGTGGCAGCTGATGCAGTCCATTCCTTCCTTTCGGCTTTTCCTGGTCCGCAAAGCCTTCATCCGGTGAGAAGGAGAAGGAGGAATGGGAGAGCCCAGTGGTCTTGGAAGTGCCCGCCTAGGGCTGGACGGCCCGGTGCCCTCCTTGGTGTGCCGGGACTGGGGGGGGGCTGGCCACTGTGGCTCAGCCCCAGGAACTGCAGCAACCTCCCTCCCTCCCTTTCTCCCTATCCCCCAGCTGGTGCTTCAATGTCAAACACCTGCAGTATCTGAAGCGTCGTGAAAAGTTGCAGCTGCAGCTACTCCAGGCGGTGCCTCACTTTGGAGCGGCCCTTCTTCACATTTCCAGGTGGAGTGGAGGGACCTGCTGGGCGGCGGGGGGGGGGGCATTGCATCCTTTTGGCAATGCCACCGCTCTTTCAGGGGGTCGCCATTGCTTTTCTCTACCTGGCAGGCTTCTGCAGGAGCTGCGCTCCGTCCACTGGCTGCCCACCAACCACACCAAGTGCTTCAGCTTTCCGGAGCTGCAGCGAGCCCTGGACCAGGAGAACAGCAACGCCCAAGGACTGCTCAGCCGGTTCCTGGCCCTCTGTGCCTCTATCTTGGAGCTGGTAAGCAGCGGAGAGTGAAAAGAGAGAGGGTGGCTCATTCACCAAAGTCTTTCTTTTATCTCAGTATCCTCTTGGTACTTTGTATTTCAACAAATGGAATGTCCAGAAGGAATTCCTCCTTTTCTAATATTTATTTAGCAAGCAAGCAGGTATATAAAAAGCCACATGGGTCTATAAATGTTTATAAGAGTATATGTTTCAATATCTAGAACATTTTGATAAAAGGTTTGTATTTGGATATGACTGAATAATCTTAGTATTGAAAAAAAAACACCCGATACCCTGACTATAAGTAACTTTGACGTATGCCGTTATAATATAGGATACAATAATTTAATGTGCTATAAATAATTATCTCAATATCTAAATTTAAAGTTACAAACTGTCAAATAACTCACAAAAATTATATAAGAAAAGTATTATAAGAAAAATGTATGTTGTATATTAATTATGATAGAAGCAATTTTGATATCAGTCATAATAATAATCTCACCCCAGTGGCAGAACCTCCCCGCTTTCCTTTTAACAAGGGTATAGCATCACGCACAGTCTGTGTCTCACTCTGCTTTCCCTGTTCATTCCTGCCCCCTATTTATACCTCTGTGTTCTCACAAAACTCAGACTTTCCTTCCCTCACAGGGAAACCCGATCCCTATGAGAGCAGGCCATTATAGGAGCTGATAGCTGCCCCTGCCTCTGGCTAGAGATGCAATCAGCAAGGGGTGCCAAATTAAAACAGTTTGTATTATTGTATTCACAAAGGCTTTCATGGCTGGGATCTAATGGTTGTTGTGGGTTTTTTCAGGCTCTTTGGCCGTGTTCTGAAGGTTGTTCTTCCTAACAGCTGTCCTCTGAAGATGCCCTATGGCCACAGAGACTGGCAAAACGTTAGGAAGAACAACCTTCAGAACACGGCCAAAGAACCCGAAAAACCCACAACAACCAGTTTGTATTATTGTCACTAGATGGTACTGCAGTATGAAATATATATACTGTATAATTTTGTGTCCCTTTAAAACAGAGACAGAATGAATCCCTTCCCTCCCCGTTCGCCCACCACTTAGCCAGTTTAACGTACCACGAAGTGGGAGTTGCTGGTCGAGCAATGTGCCCGGCAAGCCCTGTCCTCCTCAGCCCATTTCTCCCTGCAGAGGTTCCATTCCAATCACTAGCCCTCATCCTTCCCCGACTGCTTGGCCTAGCCGTGGCTTCGTTCTCGCCACGAGCTCCTGCCAGGCATGTTCATTGGCTCTTCTTTACCTCTCATCACTGTTCCAAGTCTGTGGCTGGGGCTGAGTTCCAGTCAGGAGCCCCGGCCCTCTGACACTCCTTCAGGAGGGCCCTCATCAGGGCAACTGTTCCTGGCGCTTCCTGGCCAGGTGGGTGAGGTGCTGAGGCTGCTACAGTCGCCTCCAGAGCCTCTTCTGGGTTCCCTGGCCAGGTCTCTGAGGGTGGCCCAGATACTGTTGCTAGGAAAGAAGAGGGTCCCACTGCCACCGTAGCCCCTGCCTAAGAGGAAGGTGGCCTCCTTCCCAGCCCAGGGACCTTGAAGCATGTCCAAAGGTTGGGGGCTGCTCTTCCCATGCCTCAGGCCTTCCTTGTCACCTTGCACCACCTGTGCTCAATCCCAGCAGCAACAGCAACAGCTCCTTCTCCTCCTCCTCCTCTCTGCCCCCTTCACTTGGTCCACTCTCTGGGTTCTTGGGCAGCCAGGCAGCCAGGGTCTCTGGAAGGTCCTCCAGGAGGCCCAGTGATGATGAGGCAGATGACTCACCTGGGATGGAGGCCCCCCTCCTGACGTGATGTCCAGAGGATCCTTGCATTTCCCTGTTTGGTTTCATGTGATCTAAAACCTCTGAAAAACACATGCCTATGTCAACTGTTCGCTTTGCTTTCTGTGTCAGTTCTATACATTGCTGACTTTGCCTAGGGAGGCTGTTGAAAGGAGAAGCCTCACAAAACATATCCATTCCTTGGTGATCTGAACTTCACTAGATCTGAACTAATGATGCCCCTGCCTGGTCCACCTAATTTGTGGTTCACTTTCATAAACGTTGACTATGGTGTACTGTTAACATAAAAGATGTTCTCGTACTTTTCTGTGGGGTGCTTGAGAGAATACAGAACCCTGTTATCCTCGTTCGGGCTGAGCCAGAGTCCTATTGCCCGCTTGTGTAAGGATGTCCTATATTGCAAGCTTTCTAACCTACACTGGCTTGGTTGGCTTCTCTCTCTGTTGAAGCAATGATAACTGTGGTTGTGTGGGTTCTTCTGGCAGGTGCGGGGTGACACGTACAAGATGGTCCATGGCTTGCAAATGCAGGTGCAGAACTACAAACTGTACATCACCAAGGAGTCCCTGTACAACCAGCGAAGGCAGTATGAGAAGCTGCAGCACCGCTTGCAAGAGGCCGAATCTTGGCTGCAGAGGCTGGGCTTCTTGGCTCTGCTAGTGAATTTCCTCATCTGCCAGACCTTGGTCTCTGTGATGCAGGAGGAGTTCACCACCTTTGTCAGTAGTACCATGAAGGTCCGGTCCCCTAGGGAGCAATTTTTTTTCCTTCCTAGACCTCCCTAGGAGGGAGCCATTGGCAGGCTCAGTTTACAGTGAGCGTGCTGCGGTAGAGCTCAGATACACAGGGAGGCTACTGCTGGGTGAGCCTGCCTTTCCCTGTGTTGGCAGAGCATGCAGGAGGCCCAGAACCTCCTGCAGAAGCATTTCCATTTCCACCGGACTTTTGGAATTTTCCTCTGCAGGCTGACGGGACGGTCCGGAAGGCTGTCCTCCGAGTACAGCTGGTGTTCAGTGAAGACAGCCAACTGATGCTCTTTCCTTCCAGCCAGGAGCTGGAGGACTGCCTGTTGGGGGCTATGACGACCGTGCTGGAGTCGGTCCTGCAGGTGAGTCAGTCTGCTCAGCAGGAGGCCCCTTTTTGGAGCCTTGCCCCAGCATCAAGCCCATGAGCAGGGGCTTTGATGCCCTGTATGCTGAGGGGCCAGGGCTCCAGGGAAAATTTCCTGGCTTTCTATTCCTTTCAGACCACCCGAATCAGAAGTGAAAAGCCAGAGACCCAGGAGAACCTACCAAGGTCCACATCTGAAGTTGAACAGGGTCTGGCTCAGCCTGCTGTTGAGCCAAAGAGGGACATGGGAAAAAGTCAATGTGAGGATGGCTCTTCCCCCCCCCCCAGCCCATCTGCCCTTCTCCATGGGCATCTCCTCGGGCAGCTGTCCAATCTCTTCTTGAGACTGGGCCCGGTGCCTAACAGACTTCAAGAACTGTGCCGGGGATTGATTGGAAGGTTGTGAGTCAGAAACTGAGAGGGAGGATCTTGCACAGCGGCACCAAAACTTCAGTGTTTCTTGAGAGAAACTAGAAATTACACAGCACATGGAAAACTGATGAATACCCAGTATAGTGCCAGATAGTGGACAGAGTGATGGACGGGGACTCCAGAGAACAGGGTTCAATCCCCCACTTAGCCATGGAAGTTCACTTGGGCATATGTGGAACACACCTGTCCCGAACCTCCTGAGGAAAAAAAGGGCCCGTAGAGGAATCTTGCCTCTGAGGTGCTGGTTGGAGAACAGGCGATGAGGTCTCCCTGGAGATTTTCCGTGGCTGCCTTGGCATCCATGTTGAGTGGGAGAGTAGAACATTCGGCACCCTAGTCCGAAGGGGATGGGACATGTTTATGATGTGTTGGACTTGTGAGTGGGGTGTCTTGGGGATCGCGGGTTGTATGTGATAAATGGGTCAATAGGAGTGTTTGTTGCAGCTGTTGCTGTGGCAGGTGCAAGCAGAAGTGGCAGGCAGACCTTCTTCTCAGAGGCCACTGAGCAGCTCCAGCAGATGTCCACAGCCATGGTGTGTGGTGAGGAGCCCCAGCTGGTGCATCGGCTAGATTTGAAGGCTTTTGGTGGCCTGGAGGTGGTTGGCCATCGGCTCAGGGGCGAGTACCCTTTGCTGTCACGTCAGCAGCTGGAGAAGGACCTGCAGTCTGACCATATCATTCAGGAGGCTCTGGCCCAGCAGCGTGCTCAGCTCACGGTGAGTGTTTTCTCAAAATATCCTGATCCCCCTTTGCCCCTGCGAGAGTTCTTGCTATCCGCCTGGACAGTTTCCTACTCCGTGTCTGCATTTGGAACGATCTTTTCTGCTCCTCTGTCTTGACCCAAGAGGCAGGAATATTCAAATTAGGCTTAAAGGGCCTTCCTGAGTGGTGGAACAATCTCCACCCCGTCGTTTTGCTTGGCCCTGGTGCAAACCGGCCACAACACAGTGCCTGTCGGAGGAAGAAGTGACGGTCGGGTAGCTTTGCTGTGATGCTGCCTGCCTTTCTTGCCTGCTTCCCATTGGAGGAGCCAACCTGGACATCTGCCTCTTCCGGGTCTGGCAGGACAAATCGACTGAAGGAAGAAGAGTGGGCAAGCAGGTGCCTGCCATGCAGAGTAGATGGGTGGGCACTCCACTCACCTAGGTGTGTTCCCCCTCAGGGTGAGTGGATTCATCTGTTTAGGCACTCAGGGCACTGGTATAGATATGGCATATACACACACATATGTCCCACGCTGGCAGGCTCAGCTGAGTCCATCTGCCACTCACATGTGTCAGCTGAAGCACACAGACATGTTGTCCCCTCCCAGCCACGGCACAGAAACCACTGTGAGGCTGAACAGAAGCGGTCACGTTCCCAGTGACCTCTCTCTAAGTCCCATTTCTCCTGCTTTTCTGCCAAGCAAGGCTTTTTGAAGGATGGGGCTCATCCACTCAGGAAGAGTACTGTGGGAGTTATGAGGAAATCCCTTCCAAATATGTCAGTTTCTCTGAAGCACCTCAAGTGTTGCTCTAGTGTGAAGTATGTCAAGAACCTCAGTTAGTCAAACAGATCACCAGGCCAGGCCTCTTCCTGCTCAGAGATGGGGAGGGGGGCACTCCTAGGCAGGGAACTCGCAGAGCTTCACATTTCTCTTTTGTGGAGACCCTCACACACACATCCATCATCCCTCAGAAACATGGAGGGGTGAACCGTTATAGCAATCGTTGCCGTAATGCCTGGCTGGCCAGGTGTTGTCTAGATTCTGGCCAAGCTTCCCATTCTCCTGGCCCAGATGCTTACCTTTCATTTAAAACAAAAACTGTCATTGTTGTCATTATAGTAGCCCTCCTGGAACCAGAGATACTACAGTATTTAAGGCAAGATTGGAAGCCCCTGGTTTGCTCAGTTGCCATCCAAGAAAAGAGCATGTCTTTTTGCAGGGTGCAAAATCCTCCTTTCCCCAGTTCCCAATTTGGGAAAAAGCTCCTGCTGCCTCTTTTGCCAACAGAGGAGACCTGTTTCACCAAGCAGCCTGCAAACGGAACAGACAGCAAGGAAGCCCCAGGGGTGAAGGGGAAGAGGGGAAGCAGCAAGACAGAAACACCAGCACAAGAACTGGCGTCGAAGTTGCAAGGAAACCTGTGGGTTTTGCTGCTGCAGGCGTGGCTGGACAATCTTATGCAGAGCCTGGCAAAAGTTCCTTTCTGGGCCTGCAAGTTCCGTGCTGGCTGGCAGATTCTGAGAGTTACAGTCCTAAAGGAGTTTTCCCAGGCTCTGATGATGTGGATGATACAGGACTTCCAGAAAGAAAAGAAAATCTCAAGATCCATCAGGTGCCAGCCTGAGGAACCGAGAGGGTGGGAAGAGCAAGAGGATTGGAAAGTGCGGAACTGGTGGAGTTTAGGCTTTCTGGAAATGTCTGATCACCTTCTTGGCATTCGCGTAACAGCAAGAACGTGATGGTGCTCTTTCAGAAGGATTAGTTCTACGTTTAGATGCCTCGTGTGGTGTAGAAGAAAGAGTGGTGGACTAGGACTCAGTAGGCACTGGGTTCGAGGCCCCACCTGGCCATGCAATCTCACCGGGACATGTGCAAAAGTGGTAAAACCACTCCTTAAATACCCCATTTACCTTGAAAGCCCTGTTGAGGCCACTCTTAAGTCAGTTCCAACTTGAAGATACATGACTTAGCAGTGCTACATTTACGTTTTATGGGGCATGGCGGGCTTACTCAGATATAAATGCTACTACATGTTATTTGGGTCTTATGGCCAAATAAATTTGTGTGGGAGATTGGGAAACCTGGATTTGGAGGAAGCAGGCACTCCCTGGATGGTATGTGGGCAATGTGGCCTTCTTTTTACGTAGCTGCCCCTAGAGAAGATCTCCCAACAGCCTTAAAGAAGCTGGCTCCGCTGGGTCCAGGAGGGTCCTCCGAGGGTTTCGGCGGCACCCAGCGGCTGCCCAGCATTGACAGAACCCTTGCTGCCTGCCACCCGTGGCATGCTACTAAACACAGAATGTCTTGGCTTTCTCTGAAGGGCAGCTCAGCCGGTGACCGCCAGCCAGCCAGCCAGCCCGCCAGCCCAACCCAAAGCACCTTCCACCACCACCTATTCCATGCAATTTCATGAGCATATAATTATGTGTACTGCAGGAGAAGAAGCTGGAATATTCCCCCAGCGTGTCCCTTTTCCCTGCACTAGGTGTAGGGCAACCTGTCTGTCTCCTGAAGGACGTGCAAGTCTTCCCGGGAGTTAGAGGAAAGAGATCTCGTTGGTCAACTTTCCCTTTTCTTGCTTTTTCTGTTGGTGTTCACATTTTTCTGTTTTTCTAGATGGAGGTGTGTTGGGCAGTTCCCAGAGGCAGGCTTTTTTCTCTGGCCAAAGCACTCTTCTTCCAGGAGTTGCATTTTGGAGAGACCTTTGTTCTGCCCAGGTCTGTTCCACATCATCATCCTTCCTGCCTGCCTTGAGTTAGAGGAGGATCGAGGAGATTCCTCCACCTGCTGTAGGCAAGGACCTGACCCAGTAAGACCAACCCTCTATGGTCTGCTACTTCTTCGAGGGATGGCCCCCCTCACTTATCTGGGGCCAGTTCCTTTGGGATGACATGAGGACTCTGTGCATGGTGTCAGGCGGCTTTTGCTGAGAATCTAGGCTAAGTGCTTCCAACACCCTTTCCTTCGATTCTGGGGAACAGCCAGATGGGTTGCTTTCTTTGTGGTTTCTTTTCCGTCTTTGACACACACGCATGCCCACATTCTCTCTCCGGCTTGCACCACCGTTGGAGGGGAAGGGGGAGTGTATTCAGAATCAATATCGAGCTGCTAAGCTGTGCTCAGGGACTGAAGCTGAGCCCTCCAATGGAAGACACCAGGCCTGAGGTAGGGATTTCCCACTTGACCAAGAGGAGGTTGGACTCCGTCACTGCTGAAACCCCTTAACGCTTGTTTGAGCCTGTGATCTCAGGAGCAGCTCCAAGCCAGAAGCATTGTGGTGAGAAGTAGGGAAAAGAAAAAAGACAAAAACTTTTTTTAAAAAAAGCACAACTGGAAGTTTAACAGAGAGAGCCTCCCTGATTTGAAATCCTGATAATGCACAAGGTCCTTTTTGTGACCGTCCCGAGGAAGTGTCAGTGGCTGTGGCACTTTCTCTTGTGAGGCAGAGAATCCTCCTTGACATGCACTCCCAGAGGAAGCGGGGGCCACCCCCCTGGGAGGTGTGGGATGTGCCTGCAGAGGCTTGGTGCTTTCAGGTCACAGGGCAAGACCTCATTCAGAAAGGCTGTGGCCGACTGTAACCGCCTCCTTACCCGCAGGCCGCACTGACGGACACCCGGCTGCTGTGCCGAGAGTACTCCTGGTTAGGGGAGATCTACCACTTTGTGCATAGCTGGGGGACAGACCAGCTGGAGAGCATGAAGGGATGGCCGGCCGAGGAGTATGTGAACCGAATCCTCAAGCTGCGCACGTGGGTGACCCAGGTCCAGAATGTGCCGCGGGTTGTTACCACGTATAACCATCTCCTTTTAGTGGACTGCAGTGGTATTCACCAGGATATTCGTAAGTGCTGGGATCTGGCGGGTGGGAGCAGGGCACCCACCACAGAGCCCATGCTGCTGCTAAGTCCTCCCTCCCCCTCTCCCCACAGTGCCCTTGCTGGCTTCCATCAGCGAGGACATCCTGTCCCTGTTGCTGAGCGAAACGACCCAGCGCAGCGAACTGTTGATTGCTGAGCTCTCTGGAGTCCTGCAGCTCTTCCTGAACGTCGGCACGGACATCCTCACGATTGCCAAGTGCTCCCAAAAGGTAGGCCTCCGTCCGCTCCCCCTCCCCACCTTCTCCGGAGGAGGGCAGAGAGCCATGGCCCGGCTTGCCACGGCTGAATTGCATTGGCCAGAATCACTCTTCTCTTTTTAATGGATGAAATGCTCCTTCAGGAATGTTTCGCCCAATCTCATGCCATGCACAAGACCACCACTTAAGCTTTGCTCCCCTCTTCCTTGTGCAAGGGAACACTCTTCTGCTGCCCTTAGAGATCAGACTGTCAGACGTCTGAAGGGGAGATGTGCTACAATCCTTTTTTTTTTTAAATTTTATTTTAATTAAAAAGTACAAAAAATACAAAAAAAATACGAAAAATACAAAATACCTACTACTACTACAAAAAAAAAACAAACTATAAATTATGAGACTATAAATTACAAAACATAACAGTGGACCCATCACCCTTAGGACTAGCATTACACTTCTTTCCATCCATTTTCATTCCAAAATTTCAATGTTTCTTCACTCGGTGTATACCCCCTCCCTCTCCGAAATACATGTTCTAAAAGTACGTTCCATATTTTTAAAAAGTCATTATTTTTCATTTGGCCCCTGCTTATTTTCATATCGCATGTCAGTTTATCATTAATAGCCATATCCCACAATTCTCTATACCATTCCTCAAGGTTAAATTGATTTTCATTTCTCCAATTCCTTGTCATAATTATCCTTGCAGCCGTAATCATTATTATTATTAAATCCTTATTTTCATTCACCAATTGATCTTTACTCAAATTCAATAAGGCTGTTATTGGGGACATTGAAATGTTCAACCCCATAATTTCAGTTATTTCCCTAAATATTACTTTCCATTCTTTCTTTCTTTTTTCACATAGCCACCACATATGTAAATACGTCCCCTTCTCTTTTTTACAACTCCAACATAATGATGACACAGTTTTATCCATCATGTTCATTTTGACCGGCGTTAAATACCACCTCCATATTACTTTATAGCAGTTTTCTTTTATCCTTACTGACATGTACTTCATAATTCTCTGATCCCATACAGTGGTGCCTCACACAACGATGTTAATTGGTTCCAAAAAAATCAACGTTGTGTGAAACATCGTTCTGTGAAACACCATTTCCCATAGGAATGCATTGAAAACCGGTTAATCCGTTCCAATTGGAACGGATTGCCATCGCTGAGTGAAAATCCCCATAGGAAACATCGCTGTGTGAAACAATGTTTCCTTCATTGGAATGTATTGAAGCCGACTCAATACATTTCAATGGCTTTGCGAAGTCCTTTTTTGCTCCTGTAAAAGTGTCTTACAATGTTTGGAAGCTGTTTTAAATGATTGCAATGGTTAGTCCACCTCCTGAAACCTATGCAAACTGATTTTGGTGTTGTTCTGACACTTCGTTAATTTATGATGATTTTTTGTTTTCTCTATTGGAAACCATTAGACAGACCATCCAATGGTTTCCAATGGAGAAAATTCAAAAAATCATCATAAATTAACGAAGTGTCAGAACAACACCAAAATCAGTTTGCGTAGGTTTCAGGAGGTGGGCTAACCATTGCAATCATTTAAAACGGCTTCCAAACATTGTAAGACACTTTTACAGGAGCGAAAAGGGAGATCGTTGTGTGAAAATCCCCCATAGGAAACATCGCTGTGTGAGGCGGCAAATTTAACAGAAAAAGTCATCGTTGTGTGAATTCATCGTTGTGTGAGGCACCCGTTGTGCGAGGCACCACTGTATTTTATCCCATTCTTCTCCTATTACCTCTTCATCCAAATCATTTTGCCATTGCATTTTTAACCCTACAGTACCCTGTTCTACTTGATTTAATAATTTATATATTTGACTTACAGTTCCTTTTCTTTCTGTTTTTTCCTCTGATTTCAATCTTTTTTCTATAATTTCCTCAAATTTTGTCATTTTTCTACCTTTCCCTTCTTTAGTATACCATTCTCTTGTCCACTTTTCTAATTGAATTAGATTTAACCATGAATACCCTTCTCCCCCTAATATCTTTTTTATATCCCCTTTTTCTTTTATCTTCTCTGTCCATTCTTTTAATCTGCTTATCTGTTTGCTTTTTAATACATTCTTTAAATTTTTTAAATTTTCTGGAAAATTCCTTAAATCATCTACCTGAGATAAAGGAAATATCGGTGGACTCAATACCTCTCTAAATTCCTTCCAATTTTCCAACATATTTATTAAAAACGGATTTTTGATCTTTTTTATCCCTTCTGCAATTTTTTTTTAAACAAGATACTTTCCACAGTTTCTTGTATTCCTTCCGTCTCAATATCCATCCAAATTAAATTTTTATTATCCTTAATTATATCTGGGATATGTCTAAGCTGATTCACTACATAGTATAATTTTATGTTAGGTAATCCAAGACCCCCCTTTTTTTGTGCGACATACCATAATTTTTTATTAATCCTCCCTTGTTTGTTTCCATTGCAATAACAATTTATCATTGTCTGCCATTCTTTTAATTGTTTTTCTGTAATCTTTATAGGGAGCATCCAAAATATAAAATTTAATTTAGGGATTATTTTCATTTTACATAATGCGACTCCACCAAACCATGAAATTTTTAATTTCTGATATTCCTTTATCCTTCCAGTTATCTCTGTTTTTAATCTATCCAGATTTATTTTGATTATTTCTTGTAAATTCCAAGTTATATTAATCCCCAAATATTTCATAACCTTTCCTATTTTACCTTCAAATATTATTTTCACTTTATTTTCCTCTTCTTCTGAATGGTTTAACAATAAATATTCGGACTTCCCCCAGTTTATCCTTAATCCCGTTATACTCTCAAATTCCTTCAAATGTATTTTCAACCTTTCAATTGTTTCAGCTGGATTATTAAATATTAATAATGTGTCATCGGCAAATAAATTTATCTTACCATTCTCTTTATTATCTACTCCTCTAATCTGTTTATCTTCTCTAATTATCTGTGCCAAAATTTCAATAATCATTGTAAAAAGTACTGGAGATAGGGGGCAACCTTGTCTAGTGCCCCAACCTAAGTATATTGTTTCAGTGATACCATCGTTCACTATAACCTTAGCTGTATTCTGAGAATAAAGTTGGTGAATTATATGATTGAAATTAGATCCAAACCCTAAATACTTAATTAATGTCTTCAATGACTCCCATTCCACTGAATCAAAAGCTTTAAATATATCTAGTGATATTACTCCCGCCTTAGAATTACTTTCTTTCGCCAAGTTCATTACATTAAGTACCCTCCTCATTAAATCAGACATTTGCCTACCAAGTATAAATCCATTTTGGTCTTTTTCAATATATTTCCACATAAAGCTATTCAATCTTTTTGCCATTATTGCCGTAAATATCTTAGCATCCTGATTTATCAATGATATTGGCCTATATGCATCCATGTTTGCAGGGTTTTTATCTGGTTTCAGTATTAAAACTATAAGTGATTCTCTCCATGAAAGTGGGATGTCTTCTCCCTTTAATATCTTATTAAATAACTCTTTTAATTTTGGTATAAGGATCTTTTTAAATACTTTATAATACTCTGGGCCTAGCCCATCTGTTCCAGGGGTCTTTCCTACTTTTAAACTGTTTATAATTTCCTCTATTTCCTTTTCCGTAATCATCTGCTCCATGACATTTTTATCATCATCTGAGATTTTTTTATTAAAGTTGTTTTTAATATACTCTTCAATTTTTATAGTGGAAGGATTTTTACTGCTATATAAAGTTTTATAAAACATTTGAAAAGCTTCAAGCTTCTCCTTTGTTTTATTACATCTTTCCCCCTTCATATCTTGTATTACTCCTATATTACTTTTATTCTTTTTTTAGAAGACACATTAGCTAATAATTTAGAATTCTTATTACTAAATTCAAAATAATTTCTTTTTAAGTATATTAAATTTCTTTGTACCTTTTCTAAATGAATTCCTTCCAGTTCCTTTCTCTTTGCTTGTAATTCTATTATTGCTTTTTTATCCCTAGTTTTTATAACTATCTTTTCTAATTCCTTTATATTATCTTCTAATTCCTGTATTCTTTTCCCCTGATTTTTCTTTAACATGTATGACATTTTACATGCATACCCTCTTGCCACAGATTTCATTGCATCCCATATTACCTTAGTTTGACTTCCCCCTTTCTCATTTATTTCCCATGTTTCATATAGATCCTTTTGAAATTTTTCAATTAGGTTTGGATTTCTAAATATACTTGTATCCATTTTCCACCTATTTGCCGCTTTATAATCACATTTAATCATCAACTCCATTTTCACTTTGGCGTGGTCTGAAATTTGTATAACATCAATAACTGTTTCATTTACTCTAGGCAGCAAGTCATTAGACACAAATATATAATCTATCCTTGAATATGTGTTGTGCACCTGTGAGCTAAAAGAAAATCTTCTTTCATCCCCTTTTAACTCTCTCCATACATCTTTCAAATCAGTTCTACTTATTAATCTATTAAAACCTGTAGTTTTAGATTTCCTTTCCCCAGTCTGCAGCTTTGATTTATCTTTTGCCAAGTCCATTACCATATTGAAATCTCCTGCTAATATTACTGACCCTTTTCTCAATTTATCTAACTTTCCCAATATATTTTCTAAAAATTCTTCTTGTCGCTCATTAGGTGCATACACATTTACAAGCGTAATCTCTTCCCCTCTCATTTTCCCTTGTATTATCAAATATCTTCCTTGAGTATCTTTTTCTATTTTTTCAATCTGAAATTCACACTTTTTTGAAATTAATATTGCCACGCCTCGAGATTTAGAGGTTCCAAATGATTTTTCATAAATTTGAATCCATTTACCTTTCAATTCATTGACATTGACAGGAAGGTGTCAATGAAGGTGTCAATGGAAGGAATGTGCTACAATCCTAAGGGAAGACTTCAGCTCCCCTGTTGTTGTTGTTGTTGTTGTTGTTGTTGTTGTTGTTGTTGTTGTTGTTGTTGTTGTTGTTGTTGGAATGCGAACTCTGCTGAGAATATATGGCCCAGCAGACTGTTTACCTGCCTTGTTGATCACTGTCACTTCCAGAAGGTGCTTACTGCACTCTTCTGCCTCTCCATTTCCTTGGGACTGGAACATTTCCAGCCTATGGGCCATTGTTTCCTTGTCTATGTGTTGATTCATTCTTGTTAGGATTTTGATAGATTTAGCCGCTATAACTTCAAATGGTTCTGTTATGTCCCATCTGTTTCAAGTTATTTATTTCTTCCACCTGCACAGTGAGCAGCCTTTCTTCCACCTGCATGGTGAGTGGCCTTCACTTCATTTTCTGAAATGGAAGGCTTTTAATCAAAGTATTCTTCTTTAAGTATTCTAATTTCAGTTTGATTTTTGTGCTTTGACCACTTTTTTGAGACATTTGAAATGAATGAAATGAAAAAATGAAGCGTTCCCTCCAGCTCCGTCCTTATCATTTTCACTTCCACTGATCTGTTCTCCTGCACCAGTCTAGTTTCTGGTGTATCACTGGCTGCTATGTGCCAAGTCCTTGGTGTCTGCCTGCCTTCTGGAAGACCATCTCACTCCCCCAGTAGAATTCCACTGAAAGCCTTCTGGACCAGGTTGGCAAGAAGGGTCTCCTTGCCAAGCCCTGCAAGGTGCAAGTCCTCTCCCCTATGCAAAAAACAGCCCCTTCCCAAAAGCACCCTCTGCTTAAACCAGTTGCTCCCTTCTTGTTGGACTGCCTTTCTTCCTGGGCCACCACTTCCTAGGAAGGAGTAATGGGGAAAAACCTCATTGTCGTCTTCCTCCCCAGAGGCATTCCTCTCTCTCTGACTCCTCTGGGAGGATCTGGTCAGCGCTGTCCAGAATGACTGGCATGTCTTCCTGTGTGCAAGCTGAGGCCAGGGCAGGTGGGCCTCAACCTGCCACCCCTTCTCTTCCAGCAAGAGCCACAAGTGGCCTCCTCAAGCAGGAGGGGGGAGATGCTGCAGGCGTTTCAGGCCATTGCAGAGGCTGACGTGTCGGTAGCCATGGCTCCCAGGCCTGGTGCTGCCATGAAGGGCACTACAGCCTAGTGAGTAGAATCCTAGAATCATGGAGTTGGGAGGGGCCTCTGAGGCAATTGAGTCCACCCACTGCTCAAGGCAGGAATCCAAATCAAAGGAGATCTGAAAGATGGTGGTCCACCTTTCTCTTGAATGACTCCAGCGCTGGAGTGCTCAGCATTTCTCGAGGTCACTGGCCTTACTGTCGTCCTGCTCTAACAGTTAGGAAGGTTTTCCTGATATTCCACTGAAATCTGGCTTCCTGTCACTTGAATCCATGGCGACATGTCCTGCCCTCTGGGATGGTTGAGAAGAGGTCCTCCTGGCCCTCCTTTGTAGGACTATCTCTCAAGCCTTTGAAAAGTCCTGTCCTCTTCCCACGCCCCCCTCGGTCTCCTTTCCTCAAAACTAACCATGCCCACTCTTCTCAGGCTTTCCTCGTAGGGCCTGATTTCCAATCGCCTGATCATCCTGCCATCCACATTGTGTCAGGAAATTCTGGTTTTATGCAGGGCTGACACTGGCCCCCTAAGGCAGGCCAGCCCCAGAGACTGGCAAGGAGGCAAGCGGGGGGGGGCAGGTCCTGCCGGCTGCCGGGAACGCCGCGAGCGGTTTTCCCTGGCTCAGTACCCTGAGGAGCGGCCGTCGGGGCACAGCCGATGGGTGTGCTTGTTTGTCCACAGCTGGAGCAGTACCAGGGGCAGATGACGGAGCTGCAGGAGTATGTGGACTATGTGCGGGCCCTAAATGAGGTCATCCAGCAGTGCTTCCGCCCACTGAGCCCTAAGGAAGAGGCCCTGGAGAACCTGGTGAGGTGGGAAGGGTGCCCTCTGGGGCCGGGTGGACCTTGTTGGAGTCAGGAGGGGAAGAGGGAGGGGGGCCTCTCGGGGAAAGAAAGAAAATGATAAGGTTCTTCTGGGCATGCTTTCTGGCAAGGCAACAGGCCCGCTCCTTTGCGTGAGGTTGCCCTGGAACGTTTGACAAGGAAAGGGAAGAAGGGTCGCTTCCCAGGTACAGATCTCAGCTACAAACCACCACCACCACCCGCTCCCATTGCACGCAAGGGGTTGCTTCCAGCTGTTCTGCCCTGGACTGGGGAAGGGAAACCCCCCCCCCCAATATCTCTCCCTGTCCAGGGTGAGTGGTGGTGCCCAGAGGCCAGTGGGAACACCTTGCAGCCAGGAGGGACCATCATGGCCGAAAACAGCGGCCTCCCAGGGGCTTTTCTGAGGCTCGCTGGGGTTTGGGTAGGGGATGCTGCCTCTTCTCAGGATGTGTGTGTGTGTCAGGATGTGTGCGCAATAAATAATTTTTAAGTCGGAAAGAAAAATTACACTTTCTCTTCTCCAGACAGCAGTGAAAAAGACACAGTGAAAGTTTTTGCTCTGAGGGATTAGAACACTACCACTCACAGCCAAATCATTGTCTTTCTGCAGCGAAGGCTTTTAGTTGTAGTTCCAGGAATATATTTACAGTGGCTTCTTTACAGCATTCCAGACAGCAGATGGACAGCATAAGGTTCAGAACCTTGAGCTCCACCCACAGGAGCAGAGTTCTTTGCTCCTTTTATATCCACAGGGTTGATGCAGTCTTGCTAACTCAGCAGAGATCCACTGCACATGTCAGTCATGTCATAACTCTTCTTAAAGCGACAATATTCTCTAGTATTTAGATCAATACTCTGACTCTGTGTGTGTGTGTGTGCGCGCGCGCTACTCGCTTTCCCCCCTCAGGGCGAGTGGAGCGCAACGCAAGGCCTTGACAGGCTTCCAGCTTCTCTCTTTTCCATGTTTGCCACACATTAGAAGTTGCCCCAGTGCTTGGGGGGGGGGCGGGGATGGGGGATGTCATTCTGCATGCAGCGCAAAAGAAGGTCCTTGCTCTGCTACCCTGGCGGCTGCGGCTGCCCCCCCCCCCGGTGGCCCCATCCTAGCGGCTAAGGAAGGGCTGCCTTGCAGGCAGTTGTGCGGCCACCGCCGCCGCCCCTCTGAGCCTGGGGCTACGAGGCCTCCCCTCCTGATCCTCTCGGGCTCTCCGGCCGCAGCTCCTGGACACCTGGGATGCCTTCGTGTATCAGCAGCGGGAGGTTTCAGACTTCATCGTTTCGCGGCGCCTCAGCATCATTGCGGAGCTGAGCAGCTCGCTTCAGAAGGCGGCCCGGGACCTGCAGGAGATGCTCTCTGCGGTCACCATGGGCCGATTCCAAGACCCGGCCCAGAACCCCCGGGCCATAGAGGAGGAGCTGCGTGCAGTCTTCCAGCGCTTCCAGGCCACAGTGGTGCGTGCGGCCGACTTCTGCCGCTCCCAGCGGATCCTGACAGGTGGGGAACTGGGACGGCCCGGCTGCAGCAGGGACCGAGTCCCCACTGCCACCACACCGATGAGGGAAACCTGCCCTCCCCATGCCGCCAGGCCACACGTGAACCCCGTGGCCCTTTTCCTGCCTTCTCAGGGGAGTGCATGGACATCTCCTTTATCACTGGACAGCAAGGGGTCATTGAGATCCAGGCCCGCATCTGGCAGCTTTTCCGAGTCATCTCGGAGCAGATCACGGAGTGGAAGTGCCTAGCCTTTGTCAAGGTAAGGAGACACCCCCCCCCCCAGAGAGACTGGGCTGAGCGTCCCCCTTCCTCCTAAGGGGAGCCCCCTCTTAGGCCCTTCTAGCACACTTTCATGTTGGGAGTCCCCAACCAAGAGTGTGCCTGGCCCCGTGTGTCTCTCTCTTTCACTCTGGTGACAGCCATGTCCCTCCATGGCGTCACCGGGCTTTTCCAAGCCTGGGCTCCCCTCCCGGGCTCTCCTCCACCTTTCATGCTGGGGCACCCCCTGCTCGCCTCCCTTCCTCTTCTGTGCAGTTCAGCACCAGCCTGGCCTTGGAGAAGACAGAGGACTGGCAGAAGGAAGTGATCAGCCTTGAGCACTCCGTGCCTAGCAATCACCCCATCCTGCAAGCTTGCTTGCGTGCCATCGGCAACTTCCAAAAGTACCTTCCCTTGCTACTGAAACTTGGCAGCCAATTCCTCAGGGCTAGCTGCTGGAAGGAGATCTTTGCTGGTGAGGAGGCCCTGATCGATCCTGGAGTTCAGGTGGTCCTTTGGCCTTTCCCCATCCCTCGAGGGTGGGGGTGGGGGGCTGGAGACCCCCACAGACCAGAGATTTCTTGCCCTGAAGCCTTGGGGAGGGACTGACAGGGATCCTCCCATCATCGCTGGAAGAAACCAGAGGACCAAGGCCTCCCAGTATGAACGATAGTGGTGGTGGAGGAGGGGAATGGCCCCAAGAGGATGCTAACAGGTACAGAAGAAATGGGAACTGGCAGGCGGCAGGCTTGGATGAGGCTAAGGTGGCCGAGGTGGTCTGCTCTCTTCCAGTGATGGGCGTCAAGTGCCCCCTGAACATGCAGTTCACGCTGGGCCAGCTTCTTTCCTACCCACTGCTGGAGCACAGCGATGCCATCTTTCGGGTGAGTGCGTGGTTGGTGGACTAGTAAAAACCTCGTAGCTGTGAGATGGCAAAAGATGCCCTGCCTTTCAGTGCTGATGGGCCTCGGACGGGCTAGAGGGAAGTCGGGGGCCCCGGTGTGGGGCCTGGTTCCTCCTGCAGGGCAGTGATCCCTTTTGCTACTCTACAGGTCTATGCTTCTGAGAAGAGCCGGCATTACGCGAGGGACACCCTCCACCACCTGGAGAGGACTTGGGCCAAGAAGCAGCTACGCCTCGTCAATTTCATCCTCAACGTGCCCTACCAGGAACCGCAGCCGGAGCGTTTCCGGCGCCTGGGCAGTGGGCGACAGCGCCCTGCCAAGCTGGAGTACATCTCCAAAGACAGTGGCACTTATGTCTTGTCCGGTGAGAGCTCCACGGAGGGCAGGAATAGGCCTGGGCTATTTGGGAAGCCCCTCGGGGAGTCTCTCTCTAGAGGCAGCCCTTGTGGCTGCTTCACGGGGCCTGCTCTGCTCGGCTCTGCTCTGCTCTGCTTTGCTTTGCTTTGGTGGGGCAGCCACCCCTCCAGAAAGCTTAAGCAGCTGTTTCATTTGGGGATTGGCAGTTCCTGACCTGGGGCTCCAGCCTGCAGCGATTCAGTGGGAGGGCGACGCATTGTTTTGCCTGCTGCTCTTGGACACTCAGGGCCCGTCCAAGAGCAGCTCAGCCCCAGACACTCGCGGATGCTGTAAGCGCTCTCTGCCATTTGCAGTCCCAGGCATAGGGCTTCGGGGGGGGGGAGTGAGCATTTACACACACACACACACGGATTGATGGACAGATGGGTAGCCAAGCTGTGCTGATGAACTGGGATGCTGTCCTCCTTTTATCTGAGCATCCCTTTTCTCTCCTCTTGCTTCAGACACGGCGGAACTGAAGGCTGCTGTGGAACACAGCATTTTAACCCTCCAGAACATGATCTTGTCCCCTTTCTCGTCTGACATCCTGGAGGAGGCGGAGAGCTGGGCTTCCACGCTGCGTGCTTTTGGTGAGAAGGCGGTGGCAGCGATGGCAGCGGTGGCCTAGGGATGGGGGGTGGCGGCTCCCGCCCGCATCTGTGGAGGGGACGGGTGGGCCACCGACCTGGGCTCCTTTGGCAAAGAGGAGGAAGAAGGTTTGGGGACCAGCAACCATGAAAGAACCAACGTGTCCCTTTGCAAGCCCTGCTCCTTCTCCCCTCTTTGTCCCTTCCTCTTTGTTTCCATGGCTTCCCAGATTCCCTCCTGGACGCCTGGGTCAGTTTCCAAAAAAAATGGGTTTTCTTGAATATTGTTCTCTATGAGATGGACATTTCTCTCCCCAGTGCGGAGCTGGTAAGTCCCCGTCCACCGCTGCTTCCCTTTCCCAGCAGCTGGGAAGGTGTCCCTCCAGGTACCTAGAGGGGGCGATTGCCCCTCCGGGGGGGGGGGTCGGTCAAGGCCACGTGGAGTCCCAAGGGGAGCCCCCTCCTGCAACCTGCTCTTGTCCCATCTCCCCCTCCGTGCAGGATTCACGCTTTCAGGGAGTGGACAGCCTTTTCCGGGAATTCATGCAGGTGACTTGCAATGACCCTCTGGTGCTCTCCTGCGTGAAGCCAGCGGCCGGCTCGTGCCGGGATGGCCGTTTTGTCGGGGCCACCTTGCAAGCTACGTTTCTGGAAGGGTCTGGAGACCTGCAGGTCATCATCCGTGCGCTGGACTACGTGCTCGAGGCTACCCGCATGGCCTTTCCCCGCCTCTTCTTCCTAAGTAATGAGGAGTTGGTAGCCATGGTGGCCACGGCTTCAGAACCAGCTGATGCGTCCACCTGGTCCCAGCGCTGCTTCCCGGGTGTGCGCCAACTCCAAATGATTGTGCCCTCTGCCACGGAGGACCGTGGCACATTCTCAGCCCAGCTGCCAGTGGCGCAAGTGGCCAGCTTGGTGGGAGAACACGGGGAGGTCCTGAAGCTGTGCTCGGCGGTCTCCCTCAGCCGGAAGGCAACTCAGTGGCTCTTCACCCTGGAACAGCGCATGAAGGAGTCCCTCTTCCACCTGGTGCAGGGGTGTGTAGCCCAGCGCCTGGCCCTGCGGCCGCAGCTGGACCAGGCCTTTGAGCGGCCCCCTGGCCCCACGGAGCTGCCCCTTCACCTCGTCGCGGAGTCCTGGGCGACCCTGGGCAGTACCTTCCCCGCGCAGTGCGTCCTGCTGGCCGAGGAGGCCGTCTGGCGTGGGGCTGCCGAGGAGGCCCTCGCTGACCCGGGCAGCCAGCCGCGGCTCCAGCTGAAACTGAGCTTGAAGCTGGAGGCCCTGGCCCATTCCCTCCGCAGCTACCGTGGCACCCAGGCCTGGGACCCAGCGAGTGACCAGCTGGGCCTGTTGCTGGGGGGGCTGATCATCCTGACCCTCCACCAGCGGGATACCCTCTCCCAGCTGCTGGCGTGCAAGGTGAGCTCCCCGCAGGCCTTTGAGTGGGCGCGGCTCCTCAAGTACCGTGTGGCCCTGAGTCCGGAGCGGGCCCGGGCCGCGGGGCTCTCTCTGGGCTCTGCCTGGGTGGGCAGTCCTCCCGGCTGCTGGGCCGAGGTCCTCGACAGCCGCCTGCCCTACGACTACGAGTACCTGGGGCCCGGCCTGCGCCTCCTCGGCAGTCCCGCCTTGGACCGGACCTTCCTGGGGCTGCTGCTGGCCCTCGACGAGTTCCGCTGCGGGGGCCTGGTTGGCCACCCTGACTCGGGCAAGTCCCACACGGTGCAGGGCCTGGCTTACGCCCTGGGGCGCCAGCTGGTGACACTGCACTGCACCCTGCAGATGCCCGTGAGCTGCCTGGCCCGGCACCTCTGCGGGGCTGTGCACGCTGGGGCCCTCCTGCTGCTGGAGTCGGCCGAGCACCTGGAGCCCGGCGTGCTCTCAGCCTTCAGCCAGCGCCTGGTTGACCTGCAGCGGATGTGCCTCGGCCTGCAGGGGGGCCGGGGGGCACCCCCCGGCGTCTTCTCAGCCCAGCCCTCCACGGCCAGCCCAGAGTCGGTGGGTTCGGAGAGCTCTGAAGGGGGTGAGGGGGAGCTGGTGGGGGCCTGGCCAGAGCTGGGCGTGGATGAGAGCGAGCCGTACCAGCCACGGGTCCTGGGCAACATCCTCTTTGGGGGGCGCCTGCTGCGAGTGCGTGAGACCTACGGCTGCGTCGTCACCATGGGGCACCTCCCGGAGCCCCTGCGCCTGGCTGTCCGCCCCTTGGCGCTGCTGCCCCCTGACCTCGCCAGGCTGGCCGAGGTCGCCCTGCTGGCAGCGGGCTTCCGGGAGGCCACGCGCCTGGCTGGGAAGCTGTGTGCCTTCCTGCGCTTGGAGGGGGAGCTCCACCGCGTCCCCCCGCTCAGCCGGCCCTCTCTGGTCCGAGAGGTGATCCGGACAGCGGTTGGCATTCTGCTGGCCCGCCCGGCCGCCGGGGGTCGAGACCTTCTCCCGGCCAAGGCCAAGCCGTCGACTCGGACCGCCTTTTTCTTGGGCCTGGAGGAAGAGCCCTCCATGGCCAAGGCCCTGTCGTTCTCGCCCCTGCTGAGCGGCCCCGAGTGCCCCCGGCTGCAGAAAGTGCGGGAGCTGCTGCGAGAGGTCTTCCCCAGCGCCTCCTTGCAGCCGTCGGAGCCTCCGGCCCCCCCGCGGCTCCACGGGGCCCTGGTGGCCCAGCTGCAGGAAGACAAGCTGCACCCGGACCTCGAGCTGCTGAGGGGGGCTGCTCTGCTGGCGCACCTCCTGCAGAGGGGTGCCCCCGGCGTCCTCCTCCTGGGGCCTTCCGGCAGCGCCAAAACCACCACCTGGCGCACCCTGGCCAAGGCACAGAGCAGGCTGGCAGCCTCCGAGGCCGCCGCCGCCGGGGCGCCGACCCCCAGTGGGCCGCGGAGCCCCCTCTTCCAGCCCATCAGCACCACCTGCTTGTGGCCCAACGGCTTGAGTGCCACTGAGTTGATGGGCAGCCTGGAGGGCAGCGTTTGGCAGGACGGGGTGCTCACCCGGGTCCTCCAGAGGGCCGCCGCCTCCGCCCTGGCAGGCGGGGCAGGCGAAGGGGTCCCTCAGCAGTGGCTGGTGATGGATGGCAGCGCCTGTGCCGAGTGGCTGGAACCCGTCGCCTCCCTGTTCGGTCCCCGGCCCTCCCTCAGCTTGCCCAGCGGGCAGAGGCTGCCAATCCCGCAGCACGTGAAGTTCCTCTTTGAGATGCCGGATCCCTCGGGGATGCCCCCCTCGGTCTTCACCCACTGTGCCATCCTGCACTGCGGGGGCTCCGCCCTCTGGCAGGCCCTGCTGTCTTCGGCCCTTGCCCCCGTGTACCGCAGGTACAGCCTGACCCAGGAGAGCCTGGCCCTGCTGCGCGACCTGGCGGAGGCGCTCTTTCCCGCCACGCTGGCCTTCCTGCAGGAGCGCTGCTGCTCCGTGCTGCTCCCCCACGCCCACCCCCAGAGCCCCGTGGCTCAGGGGGTCCAGGAGACCATGACCTTCAGCCGATTACTCCATGCGCTGCTGGAGCACTACCTGCGCCGGGACAAGATCAGGCACCTGCCTGCCCAACAGGAGGTGACAGGTGAGCCTGAGATGATGGAGTGGAGGGGCAAGGCCGGTCCTTTGGGGGCATAGAGCCCCCCTTGCCTTGCAGCTGACCCTCCCGTGGGGGCTGTGCCTGTGGATGGAGGGCTCCTTCCCTTCCCGGGCCTTGGCCCTGCCAGGGAGGTTGCTGTGCTGGTGGCACCTCCGTGCTCCTACCTCTGGCCTTTCTCCTCCAGAGGCCAAGGCCACCCACGCGGCCTCGGGCCCCCGTAGCCTCGATGACAGTGTCCCTGCCCACCACCACCACCTCGTCCAGAGCATCTTTGTCTTCGCTTACGTTGGGGGCTTTGGAAGCCATCTCCACCCCAGGTAAGGCTATAGTCGCAGTGGGGGGCCCGGCAGTGGGCCTCCAGCCTCCAGCACGTTCCGTGGAGGCAGACACCAGGCAGGCAACCTCAAAATATAGCAGGCTGTTTCAGAAGCCCTGGGCTGGCTTCCCTCCCTCTTTTCCGTCCATCCTTCCTTCCTTCCATCCCTCCAGTCCCGGCCCTTGTTTCTCCCACTTTTTCTCTGAAGGCACTGGCCTCTCTTTGACTGCTTTGCCCGGCGGGCCCTGCATGGCAGTCCCCTCTCCGTGCCGCTTCCTTCTGCGACATCAGTGTTCAACCTCTACCCGCAATTGGAAGATGGTGCTTTGGTCCCCTTCCGTGGGCAATATCTGCCTGGCCGTGTCAAGGGCATCCCTGTCAGCTTCTCAGTCCTGCCGCAGGTAGGTTTGAACCCTGGGGCGGGGATATGTGTGTGCTCCCCTCTCAAAGCAAGAGAGCAGCTGGCAGGCCAGCCCCGCATCATGCCTGCCTGTGTGCCTGTCAAGTCTCTCGGGGACATTTCCCTTTGCAGTACGAGCGGGTGCTTTTTACGGTGGACCTCTTGCTGGCCTCGGATCAACCTGTTCTCCTGGTTGGAGAGCCTGGTTGTGGAAAGTCGTCCTTTGCTGAGGCGCTGGTGCAGCCCAACTTCTTCTACCACCGGGTGCTCCTCACACCAGCTTTCCGTGCGTCTCACCTGCGGCACCTCCTGCTCCGGCGGTCCCTGGGAGGGGTGCGGGACAAGGGCCTTTTCCCTGTGGGCAAGCCTGCCCGGGGCCCGGCCAGCAAAGGACGCTGCCTGTTCTTGGTGGAGGATCTGCACATGGCCTTTGTGGGTGAGTGGAGGCCACCAGCTATGCCGTGGCCCCTCGGGGTCCTGCCCTCGAGGGCCGGCCAGGCTGTGCTCCGGGCAGAGGGCTGGGCGTGCTGCTGCTGGGGCAGCTCTCACCACCCTGCCCCCTTTCCTTCCCCGCTTGTTTCAGACCCAGTCCGAGAAGCCAGCCCTGTGGTCGAGGCCTTACGCCAGGCTCTGACCCACCAGCAGTTCTACCACCCAGAAACCCTGGAGCTGCAACCCTGCCCAGCCCCCGGCTTCAACTGCTTGGGCACGCTCTCTGTGCCGGTGAGCGGGGCCCGGCCCCTTTGCCCTCGCTTCGGCAGACTGTTCAGCCCAGTCGTGTTGCCAGCCGTGACCAGGAACTCCTTGGTCAGCATGTACACGGGGACGATCCTGGCCTGGCTGGAGAAGTTTCCGCTACTGACCCGCCACAGTGACTTGGCCTCGGCCCTGATCCGGGCCACCGTGGAGGCCTACGAGGCCGTGAGGAGGCAGTTCCAGCCCTCGCCCACCTGCGGCCTTTTCCACTTCTCCCTGCACGACATCCAGAAGGTGATCCGGGGCTTGCTGCTCTTGCGGCCCCGCCCAGGCATCCACCTCACCAGCCCTCTGGACGAGCACGGGGGCTTCCGAGTGGCCCCCCGGCGCGCGTCGGTCCCCGGCAGGCTGGCCGTAGGGACCGGCCCCACCACCCTCCTCAGCGTGCGGCTGATCGTGCGCCTCTGGCTCCACGAGTGCCTGCGGGTCTTCTGCGACCGGCTGAGGGGGGAGGCTCAGCGAGAGGGGTGTGTGCAGATGCTGGTGGAGATTGCCACCGCCACCTTCTGTGCCAAGCCCAAGATCTTGCATGTGGTGCCCTCCCCGGGAGCCCAGAGGACGCCTATTCCCGACCGCCTCTTCCATGGGGCCGTCCCTCTTGCCAGCCCCTGCAGCTGCTCCTGGAGCCGTGCAGAGGAAGAGGAGGGGTCCGCCCGAGAGGAGGACCTCCTGCCCACCCTGCAGGCTGAGCCCGATGGGCGGTGGGGGTGCCATAGCCGCTGCAGCAGCCAGAGGGATGACCTGAGTCCGTGGGACCCCGTGGAGCAAGCCCCCGCTCTGTCCCTGGAGCCTCCTGCCCAGGACCCTTCCGAAGAGCCCGCCCTTGGGGAGCCAGAACACGAGCCCCCTGAGGCAGAACCCGAGGACCCCGAGATGGGGATAAAGCTCGCCCCGGCCTTCCAGGGGGCCTTGCCCGACCCCCCCGCCACCCAGCCCCCGCCACCCTCCCTCCCTGCGGCTCAAGCGCCGGCCCTCCTCCAGGAGGGAGGCCTCCGGCGGCCCCCTGCTGCCCTCCCACCTGCTGCTGCTGACGGGCGAGGAGCCCCGCGACCTGGTCTTCGGCAAGGAGCTGGGCCCCGAGGCCTACGGCCCCAACGCTCACAACCCCTACCAAGAGAAGCAGTGGAAGGGGTTGGCGCGCCAGGCGGCCGCCTCGCTGGCCCCCGACGTTCTGCTGAGCACGGAGGGTCTGCGGCATCTGGTGCGCCTGAGCCGCTTGCTCTGCGGCCCCAACCGGCACGGCGCGCTGGTCTCCTTCCACCGTTGGACAGGGCGGCGGACGCTGGTGGCTATGGTGGCACGAGCCACGGCTTCTTTACTGATGGAGCTGTCGGAAAAAGCGGACGAGGCCCAGACGCTGGCGCTGTTGCGGCTGGCCAGCTGGCAGGCAGGCGTGACGGGCCGCCAGGTGGTGCTGGTGGTGCCCTCGGGGTTGTGCCTGGCCGGCTTGCACCTGGTGCTGGCCCTCATGGCCGATGGGACGTGCCCTGGGCTCTACAGCGCAGAAGACCACCTGTCCATCATCCAGGCTATGCTACAGGAGAACCCGGGCATCAAGCGCACCATGCGGGACGACCTCATTCTGCAGAGGTAGAGGGCTGAGCGAGGGGAGGGAGGGAGGGAGGGAGGGAGGGGGAAGGATCCGGGGCCTTAGCTGGGAGCTGAGATAGGCCTCCCTCTCCTCCTCCTCCTCCTCTCCCAGTCTCTCTTCTGGCTTCCCTGCAGGTTCTTCCAGTTTGTGCGCTCCAATCTGCATGTGGTGCTGATGCTGGGGGGACCCGGCTCCTTAGCCCTGCCCCCTCTCACAGCGACAGCCCTGGCCCAGCTGCTGTGCCACCTGGAAATCTGTCGGCCCTGGAGCCTGGAGTCCCTGAGGGAGGTGGCTCAGAAGCACTTCAAGTTCTCTGTGAGGCTCACTCGAGGTAGGTAAAGCCACCATGGGGGTCTCAGGTGGCGGTGGTGGGGTCCCTCCTCTTCATGGATATCCATGTAGGGCTCCCAGACACTGACACGTGGTGGGTGGTGGGTGGGGGGGTTCTCCACGTTCCTCCCTGGAGTGCCTTCTGACCCACATCCAGAGAAGGTTTTATCCTGTGCATACCAAGTCATACATCTTGGGGTGCGTGGGTTCCCCAGAAGCATGCCGTGGATGCCGTGGATAGGCTTCTCTGTGTACCCCTCCCCTCTCTCTCCGCCCCCTCTCCTGGCCTGGGCTTAGTGAGCTTTGTGGGGCTGAGCAAAGGCCCGCCCCACTCCCCCTGCTGCAAGCAGCTGTGACCTGAGCATGCCCCCCCCCGTTGTCTATTAGAGCCAACATCAACATCATTGCACGCCCACAAGGACTTGATGCTTCGCACTGCCAAGGCTGCGGCCCTGATCCACTCCTCTGCGGTCGCCTATGCTACTGTTCTTTGCGCCCACGTTCCTCTTGTCAGCCCAAAGAGTCTCCTGGATTTTCTGGAAACGGCGGTCATGCTGCTGGATAGCCTGCAGGAGCAGAATAACAAGCTGACGGATCGGTAGGTGTGGCTGTCTTGGTGGCAGGCAGGGACCCCCAGGCCTTCTCCCTCACGCCCTGCCCTGCCTTGGATTTCAGAAAGCTGGTTGTGTTGATGTGGCTGCCCCAAAGCCCACCGAGGCTGACCCACAGGCTCTGTGCTGTTTGGAAAAGCTGTTTGGGTCATTAGGGGTCATTAGGTGGTTTTCAAAGCATGTTCATTGGCCTGAGAGTTGCAGAAAAGCCTCTGAACAGCTCTGCATGCTAGTCCCTAGGCCAGAAAAAGTTTCAGTTGACATAGTAGCTGGATCCCGGGACAGATCAAGTAGAAGGTTAAGGGAATTCTTGCTTCTGGTCCCAGTTAGTGAAATCCCTCCCCGCCCCCACCTCGCCCTCAACTCCAGATGAACAAACAAATTTAAAAAACAATGGAAGTTCCCCAACACCATTAAACCCACACAATACGCCCCCAAATCCCCTGAAAATTCATCATTTCAGGTGCTGTTTACTCTCAAACACATTTTTGGGGGGTTTGGGTGGGCTGGGTTCTCACCCTGGTTCCCAATCCAACAGCCAACAGTGAGGGTTCGTTGGTTGGCTCTTGTTCCCTTTCAAATAATGCCACAGATCTCTTTGATTTAGAAACAGGTGTAACATTTATTGGGTTGTTCAACAAAAGTCCAGTATCTATAAATGTGTCCAAAACCTTCTCCCCCTTTGACAGCAGGTCTGAAAGGGGGGGGGGTTCCATTCTTATAACTTAAAGGGGTTTCCGCTCAGGTCATTCCAGGGCCCCGGCCACTCCAGTGGGGTTTCAGGGTTCAGTAATAGTCCCTCCTCTCCTTCCAGCAAGGGGAGGGTGTCCTCCTCACAAACATCCACCCAGTCATACTCCCAGGTGGGTTCCCGCGTCTGCCACGGAGTTCCTGGTATTCCCTCTGTTGCATCTCCCATATCCTCCATTCTAGCCTCTCTCGGCGTTCTCTTTCCACCCTCTCTCTTTCTTCTCTCTATTTCCTTTGCCACTCTTTGGCCTCCCTCTCACCCCAATATGATGGCTTTGGGTTAAGTTCTCTTTTCCTCCGGGCACCCGCCTCTTCCTTCGGGATTCTCAGTTTATCTGTCTTTCCAGTCCATGGGTCTTCCACCCAAATTCACTCCCAAACTATTGGCAATTCTCCTTCTCCCCTTTTTATGTTCCCTAATCCCACCCCCACCACCTCCCGCCCTTGTTCTCCCGCGCCCGCCAAGGTAGTCCCAGTCTCTGTGACTGTTAGTTCTTTTAGATCTCTCTCTATGCGCCCTGGAGCAGGTCCAGGAGGTCTTGTCTTCCTAGGTGGGGGAACAGGTGGGGTTTGACATTCTTTCTCAGCGGTCAGCACTCCGGTGAGAGGGGTCTCTCTCTATCAGTATTACACCCAGTCATCCCAACTTAAATTTGGAATCGCCTCTTTGTAGGCAACGTGGTGGCGCTGCAGGTTAAACTGCAGAAGCCTCTATGCTGCAGGGCCAGAAGACCAGCCGTCGTAAGATTGAATCCATGTGAGGGAGGGAGCTCCCATCACTTGTCCCAGCTCCTGCCAACCTAGCAGGTCAAAAGCATGTAAATTCGAGTAGATAAATAGGTACCACCACAGTGGGAAGGTCACGGCGTTCTGTGTCTAGTCATGCTGGCCACATGCCCACGGAAACTGTCTTCGGACAAAATGTTTGCTCTATGGCTTGAAGACGGGGATGAGCACTGCCCCCTAGAGTCGGACATGACTGGACTAAATGTCAAGGGCAACCTTTACCTTTACCTTTGTACTGTACACCAGAAACTATTCAGTATACTGTATTCCTACTGTGAACTTCTTTTTCTGCCCCGTATCTGTTCAGATTACATTCCTCTCCTATCCTCACTTCTTAAATTGTTGAACCCCCCCCCCCAGCCCCACTTCTGCAGCCGGGCACCCCAACACCCTGAAGTCTCCTATAGCCTGTGTGAATTTTTTCGGTCACCTTTAAAAGCCATCCAATATGATGGCTTTCACCACTTCTTCATGAAGCGAATTCTTTTTTTATATATATATATAACTTTTTTATTAATACAAAATAAACCTACTACTACACAAAAAAACCTATATAAAATACAAAACAATACAATGCAATAAAATACAATTACCCATGTGCATCCATCACCTTCAGGACTAGCATTACACTTCGTTCCATCCATTTTCACTCCAAAATTTCATTGTTTCTTCCCTCGGTGTAAACCCCCTCCCTCTCCGAAATACATGTTCCAAAAATACATTCCATATTTTCTTAAATTCATTATTTTTCATTTGGCCTCTACTTATTTTCATATCACATGTCAGTTTATCGTTAATTGCCATGTCCCATAATTCTCTATACCATTCCTCCAAGTTAAATTGATTATCATTTCTCCAGTTCCTTGCAAAAATTATCCTTGCTGCCGTAATCATTATTATTATCAAATCCTTATTTTCTTTCACCAATTGATCTTCCTTAATCAGATTCAATAAGGCTATTAACGGAGACATTTGAATATTCAATCCAGTTATTTCAGATATTTCTTTAAATATTAAATTCTATTCTTTCTTTTTTTGCATAACCACCACATATGTAAATACATCCCCTTCTCTTTTTTACAGCTCCAACATAATGCTGACACACTTTTATCCATTATATTCATTTTGACCGGCGTTAAATACCACCTCCATATTACTTTATAGGAATTTTCTTTTATCCTTACTTACATGTTCTTCATAATTCTCTGATCCCATATTTTATCCCATTCTTCTCCTATTGCTTCTTTATCCAAATCATTTTGCCATTGCATTTTTAATCCTAGAATACCCTGTTCAACTTGAATTAATAATTTATATATTTGGCTTACAGTTCCTTTTCTTTCTGTCTTTTCCTCTGATTTCAATCTTTTCTCTATAATCTCTTCAAATTGTGTCATTTTTCTACCTTTCCCTTCTTTAGTATACCATTCTCTTGTCCACTTTTCTAACTGAATTAGATTTAACCATGAAATCCCTTCTCCTCCTAGTACCTTTTTTATATCCCCCTTTCCTCTTATCTTCTCTATCCAGTCTTTTAATCTACTTATCTCTTTACTTTTTAATGCATTCTTTAAATTTTTTAAATTTTCCGGAAAGAAGCGAATTCTACCATGTAATTTTGCCCTATAAAAGGAAGCCACAGGTTTTGAGTTCGCAAGAGCTGAGCAGGACAGGATGATGGAGCACAGGACCCTTCTGGAGATGGCTCATTCGTAGGGTCACAGTAGGTCAGAGGCACCCTGACGGCCTGTTATGACCACAAGAACTTGGTCCCATATGTGAGATGTGCTCCCTCTTGCCTGTGGACCTTTTTTGGTGCCAGTGGTCTGAGAGGTGAGAAATGCCCCCTTCCTGCGGCCCCTTGCTAGGTGTAGAATCCTCATCATGGGCCACCTGGATAGCAGGTCTCCACAGATCTCACTCCTGGGTTCCGCCAGACTCAGTCAAGACCTCTTCTGGTCTGCAGGATGAAACTGGCCGTCCTCAAGATAGAGGAAGTGAGCAAGAAACAGCAAGAGCATACGCGGGACGTGCGCCTCCTGCAGCAGAAGCTGGTCCGGATTAAAGAGGTGAGGGTCTCCCAGAAGCCAAGGGCTGCCATCTTTCTGTTTGTGTGTTTCTTAGCGAAACGTCCAGTTCTTTCTCTCCAGAGGGACGGCTGCATTAGCAGATCAATATAACAAACACAACAAAGACTAACTGTGCAACTTTAACAACTTTTCACTTGCCAGAATCCTCTTTCCTGTTAAAGAGCAGGTGCAACTAAAAGAAAAAGAAAATGTGATGGTAATTTTAAGGGCTGACCACTTAATCCAGAGAAAGGCAGAGCAAAGAACAGGGGGTTGCACATCCTCTGGAAACTCAGGTTCGCAGTATGGGGGTGCTTCTGGATTCGTCTCTGAGCATGGATGCCCAGGTTGCAGCAGGAACTGGCCAGGAATGCCTTTGCACAATTCAAACTAGTGCGCCCATTGCACCCATTCCTGGAAAGGTCTAATCTGCTCTCTGTGACACATGCCTTAGTTACATTTCGGCTGGATTACCAAACCACAATGTGGGGCTGCCTCTGGAAATGCCAGGAGAATTCAGTGGGTCCAAAATGCAGCAGCTAGATTGATGACTGGGGCTGGTTGCTGGGATCACAAAAAGCCCTCCTATCGCCACTCCACTGACTACCAATCTGTTTCCAGGCACAATTCAAAGTTTTGCCTTTAACCTATAAAGGTCTAAATGCTCTGGGTCCAAGCTATCTGAAAGAGCACATCTCCCTTTATGAGCCTGGCCGAGTGTTAAGATCATCAGGGGAGGCTTCCCTCTCAGTCCCCACCACCTTCACAGGTGGGTCCAATGGGGACATGGGAGAGGAGAGCCTTCTCTGTGGCTTCTCCCAGAGACTCTGGAACTCTCTCCCACAACGACAGCAGAGATGGCCCCATCTTTGCTGCCCTTCCACAAGCGGGCAAAGACCTTCTGGCAGGCTTTCCCAGAGTGACTGGCTGCCTAAGGTCATTAACTAAGGGGTTAATGGAGCCTTGAATCTGTTTTTGGTGTTGGTTTTGTTTACTATTTTAGTGTGATATTTGATTCTTTTTAAACATCTGTAGACTTACTGTTTTCAATCTTAAATATTGATGTAAGCCGCCTTGGATCCTTTTTTAGGAGAAAGGTGGGGTAAAAACATTTTAAACAAACAAACAAACAAATAAATAAATAAATAGTAACTTGGAATGCCATAGGGAAGACAGTTTTGGCCTCTGGACATCAGGGAGGGGAGTGGCTGTGGATGGGTGTCTCTCTCTCTTTCTCTCTCTCTTTCTCTCCCCTCAACCCACCCGGCTTCCATCCTTCCTTGCAGCAAATGTTACAGAGTCAGCGCGAGGTGGAGCGGGAGCAAGAAGTGCTGCAGCAACAGGAGAAGGAGTGCCAGAGCTACGAGGCCCGCATTGACGCCCTTACCAAGGAACGGGATGCCTTGGAGAAGGGGAAAGAGCAGGCCATGAAGAAGGTAAAGAGGAGCGCAGCGAGGAGGCTGCTGCCCTGTCACCACCACGGGCACGGGGGGGGGGCGGACTGGGGGGGCGGGAGAAGAAAGAGGCAGGCTCTGCAGCCAAACTGACCCTCTCCTCTCAGGTGAGCCAAGACTACAAGGCAGCCCTCGCGTCCCTGCGCATGCAGGACATAGAGGAGCTGCGCAGCTACCGCCAGCCGCCGGCCCCCGTGGTCAGGGTGACCGACGTCCTCTGCGTCATGTTCCACCAGGATCCAGGCTGGGAGAATGCCAAAGTGCTGCTCCACAGGGAAGATTTCTACCAGGTGAGGCTTGCTCTCCTTGCCTGCTGTTCTGATGTGATCCATGCCTCTTGGTGATCCTGCACCACCCCCACCGCCTGCCAGCTACGGAGGGCGGCCTGTTGCCTGCTCAGCTCTTGCAGACTCAAGCCTGGGACTGCCTTTAGGGAGTCCACTCACCTCCTGTTGGGTCTTCCTCCTTTTCTGCTGCCTTCCACCTTTCTCAGCATTATGGTCTTTTCCAGAGAATTCTGCCTTCTCGCGATGTACTCTGGATTTGATTGACCAATGACTTGTTTGTCTTTCGGGCAGTCCAAGGTATCTGCAAAGCTCTCCTCCAGCACATTTTAAATGAGAGCCTCGCTCTTTGAAAAGGTCCCCAGGACCAATCCAAATGTCCACAAAGCCTCTTCCCCAGTGTGCCTTTGGACCCTAGCAATAAGACCTGAGTCACACCCCGGGACTTGGCACTCCTCTCCAGTCGGAGGTGGAATCTTAGATCAGAGGTCCACGGAACGTGGTATCACGTAGGCCACCCTTTTACAGCTCATGAAGGACAGTGCTAGAAGCCTTGCTGAATTCACGGGACACCTGCAGCTCCAGCATCCCCCTTTGTCTACCAAGCTTTTCTAATGAATCCATCAGAAAAAAAGAAGCAAGCTTAGCCTGGCTTGGCTTGGCTTCTATACTGCCCATCTGGCTACCAGACCACTCTGGGCAGTTTACATATTAAGGATACACAGTTCAAAACAACAAACATAATAATATAAAATCAAGATAAACAACCACAATTTTAACAACAACAACAACAACAACAACAAAAACTAATATAAAACAATATAAAGCAGGACAGGAGGACTGATAATAAAAGTGTTAGGCCCCATCCATACTCGCCTCCTCCTGTTTTCTTCTCCAGGACCTGGTTTTCTACCCCAAAGACACCCTTTCAAAGGAGGTCTTCAGGGCCTTGGGTGAAGCGGTGCGTGACGAGGGCTTCTCCGCGGCCGTCATCCGGAGCGCCAGCCATGCGGCAGCGGCCCTCAGCCAGTGGATCTCGGCTATCTACTGGTACCACCTGGCCCTGTGGGACTGGCAGCCCACCATGCTGCAGCTCCAGCGCTGTGACGAGCAGATCAACACGGAGAAAATGCACCTGGGCGATCGGCGCCTGCACGCTGAGCACCTGAGAGATGCCACCCAGGCCCGGATCCGGGAGCTGAAGGTGAAGCAAGAACGCCAGGAGAAGCTGCTTCAGCAGCTCACACAGTCTCTTCAGGCCAAGGAGGAAGCCACCACCATGGAGAACTCGGTGGCTGAGCACCTGGCCAACTGGACCGTGCTCACCAAGGTAAGGATGACCCGAGGGCTTCCCTGGCCAGGGTACCCGGGCGTGCCTCTCCAGCAGGATGATGCATGGCCCGCCGTGTCCTCTTTTCTCCCCAGGATCTGGAGCACCAGCAGAGCACTTTGTATGGCAATGCCCTGCTCTGTGCAGCTGCCCTCTGCTACTTGGGCCCCTTCCCCCCAACGAGACGAGAAGAGCTCTTGGAAAAGTGGCAGGCCTTGTGTGCGGGGGCGCAGGTCCCCCTGGGTCCAGACGACATCGGCCGGCTCCTGCGGCCAGTGCTGCCGTGCCCCAGCTCGGCCTCTCTTGGGCCCCCGCTGCTGGCGGTGCAGAGCCCCCTGTGCCTCGCTTCTTTGCTCAGCTCTCCTCGCGAGCAGCGCCTCTGGGACAGGGTTCACAAGCCCAAGGACCCTGGAAGCAGGCTAGCGGCCATGATCCTGCGTTCCGGCATTCACGCTCGGGCTCACCGCTGGCCTCTCCTGGTGGACCCGGACAAGCAGGCCCTTGTCTGGCTGCTCCTGGCTTCGGCCGTGGAAGAGGGTGAGTGAGGGATGCGGGCCAGAGGCGTGGGAGGGCCCCGCACGCGCCCTCTCCCGGGCAGCCCCCCCATTGTTCCTTTGCCCTGCAGAGGAATCCTGTATCCTCTCTGAGCTGGTGCCAGACATGGTGGAGCAAGGAGTGTGTGATGAGATCCCCGAAGATCGCCTGGAGATCATCTCGCTGACCGATCCTGACCTGGAGAAGAACCTCTGGAATGCCGTCAGTCAAAGTGAGCAGAGCGCCTTTCCGGGCACAGAGAGAGGCTGGCTGGCTGCCTCCCAGGAAACCCATGGTCGTTCTTCCCAGGGGGTGGGGCGGGGGGCTGGGGGGCTGGGCAAGGACACCAACCCAAGAAGCCCCCCCCCGCGCATTGCCTCCTGGCAGACTCCCCTGTGCTGCTGACCAACTTTGAAAAAAACGTCCCGTGGTGCCCGAGTCTCCAGCAGCTGATGCAAAAAGGATCCTTCGAGGAGCCCGAAGGGACGGTGCTTCGCTCCGAGTCCGAGGGCGATGTGTCGGTGCCGCCCTCTTTCCAGATGTATCTTTCCACGGAGCTGCCTCTCGAGGCTTTGGTGGCAGGTAAGGTCGGGTGCCCAAGGCCCTGGTCCCCAAAGCACGCCACCCTCGGCTGCCAGTGGGAGCCTCGGGGTTCAGAGGCCGAGACCAGCTGCAGCTCCCTCTCCTTGCCTTGGCCTCCACTTTTGCTGCCCACCTGCTGGGAAGCCAGACACGGATTGGTTTCCTGCAGGCCACCTCTCTGCTCCTGGCTCTGGGTCCTGGACTACCTGGCTCCCTCGCTCATCCTCTTGATTTCTTTGCCTCTTGTTTCGATTTTCAGGAGACACTGGTGGCATCTTTGTGGGCAAACACGTGTGTGCTGGGGCAGCTTGCAGATCTGACTCTTAGGTTTCTTGAAGGCGGCATTGATTCTGCAGGGTCCGTCAGGGGAGGCAGAAGTTGCAGCTGAGAAAGCCACCTCAGCAGCAGGAAGGGGACCTGTTGGCAGATTTTCTGCATTACTGGGAGAATAGATTTGTGCTGTGATAGAGTGGAAGGTCCTCCCAAGAGCTCAGGAGGGGTGGGGCTGTAGGCAGTGCGACCAAGCGCTGACATTAGACAAGAGGGATAAAGGGACAGTAAAAAGCAACGGGGCAGCACAGAGTTCCCCCCTCCCAGGAGGACCCATTGAAGCCAAATTAATCGAGGCAGAGGGAACCCTAGCAGCCTGTGATAGTCTCCAAAAGGCTGTCCCCAAAATGGGGGTGGGGTGGGGTGGGGAGGAGGTTCAGGGAGATGGTCCTGGAATGGCCATGATGACCAAACGCAAAAGAGAGAAGGAAAGCATGGCCGGGGGGAGGGGGAAGAAGTTAATGACAGAGTCCATGTGCCATCCTGGATCCTGGGCCAAGACTTGGAAGCCAGCCCCCATGGCAGGCGTAAATTGAGCAAAGGGGTGCTAGGGTTTTGTGGGGCGACCCCAGACTCAAGATAAAGCCTGGACCCCATTGAGCTTCTGCCGAGGGGGAATGCTCAGCTGTTGAGCCCTGCGGGCCTCTGCTGGTGGCCCAGGCCAGGCCTCCGTGCAGGCAGGGAGAGCAGGCACGCTTCGCGGAGGTCACTCTTGGCCCAGAGGTTCCCCCATGGCCAGCTCCGTTGGACTCTGGGCGCTGTCGAGCCTCAGCAGGATTCTGGCCCTCAAGGCACACAGGCAGAATCCCGGAAAGCCCCAGAGGCGCCTTCTCCTGTTGAGAGAAGGAGTCGGGTTGAGGGTGTGAGGGAGCAACGGCCCAAAAACTTCCGTTTTCGGAGCAGCCCTGGTCTCTCAGCAGCCCGATCCCTTTCTGCCCCCATGCCTTGCACGTGGTCTTCTTGGGGGGGGGGGGGAAGAGGACCCTCTGTGTAGGTTCATTCTTCCCTTTGTTCTTCCAGCAAAGGCATTTTGAGGGGGGGATGCTGCTTGGGGATCTGGGGTGGGTGGACGGGGGGGGGGGGGAAAGGTCTGCAATGGGTGGAAGGCAGGCAGCCATGCCTCATCCTGAGTAGACCAGGAGGGAAGGAGATTGGGGTGACTAGCCAAGGGCAGGGGGTTCCACTTGCCTCCCCCCTCCCTCCCTTCATCATGAGCTCCTTCCTTCCTTCTCTTTGCAGAAGTTGACCATGAGATTCTGAAGAACCTGAATGTGATTGACCTCAGCCTCAGCCAGAGGGCGATTGAGGACCTGCTGCTGGGCGAGGTGCTGCGTGCCGAACGCCGGGAGATCCTGAAGAACCGGCAAGCCTTGCATCTGGCCGTCCTGCACCTCGAGGGCAAGTTGGAGGCCACGGAGGTGAGAGGCACCGGCATCCTCCAGCATCCTGGGCCTCTCCCTAGGCGGCTCCCAGACATGGGCTCCCTTGGAAGCTGGCCCACCCAAGGCCCCTCCCAAAGGAAGGAAATCCTCCCCCCGCAGAAGGGGGATTGTAGGCATCGGTCCATCTCACTCACCCCCTCCCACCCCCATCCCCATATAAGAGGTGCTGCACACACACGGTCCCTCTGGTTTTCCCCGTCTTCATTGAGCAACTTAACCCAGTCCAGGTCCCCTCTTTTGAGGAAGTGCCAGGGCATACCCTGTCCATTCCGTTGCCCAGAGGAGGAGGGGGGGGAACCTGTGACCTCTCTCCTCCCCTGCCCGTGGTCTGCCTTTCCTTTCCTTTCCCTTGCAGGAGGAGCTGATGGACCTGATCTCGCAGCCCCAGCGCTCTCTGCTCGAGGAGGAGAACTTCATGCCCATGGTGCGGCTCCTGCAGGCCCAAATCCAGGCCCTGCAGGCCACCCACCAGCACATGGCCTCTCAGCACCTGGACCAAGCGGCCCTGTGTGACAAGTACCGGCCCGTGGCCCACACAGGCGCGGCGGTCCACCGGGCGCTCCAGCAGGTGTGCCGCCTCCACCCGCTCTACCGCTTCCCCACCGACGCCTGCCTCGGACGCGTGCGGCAGGCCCTGGTCTCCACGAAGCGCCAGCAGGACACCAGCAAGCAGCAGTCCCTGGAGGCCCGGCTGCTGGAGCTGAGCAAGGCCGTCCTCCAGCAGCTGCTGGTCCAGGCGCTGCCCTCTCTGCGGGAGGCAGACCGGCTGCTCCTCTTCTTCCTGGGGGCCCTGGCCACACTGCAGGGGGACCGCGCCGTCCTCCCCTTGGAGTGGCTGGTCTTCTGCGGGGGCCTGCAGGAACCCGGGGCCAGGGCCCTGCTGCAGGCGGCGGGAGCGGCGGGTCGGGTGGGGCTGCCGCCGCCGCCGCCTTGCCCCAGCTGGGTGAGCGCGGAGGCCTGGGAGCAGTGCGCCTTCCTGGAGGGCCTCCCGGGATTCCAGGGGCTGCTGGCCTCGCTGAGCGAGCGGGACGCCGCCTGGCGGGAGTACTTCCGCCTGCCCTCCACCGTGGTGGGCCCGGCCTTGTGCCCCAGCCATGCCCACCTCCGCCCCTTCCAGCGTGCCATTCTGTGGCGCCTCTTGTGCCCCGGCACCATGAGCAGGGTGGTGGCCGACCTCACCACCTGCTTGCTGGGCTGGTCCGTCACGGAGGAGATGGCGGCCACCAACCCATACTTTTATAGCCGCACCAACAGACCCATCATCTTCCTCACTTCCGCCTTTGAGGAATCTTCCGGCTCCTTCACGCACCCACTTTTCTGGATCCAGCAGATGGCGGCCCAGCGGGGCCGGGCGGTGAGATGGGCACGAGAGGGGTGGGCATATTGGTGCTATCAGGTGGCTCTGCCTGGAGACTGACTTGCGCCTCCCCCCCCCGGCCGTACCCTGCAGGGGAAAGTGGTGGTCATCTCCTTTGGCACTCCTGATGCCGCGCGGCGCGTGTGGCGAACGCTGCCCCTCTGTGCCAAGAAAGGCAAGTGGCTGGTCCTCAGCAACTGCCATCTCCAAGAGCGCTGGGACCCAGATGTCCTTTTGCAACTGGATTCGCTGATGAATACAGTGACAGGTGAGGAGGAGGAGGAGGGCTCCAGGTGAGGCATAGTGGCTGTCCCTTGCGTGCACAGCCTTCCTGCCCCATCTCCCTCCCTCCCTCCTTCCTTCCTTCCGACAGTACATCCTCTCTTCTCCTCCTCCTCCTCCTCACACAGGCAACGCTGAAGGCAGGGGCCTCGAGATCCACCCCAAATTCCGCCTCTGGCTCATCACGGCAGCTGATGCCCCGCACTCCGTGCCAGGTAGAGCCCTGCCCTTGAAGGGAGGGTGTCTCTCAGGGCAGGAGCAGGGATGCCGCCTGCCCACACCTAGGCCGGCGGCGGGGGGGGGGGGGGCTCCCAGCCTTCCTTCACCATCCCCTTCCAGCAGAGATGGCCCTTCTCCAGCACCAAATGGGGAAGAGCCCCACTTCTGGATGCCTGTTCTGCCAGCTCTTCCTGGGGAACCCAACAAAGCTTCCCCCACCTATTAGGCCCAAAGCCCTTCTTCCTTCCTAGACCGTGCTGCTCCCCCCCAAAATAAACCATCAGCAGCGCCTGCAGGAATGAATGCTCACCCCTCTCATGTCCATAGGGCCTGTCCACCGCAATGCCACCACCCTTTTCTGCGAGATGCCCCTGGAGCCCAAGGCCATCCTTGCCCACACTCACCGGCGCCTCCAGGGTCAAGCCCCCAACCTGGACACCTATCAGCAGCTCCCTCTGCTGGTCCTCTATGCGGTCCTGATGTACAGACAGGCTTATGCCCGATGGACCCAGGCCAGCTCCTACCTCTGGTGAGTGAGTGAGTGGGTGGGTGGGTGGGTGGAAGGGCTGACCGGCTGGCCGGCCACCCTTGTTCTCTGCACAGGGGTGGGGTGCAGGGCAGCAGGGGCCCTTGATGCTCCTTCGATTGACACGCATACGCACCCACCTTCTCAGAGGACATTCCCTCCATGGATTATTCTGGGCTGGGTGTCTTGCCCTGCAGAACGAACGCCCTCTTCCCTGGCTAAATGCCTGGTGGGGGTATAGGGAGAAAGAAAGGACCCAAGAGACCAAGTGAGCCACAAATGCAGCATCAAGGGGAGATACTTGGGGGGGGGGGGCAAAATCTGTAGCAAATTACTTCTATGTTTTCTGTTATGCCTTCTTCCTCTCCTGGGGGGGGGCAAGTGACTCACAACAGAATAAATAATTAAGGCTTTAAAACAGTGACATACAAATCTCTAAAAACATTAGTTTCCCCGAAAATAAGACCTAACCTGAAAATAATCCATAGTATGGTATTTTCAGGATGCTCGTAATATAAATCCTCCCCCCAAAATAAGCCCCAGTTAAGTGAAACCCCAACCTCCACCCTTGTACAACAATCAGAAGAAGATGACTGTATTTGAATATAGATGTTTGTACATGAAAAAAAACATCCCCTGAAAATAAGCCCTAACGTGTTTTTTGGAACAAAAATTAATGTAAGACCCTGTCTTATTTTCGGGGAAACACGCTGTATTGGAAGTATAAAATATGTTTTATAAAACCCACTAAACTGCCCACCTCAATTACTTGAAAAGATTCTTGAACAGGCTCCCCAAGCAGGCAGATCTTCAGCTGCCGGCAGTGGGAGGGCAGGGTCAGGGTCAGTCTCCCCCCCAGCCGCCCAAGCCCTCCCCCAGGCATTTTAGAGACTAAAATGCCCCAGGGTGAGCTCCCATGGGTCGGGGACCACTTCTTCGGACTCTCTCCCCACACCTCCAGGCTCATGACGGGGGGGGGGGGGCTGGTGGCTGCCAGCCAGTCTGTCAAGGGGCCCTTGGCACGCTTGGAAGGCTGGCCCTTCTGAGCAAGCCGCGTCACAATCCCCACTGACCTAGATGAAAGATGAAACGTCGGAAGGCACCAGCAGGGCTGCCATGTACTCCACGCCATTCATATGTGTGCATGCCTTGTCCTGCCGGAGAAGCACTTGGGTCAGTGGAATAGGAAGGGAGGCAGTGGCTGCCGGAGGCTGCCTTGTTGCCCTGCGGCTCATCAGGGAAGAGGCCCCTCTGTTTGGCTTGAACAGAGGAGGCTCAGACGGAGGCTTATGCACCACAAGACTAACCGACCCAGCAGCTCTTATGGGGCCCAGGAATAGTCTTCATAAGAATGAAGGAAAGCAGGCCGCAAATCACAAAATCTCCAGTATCTATCTATACAGGAGTGCCAGGAATGTGAGAAACAAACATGAAGAACTGGAGACCCTTGTTCAGGAGGTTAAATGCACAACCGGCTTTCTAGATGTATAGTCTCCAGATCCCAAGGGGTAAGAGCCCCCCCCAAGGGGGGGGGCCTCCTCTTGAGTGCTGTGTCCACTTCTGGACACCACACTTTAAGAAGAATTCAGACAAACTGGCGTGAGTTCAGAGGCGCCGGGCCTGTTTAGCCTTGAGAGGAGACAGGGTAGCACTCATCAAAGACTTGAAAGGTGGTTATACAGAGGAGGCCGAGCAGGATATTTCCACACCATCTCTGCTCGCCGTCTAGTCGTTTAGTCGTGTCCGACTCTTCGTGACCCCATGGACCAGAGCACGCCAGGCCCTCCTGTTTTTCACTGCCTCCCGTAGTTGTGTCAAATTCATCTTGGTTGCTTCGATGACACTGTCCAACCATCTCGTCCTCTGTCGTCCCCTTTCTCCTCTTGCCTTCACACTTTCCCAACATCAAGGTCTTTTCTAAGGAGTCTTCTCATGAGATGGCCAAAGTACTGGAGCCTCAGCTTCAGGATCTGTACTTCCAGTGAGCACTCAGGGTTGATTTCCTTCAGAATTGATAGGTTTGATTTCCTTGCAGTCCAGGGGACTCTCAAGAGCCTCTTCCAGCACCACAGTTCAAAGGCATCAATGCCAGGAAACGACTTGATAGGGATAACTGAAACCTGGTGAGAATAACTGTTAAAGCAGTACAACAATAGAGCCAGTTACCTCAGGAGGTGGGGAGCGCTGGCAATGCGGGAGGCAAGAGAAAATTGCACCACCTTTGGTCAGATTCATCTTGATTTGCGTCTGAGCAGGGGGTTGGACTTGACGGCTTTATAAGGCCCTTCCAACTCAGTAACTCTCTGATACTATGAGAATGGTTAGGGAGGAGAACGGACCGAGAAAAATATTTGTCTAAGACTTGGAGCCTTTGAGTTGCTAGAGGAAAACAGGAAAACACTGCTTGAGGTCTGAGGGAATAGCTTGTAAAACAGGATGTGTGTTTTTGTGTGTATATGTGTGAGTGAGTCCCAGGCCCCTTCCTTTCCTTGTGGCCTTTTCCCTCCTCGGTGGAATCATAGAACCACAGAGTTGGAAGACACCTCAGGGGCCGTCGATAGAGGCCAACCCCCTGCCATGTGGGAACATCCATCAGAACACTCCCGACAGACGGCCATCCAGCCTCTGCTTAAAAACCTCCAAAGAAGGAGACTCCACCACCCTCCGAGGCAGCCTTGTATTCCACTGCCGGACAGCTCTGACTGTCAGGAAGTTCTTCCTGAGATCCAGGTGGAATCTCTTTTCCTGTAGTATGAAGCCATTGCTCCGTGTCCTAGTGTCCGGAGCCGTGGAATACAAACCTGTTCCTTCCTCGACATGACATCCTTTCAAATAAACATGGCTATCGTGCCCCCTCTCGACCTTCTTTTCGTAAGGCTAAACATTCCCAGCTCCCTCAGCCGCTCCTCGTAGGACATGGCTTCCAGACCTTTGGCCATTTTGGTCGCCCTCCTCTGGACACGTTCCAGGTCGTCAACATGCTTCTTGAATTGAGGTGCCCAGAAGTGGACAGAATACTCCAGGTGAGGTCTGACCAAAGCAGAATAGAGTGGTACTATCCCTTCCCTTGACCTGGACACTATACCCCTATTGATGCAACCAAGAATCGCATTGGCTTTCTTGGCAGCCGCATCGCATTGCTGATTCATGTTCTCTTTGTGGTCTACCAAGACCTCTAGATCACAGGTCCTGTTGTCTATCCATCCAGGTGTCTTCCATCCTACATCTGTGCAGTTCATTTCTTCTGCCTCGCTGTAGGACCATACCTTTCTCCCTGTTGAAATTCATTTTGTTAGTTTTGGCCCAGGACTCCAATCTGTCAAGGTCATTTTGAATTTTAATCCTGCCCTCTGGGGAATTAGCAACCCCTCCCAATTTGGTATCATCTGCAAATGTAATCAACATACTCTCTATTCCTTCATCCAAGTCATTGATAAAGATGTTGAATAGCACAGGGCCCAGAACAGAACCCTGAGGGACCCCACTAGTCACCTCTCTCCAGGACGAAAGGGAGCCGTTTGTGAGCACCCTTTGGGTTCGGTCAGTCAACCAGTTACCAATCCACCGAACAGTAGCACCATTAGTGCAGTGGTCCCCAATGTTTTTGACACCGCGGACCGGTTGGGGGAGGATAGGGTCCATGTGCAGGGGAGGCGGGGCACCCTTTGTTCCAGAGACTCGTCCCAGCCGTGTTTGTCTGCCTGCAAAGAGGGCAAGTAAGCGCCTTCCCCGACCAGCTGCCTTGCACCCCAGCTCTCTGCTTCAGGCAGGCCAAGCCTTTCCCTGTCCTGCCAGCAAAGGCCTGGAACACAGCCTTTCTGCAGATGGTGGGTGGTGGCGGTGGGGTTTTCGGGCTATTTGGCCGCGTCCTTTTCGCCAGTCTCTGTGGCCGGCATAGAACACAGAAAGGAGTTCTGTCCTCTGAAGAGGCCGCCCACAGAGATTGTAGGAAGAAAAACTTCCAGAACATGGCCAAACAGCCCAAAATACCTACAACCACCCTCTGATCCCGGCCATGAAAGCCTTGGAGAAAACTCACAGAGTTATTGGTGCTGATCCAGGCATGCGCCGCAGATCTAAGAATTAGGAGGCAGCCTTCTTGGTAGGACCAAATTCAACAAGAATGGGCTCTGGCTGCTCTTTGGGGCCAGACCGCGGGGGGACGATGACAGGTGGGGTCTGCCAGGGCTGCTCCCTTCTGTCCCCCCTTCCTCTTGCCGTCTCTTTCTCCACCCACCCACCGACCCACCCCACAAGACTGATACTGCCTGGCCTCATGTTGTGTGCACGCCCCACCAGGAGCCAGGGGGAAGTCTTAGCAGGAGTCAGGGCCCAAGAGAAGCTGAGCCGATGGACGGACTGCCCCGAAGAAGCCTTGCAGGAGCTAGCCGGTAGGCAAGAGAGGGGAATGGAGGAGGAGGAGGAGGGAGCCTGCCCCGCCCTCCAGCAACCCCGACTGGGCACTGAAGAAGCGGGAGGACCCATGTCTGCCTGCGCTTCCACCCTCTACAGGGACCCTCCTCTATGGAGGCCACGTCCTGGACAGTGGAGATGCTCAGGCCGTGCAGAGCCTTTGCCGGCAATGTCTGGCCTCGGCCGCCCACTTGCAGCCTGGCTCCGGCCTCCAAAGCCTTCTGGCTGCAGTCCTTGGCCGTCCCAGCTCAGGTGAGCACGGAGGATGGCATGGGAGGGGGAGGCAGTGGGCCCCGATGCCACGGCAAAGCGGCTGAAGGAGGCACCCCCTCTTGGCTCCTCCCTCGTCTTCCTCCTGCTCAGGGCTCTCGGAAGAGGAGGCCGCGGCGGCCACCCAGGGCCGGATCGAGCAGCTGCCCCGCCCTATAGATCCAGCGTGGGTGGGTCTGTGCAGCGGTCTGCAGCAGGAGCTGATGGCCGAACGGAGCCGGGCTCTGCTTTCGGCCCTGCAGGTGTCCCAAGGCCACTGGAAACCCCCGAGCCTCCCCTGCCAGCACCAGCAGGAGGAAGCCCTGGCGCAGCTGGTGCGGCAAGCGCTGGGGCTCACCCGGGAGCTGCAGGAGAACCTTGTCCGCTGCGGCCAGGAGGTGGGCGTGCGGGGCCAGGCCCTCCGCGGGCATCCCCGGGGCAAGGTCCGCCCCCTGCAGCGATTCCTCCTGGAGGAGGCGGGCAGCTTCCTTGCCTTGCTGGAGCAAGTGGGCAGGGATCTCTGCTGCACCCAGGAGCGCCTTCAAGGGGGGGGCGGCTGCTCCTCCCCCCGCTGCCACGCCATCCTTCAGGACCTGCAGCGAGGCCAAATGCCACGGCCTTGGCTGCCCTATGCGCCCACGGGGGCCCAGCCTCTGCCCGCCTGGCTCCAGACCCTTCAGCGCCGCTGCCAGCTTCTGTGCGCATACCTGGGCTCCCTCGGGGGACAGCCAGTGGCCCACTTCCAGCTGGCTGCCTTCCTCCACCCCCGTCGCCTCTTCCTCGCGCTGCTTCAAGAGACGGCACGGGCCGAGAAGCAAGACGTGGACACCTACCACCTGGATCAGCTGGTGAGAGGGAAAAGGCAGTGCCCTTTGGAATGGGGACGGGCGGGCGGGCGGGCCCAGCCAGGCCTTTGCCCACAATGGACCCCTCGGTTTCCCCAGGTCCTGCCGAGCGTGCTGCCCCCCAGCAGTGCACCGGAGAAGGGGGTGTACCTGAGCGGCTTGGAGCTCCACCATGGCCTGTGGAACCCCCGCACCGGACAGCTCCAGGAGACGCCTTCCACGCAGCCGTGCCCACTGCCCACCATTTGGGCCCAAGCCAGCCGGCAGCCGTGGGCCACAACGCCTGCCCAGCCTGGCTACCAGTGTCCAGTGTACTTGGGGGCGCCTGAAGTGTCGGTGCCTCTCAGCAGCCGCCTGGCCATCATGTCCTTGGCCCTCCCGTCCAAGCTGTCCCCAGACCTGTGTGCCCAGCGGAGGGTTTATGCCGTCAGCCTTCTGCAGTGAGGCCTCCAGGGTGTAAAGCCGGGGCCCCGGTCGCCCTGGGGCCGGGTGAGGAGACTGGGCCATGGCCTGTGCGCACCCTGGCTGCGTTGGGCCAAGTGTGTGTGCACGCGCGCGCGTGTGCAACCAGAGCCAAAAGCAAGTACAGAAATAAAGTGATATATTATGAGTGTGTACAAAAGCAGCCCCCGGTGCTTTGCTTCTCTGCCAGGCACTCCGGGCCCCCCATGTCCAGCAATCAATAAGGTGCTCCAGCAGGCGCACCCCATCCCACTGCGGAGACGCCTGCCTGCAGGGTCCCCAAACAGCCTCCCTTTGCACTGCCCCCCTCCCTCACTTCAGATCCACATCAAAGTCCAGAACCAGCAGCTTTGTCTCCTCAGTCCCATTGCGGCTGCCCACAGCGCACACCAGCTTAGTGTTGGACGCGCGGATGCGCCAGACCACCCCTCCACTGCCCCCGCTCTCCAGAGCCACCAGGTTGCGCACAAACTCTCCGGTCTTCAAGTCCCACAACTTGACCGTGCCGTCATCCGAGCTGGTCACCACAAACTTGGAACTGAACTGAAGGCATGTGACGGCACTCTGGTGCTTACTGGGACCTGCAGGCGGGGGGGGGGATGGGGGCCGCCCGGGGAAGAGAGAGAGACCGAGAGAGGCACACACACCCTCAAAACGCTGCTCACAGTGCAGAGAGAGCCCATGGGCCTTGGAAGGGCTGCCCGCCAAAGCCAGGAGGGGAGGGGAGGGGAGAGGTGGGCCACCCCCTCCCCCCTCGCGGTCATGGCCGTGGCAATCAAGTGCCGATGGCCCACTTCTTCACTGCGACAGGAAACCAGCTAAGCCGTCGGCCCTTTTGGCTACTGTGGCAGCAAAAAAAGAAGCGTCCCTGTGACTGAATCACATCCCTTCTCCAGCCATAAAATTCCAGAATTGCCTGCTTTGCCTCCAGGTTGCAGCAGCCTGGAGAAAATCTGCTCCAGAACCCGCCGCCTCTGCCCCCCCCCGCTCCCCCGTTGCTGTAGCTGCCCCGATCCATGCACGTGGGAGGCCTGGAACAAGAAGCTAATGGCTCTGACCGGCCGGCTGCTGTTCTGCCCCATCCTGGCAGAGGAAAGCCACGCCACGGCTCTCTCCCTTCCCTCCCGCCCACCTCCACCCCAGGCCAAGGGGAAAAGAGCCACGGGTCTCGCTCACGGCCCAAAGGGGATGGCCAGTCCCCGGCGCCTCACCTTGCAGCGTCTGCAGGCACTGGCCTGTCTTAATATCCCAGATCTTGACGGTGGAGTCGGCATTGCCAGAGACCAGGATGTTGTCCCGCAGCTCCATGCCGCTGGTCAGGGACTGGTGGCCCATCAGGGTGTGGAGGCAGCTGCCGCTCTCGGCGTCCCACACCCGGATTGAGGTGTCCAAAGAGCCGCTCACAATGTGGGTCCCATCAAACTGGAAAACAAGCGGGGTGGGTGGGGGCACTATCAGGGACAGGTTCCACCTAGAAGGTGCGAGAAGGAACGCAGAGCGGGAGAGGGACACGTGGAGGCCGGCCAGAAGGGTCTCACCTGCAAGGAGTAGACCCGGTTGGTGTGGCCTTGTAAGGTGTGGATGCAGCTCTCCGTTTCTGGATCCCAGACCTTCACAGTATAGTCGTAAGCGCCGCTCACCACCTTGCGCCCATCGTACTGGACGCAGCGCACGGCGGCCACGTGGCCCATGAGAACGTGGAGGCACTGCCCGGTCTCAATGTCCCAGAGGCGCAGGGTGGCATCCCGCGACCCACTCACGACTCTGGCAAGAGAAGACCATGGCACAGATTCAGAGCCCCCGTGCACGGAGAAGTGAGGGAACGGAGGCGTCTCCCCCTCGGGCTACGGTCTGCCCACCTGCCCGAACCAAACCTACCTGGTGCCGTGGAGGTGCATGCAGCGCACCGTGGACGTGTGGCCATAGAGTGTGTGCACGCAGACCCCCGTGTCAGCATTCCAAACCTTCAAGGTCCGGTCTGTGGACCCACTGATCACAATGTTATCCCTCATCTGGGAGGACCAGACCCCACCAGTATGTCCCACAAGCGTCTGCACACACTGTGGAAAGAAGACCAGATGCTCAGATGCTGGGGACCAGCACCTGTGGCCGGAACCAGGCCACTCAGGGCCACATGCAGGGGCTAACCCTAGCGTTACCTCTCCTGTGATGGCTGACCAAACTTTGAGTGTGTTGTCATCTGAGCCGCTGACAATGCGGTTGCCGCAGAACTGGAGACAAGTGATGACGTGGTCATCGTGGCCTTTCAGGACCTGTGCCGGGCAAAGAGCAGGTCACAAACACACCACAGTCCCACCCAGACTGGAAGACTGAACCTCAAGGGAGCAGAACAACCTCTGAGCCTCTGAGCTTTCCAGGAGCTGAGCAGAAAGCCCACTAAAGGACAGCTCACCGCCAGCTCAGTAACTGCCATAGGGAACCGAGGCCCCGTTTTGTGTTACCAGCCAGAATGTGGCTCGGCCCGTTCCCCCCCCCCCAACCAAGGCCTCCCTCTCCACCTCCCCCCACCATGGGGGAAGTACTACCAAGACCTCCCCAGAGCACCCTCACTTCCTCCGTTGTGAGCAAGGGACCGACAGCTACAAGAGTGATTCCATGCGGTTGCCTCTGGGACTGAATCAGGCCCCCGAGGCTTTGCCAAGCCATCCCCCAGGAATCACCCCGGCAGGGCAAGCCCAGAGGCCGGCAGCTCCTCCCAGCTTCACCTGGCTTTCCAACACCCCTTCTGTTAACGAAAGACACCCCCCCCCAAAGTTTTGGCAGCCGGCGCGCCCCTACCTTGGGAGGCCGGGCGTCCCCGCCACGCCAGTTCATATCAATGCGGTGCTGCCGCAGGAAGGCCAGTTTCCAAGGGCTGTACATGAACCCGGGGCTCAAGAGGCGGCGCTTGCGCAGGCTCAGGGGCTCCTCAATGCCTGCCGGACAAAAGGGAGCAGGATGGAGGAGATGCACCAGGAAGGCGTGGGGGCTCGGGAACAAAACTGGGCTAGACCTCACCTCCAGAAACTAGTCCTCACCTACATCACGACACTTCTCTCGCCATAGCAGGTTGTCCTCGGCCAAGATGCGCCAATAGCGGCATGTCTGAGCAGCACGGAGCAGGTCCCGAGGCTCCAGGAAGGACAGCACGTAGAGCGCCAGCTGGAAAGAGAGCAGGAGGCACACCGTGGCCGCACTGTGCATAGGACAGGCATGGTGTGCCGTTGCTTACCAGCCAGCTGCCACGGGGGAACCTGCTGCGCCACAGAGGCCACGGCAGAAAGGGCGTGTGACGCGGCCTAGGGCAGGTCGTCCCTAGGAGGGCTTCAGCCGGGAGGAGACCCTTCCAGGCTGGCAGCCCCTCACGAGACCTGGAGCAGGGGCCATGAGACCGGGAAGAGCGGCTGCTCTGCTTGTGGATTCCTGCGGCTTTTGCCAGCTGGGGCAACCTTCTGTGGTGGGGGGGCTGGGGAAGAACCCTCTCCAAAAGTAAATGTAGAACGGCTTCAGCCCCCTCCTGACGGAGACTGGCGATCTGAGCAGGACCCAAGAGCTCGCTCCACCCATCCAACCCACCCACCCTCAGGAAGACCAGGCTGGCCATGGCCATCAGAGCAGGACACGCTGTGCACCGTGGAAAGGGCACAGGTGAGTGAATGCCTGCGCCCTGGATTCCCGCACCAGCTGCCTCTTCGTTCCCACTTTCCCTTCGGGCAAGCAGAAGGCACAGGCCTGCCTCCCCCGGCCCCCCCCCCGCATGACTCCTCTGCGGCCCTGTAGCCACCACCCTCGCCCCCTTGCCCGCTGCGTTCTGCCTGGGGTGCAACCAGAACTCTCTTTTCCCTTCCTAGCCTCTGACTTTTGCCAATCTTGCCCTCCAAAAGGGGCAGGCTTCCTTCGCCCGACTGGACTCCACTGGCCAGAATATGAGCTCTCTTTCTCCATGGCACCAAACGTTATTCAGACAGTGCTTTCCCACAATGCCTTGTGGCCCTGCCATGGCCGCCCTGGCTCTTTCCGTTGGCTCACATGCTTCTCCCTTTCCTCAGGACCCAAATGTTGGCCTCCAATTCATCCCTGCTCAGATCTCCGCTTAACCTAAGAAAACTGATTTCTGTCCCTCCCCTCTCAGTGTTTCCTGCTGGAGATCCTGCCCCCACCAAACAGCCCAACCTCAGAGAAATTCACCTCTTTGGGCAAAAGTGAAATAAAATCTCGCTGGAACTGTGGCTCAATCACTTGCATCATGTGCTTGATTTGCGGGGGCTCACACCGGTCAATCAGCTCATCCAGAGCCAGCAGCTTCTCTGGTCCGCTCCACCGCTGAGAGAAAAAAGAAGAAGAAGAAGAAGACACTAGAAAAGCTAGCGAGGGCACGCCGCGTGTCCTATCTGCTCGTCATATACACAGACTCCATCTTTTGACCAACTAGGACAGACTCAGGAACTGGCCTGGCCAAAGCACAACAGCCTTCCAAAACCCCAATCTCTGGGGGAAGAAAAAAAGAATATCCTAGCTAAACATACATATTCCAAATGGAAAATCGGACTAGAGAATGGACAAGTGAAAATGGAGAGGCGGAAAAATTGACAAAAGTATTGAACAAAAACAAGGTCAAGAAGAAGGAAGTAAAAGAAAGAGAACAGTTAGTATAAGTTATAAAACGATAGTGCATTCAGAATCTGATCAAACAACGATGAAAAATCAGTGGCAGGAGGATCTTAAATAAGAGATAAAGTAAAATAAATAAAATTAATAACAATAATGAAAGAGAAGATTAGAATAAGACAGGGTCACAAAGAACAATGTAAAAGCAAATTATTATAAGGTAGCATGGAGGGTATTTAACTCCAGCAAGATTAAATATACTAAGTAAAAATTTACCATCTCAATGCTGGAGACGCAAAAAGGAAAAGGGGACCTCTATGCACACGCGGTGGACGTGTGAAATAAGAAAGAACAGGCACTGGTTTTTAAAGAAATCAGAGAAATTATTGGATGCAATGTGTAGGTATTGCCAAGTATTGCCCTCCTGAATATAATTAAGAATGACCATGTGAAAAAAGATCAGAAAGAGTTAGTAGTTATAATGGTTACCCCAGCAAGATTAATATTTGCAAAGAATTGGAAGAGTGACAAACAAATTAGTCTTGAAAATTGGTATAAAGAGATATAGAGCTTAGCAATTGATGATAAGTTAACACGCATAATGAAAATAAGGGGAATGGTAAAGGCTAATGATTTCAAAGACGTATGGAATTTATATCTAGAACATGTTTTTTCAAAGCAGAAAGTTCATAAGCCAGGGAAAGAATCCATGTACTTTTGAGAGATATGGGGTGAAAACTTGTAAAATGATATTATTGGTTACCCAGTCTGGAAGGTGAATTTCTATTTTAAGTTAGTTTTGTTATTTTTAATTTCTTTTAATAAAACTCCAAAAAATCCCGAACCCTCATAAAAACAAAACCCCAATCTGCAGAAATCCTTACAAATGCCCACCCCCAGCAAGTATAAAACCAGCAGTACAATTCTGGGGGGAAATGCACTGACAAGCATGAGATGGGACTGAATTCCACCACCCCGGTCACCCCAGGAAAACGTCCATGAGGGGCCTCCTTGCTTGCTTCTCCCCCTTAGACTCACCTGAAAAATGCGAAGCCAGTCCTGTAGTTCAGGGGGTGGATTCATGGTGGCAACATGCCGGCAACGGGCCTGCCCTGCCTTGGCACTCCGCAGGTCCCCAAAAGTGGCGGTAGGACTAGCAACACAGGGACCCAGCACCCTGAGAAGGAAATCTGCACATGAGGAGAGCCGAAGGCAAAGAGAGAGAGCAGGGATGCCCCCCCCCTTCCGCTGCTCAAAGATGGGCCCCCCCCTTCCGCTGCTCAAAGAAAAATACGAGGCCAGGGGCCAGGTCAGAGGAAGACTTGTGTATGACGCCTCGTAAGGAGCCCGGTGCGTGCACAACCCCACGCAGAGGCGCTCATCCATACCTGCCTCTCTCCACGCTCTTGCATAGCTTCTTCCCCGGGGACTGGGCTCGGCTGTCCAGGCCATTTTCCGATTTGCGCTTCATCTGTAAGGTAAACGGGTAGTGATGGTGGGTGGCTCATGACGCCTGATAACGGCAAGCAGCCAAACCAAGCGGCTGGCCGGATCCCCCAACAACAACAACAACAACCCCCATCACAATGACCCTTTTAGCGCGAGGGGCTTTCCCTACCTTACTGTCTTCCATACTGCTCTTGCCCACAACAAGCTACGGAGGAGAGACCAGCAGCCGGGGGAGGGGGGGTTACACCAAAAGATCCAGCTGGAAAGCCCAGAGTTTCGAATTGGGGTGCTGCCGTCCTGCTTCCCTCTCCTGACAGAGTCAAATGCACTTGCCAGGGTGTGTCTCAGCCTCCCCCCCCCCCCGAAGCAAACCTGGCTTTCAGAAGCAGCCACCCCCTTGGGTATTCTCTGGGTAACCAGAGACACTCTCCACCAGCAGAGCCTGGTACCCCCGCCCCATTTGCTCTGAGAGAGGGAGAGGAGAAGGTGAACTTCCAGTCTCTTAAGCTACTTACTCTTTTTTTGCATTTTTATTGAAAAAACACTTCTACATTACACGAAACTATATCCACTAACATTAAATTGCATTTCTCATATGCACATTTCTCCTAACCTCTGCCACCTTCCCCAGAAGTTTCAAACACTGGGAGGCAAAGAAGGGCGCAGGATGTAACTCTGGGGCACAAATCCCACATCCCCACTCAACAGTTTATGCTGCCACACACAGAGACCCCAGTAATGCGCAGACCTCAAGTGCATGCATCTGTGGCAACTCATCTGCACCACAGGCTGCTCTCAATCCTACAAAAATGATCACTACAAAGAGCCAAATTAATGCAGAAAACATTTCTTGTCCACGTGCCATACATGGAGAGCCACTGAGGAAGACGCTGTTGCCCTGCTAGAGATTGCCGCCTGTAAAACCCATTCCATAGGGATGCTCCACCCGAAGAGGGAGCAGCCGGTTGCCCTGCTGGCCCCGAGTGGCTGAAGGCGGGCAGAGGCTCGAAGGCCCAGGGCAACCGTCCAGGGAGGGGAAGTCCTGCCTCTGGTCCATCACTTCTGGACAAGAGGGTCAAGAGCACCTTTTCCTGGAGGGTCCCTCAAATTGGGGGGGGGGCTGCATCCCAGACAAGGTAGGGCTGAGCGCCTCCTCCAGGGGACAGCAGCCTCTCCCCACCCGAAGGGCACCATATACCCCCACCCCCGGGGCCCTGGCACCTCGGAAGGGGTCACAGGCTGGAAACCCCCTTCGCCCACCACCTTCCCAGGCTGCTTTAGGCACCTTTCACAAGGCAGGTTTGGCCTCTCCTCCTCCTCCTCCTCTATTGGGTTTGTGGCCAAGCGGCGCAAGCGAGGTGGAAACGGGCTGCTCTCCATCACTGACCAGGGAGCTGTCTTGGTCCACCTCTCTAAGGAACCCAGATCGGGCCCAGGCACCTTGCAGCGGGATCATCCCTGGAGGGGAGAGGAGGGGAGGGGCCGCCTCCCTCCCCCCACCTCCGCCGCCGAGGCGCTCACCTTGGGCCGGGCGTGGTGGCGGACGAAGCCCCCGCCGCCGCTGCCGCCGCCCTCGGTGCGCTCCAGGTAGTCGATCCAGCGCTCGTCCACCGTGTAGTAGAAGTAGACGTCGCCGCCGGACGCCTCCTCGCTGTCCCCGTCGCTGCTCTCGCCATCCTCCTCCGAGTCCGCGGAGCCCCGCGAGGGGAACCCGGGGCTGGACCCTCGAGGCGCCCGCTCCTCTTCCTCTTCCTCCGCCGCCGCCGCCTCCCGCTCGTCCACGGGCGTCGGCGGCTCCCGGGCTCTCGTCCGGGGCGCTGCCTGGACGGGCCGGAGCCGTCCCGCCTCCTCGACCGGAGCCTGCCGAGAGGAAAGCCGTCACTGCGCAGCGGTCGTGCCGGGTTCCCACGGCGGCGACGGGGGGGGGCGAAGAGACCCGCCGAGCGCCCTTTCCCGGACCCCCCCCCGAGCCTCCAGAGCAACCCCTCCCCGCCCGCCCTCCCGCGAAGGGACCCCCGAAGGGAGATGGGCAGACCCCGCCGCCCTATAGCCCACCTCTGTGGCGACGGCCGCCGCGACGGGAGGCACGAGGGGCGGCTGCTCGGGTGGAGGCGAGACGGTGACCCGCGGGCGGTTGAGCTCCAGGATCCGGGCCGTGACGCCCTTGACGCGCAGCAGGTCCTCCAGCGAGGCGAAACCCTTCAGCTCCTGGCAGGACCGACGGGGGGGGGGCGCGCGGGAAGGATGCGAAGTGAGGGAGGGGGCGGCGAGGCGACCCCCCCAACACACACACACACACACACACAGACACGCACCACGAGCCGCTCCGGAAGAGCCCCTTCCCCCTTCTCCCTTCCCACCCACCTCCCCCCCCCCGAGGACGGTGTCTCCCCTTCCCGGCCGCCAGGAGGAAGCAGCCTCGGCCGGGGCGGCGGCGCGTCCGTCGAGAGCGCCGAGGAAGCGCCCCCCCCCGCGCACACGCATTCACACACGCCGCCAGCGGAGGAGCGACCCCCCCTCCCGGTCCCGGACGCCTGGGTCCCCGGCGCGGCCCCCTCCCCGCCCTGCCCCCCCCCCCGCTCGCTCACCTCCCTCTTGCGGACGATGCCCCGCGCCCGTCGGCGCCCGATGCCGACCAGCGCCCGCTCCAGCTCCGCCGCCCCCGCCCGGTTGAGGTCGAGCTTTCCGTCGGGGCCCGGCGCACCCCCCGCCGCCGCTGCCGACATCATCCTCATCATCGCCGCCGCCGCCGCCCGCCGGAATGCGCCTGCGCCGGCGGGTCTCGCCGCCGCCGCCCGCCCTTCCCTCCCTCCCTCCCCTTTTCCCAGGAAGCACCGCGGGAACCAGAGACGCCCCTTCAGGCCTTTGGGAGGAACTTTGTTTATTGCCGGTACAGAGGAGGGGAAGGGGAACGCCGTCGGGCCCGAGCCCCGGTTCAGCGGCGCTTGTAGAGGCAGGGCCGGAGCGCCAGGCCCCGCAGCGCCTTCCCGGCCGAGCCCCCGACGGGACCCGGAGCCGCCTTGCGGAACTCGAAGGTGTAGAAGAAGCGGCCGCCGGAGGAGACGTCCTGTGGGCAGGGTTTTTTTTTGGGGGGGGGAGAAGAGAGAAAGAGAGAATGAGCGGGGGAGGGGGGGCTGAGGGCTGAGCGAGGGGAGGGGCTCCCCCGCCTCCCCCCCCCCGCCCCTTACCTTGGAGAGGAGCCTGAAGCCCAGCTGGGCCAGCGCCCCCACGAAGGCTCGCACGTCCGGGAAGCGACTGGCCACCTCGGCCACCAGCAGGGTCCCCCTGCGGGCAAGGAAGGAGGGAAGGAGAGCCTGGGTCGTCGGCGGGCAGCAGGGAAGCCAGCCCTCTCCCCAAAGACCAAGCAGGCTGGACCCCGCCCCTTAAGGTGGGCAACAGCGTCCTACTCCATCCCCCCATCACATGGCTGGTAGCCAGTGGCCCCATCCCCCGCCCCTTCGGAAAGCACCCGATCGTCATCATCATCATCATCATCATCATCATCATCGCCCTGACAAAGCCCGTCCCCCGCAGAGGCAGGGCCTGGATTGTTCCTGCCCCCATCCCTGCAGTGGGTTTGTGGGTTCTGCCCTCTCCCACATCAAAGCAACTGCTCCTTGGACTCCCCACCCCCACCCCCCACCCCACCCCCGCGCCGCCACCGCCACCACCTCAAATTCTTCCATAAGAAAGAAAGAATGGGCACTGGTTTTTAAACAAATTAGAAAAAATATACAATATCCAGATATCACCAATTGTTGCTCTCCTAAATATAATTAAGGACCATTTGAAAAAAGAGTTTTATAATGGTTACAGTAGCAAGAGTAATATTTGCAAAGAATTGGAAAAGTGATAAATGAATCTTGAAGATTGGTGTAAAAAATGTGAAGTTTAGCAATTAATGGTAAGTTAACATGTGAAATGAAAATAAGAAGAAGAATGATAAAGTCTAATGAGTTCAAAGATTTGCTGGCTATATGCCAGCTGAAGAATCAGTGTATTTTTGGAGAGAAATGGGGTGAAAAGGGGTACAAACTGATATTGGTTACCTAGTATCAAGGGTGAAGGTGACATGAGTGGGAAATGTTTGTTGTGTATTGTGTGTAGTTATTACTGAGTTTCTATTTTAGTCTTATTCCTATTATTTGTAATTTATTTTTTGTATTAATATTTTTAAGCTGCTTGGTCAGTTCTTATTAAGCGTAAACCATTCATCTGTCTACCTCTGAGCCTGTGTTTCCCTCCCTGTATGTTACTTATAAGAGAAAATACTACTGGTAAGGCTTTAAGTCTCTCTGTTAATGTATTGTACACTACTTTCCATTAAACCACTAACCCAAATTTGTTTCTGAGTTTGCGAATTAAATATGTCAATTAACTGATGCCAAATACAGTGCTGCCTCGCTTAACGATTGCCCCGCATTACAACGAAATCGCTGTATGATGATCTTTTTGCTATCACAATTGCGATCACAAAGATGGTCTAAATGGGGTTTTTAGACTTTGGGAACCACTTCTTTGCATTACAACGATCAAAACAGCTGATCGTCGGGTTTTCAAAGTGGCCCCCAGGTGCTTAAAATGGCTCCCCGCTGTGTTTAGGGACGGATTCCTCGCTATACAGGCAGCAAAAATGGCCGCCGTATGAAGGATCTTCGCTGGACTGTGAGTTCTTACCCCATTGGAACACATTGAACGGGTTTCAATGTGTTTCAATTGGGTTTTTAATTTCGTCTTATGATGTTTTTGCTTAACGGCAATTTTCCTGGAATGGATTATCGTTGTTAAGCGAGGCTCCACTGTACTTAACTGAACCCACAGCTCACTGACCAAAAGTCCAGCCAAAGCACCCTCTCCAATGTCCCCCGTCTCCCCAGCAGTGAGTTACCCAACACGCAGCACACGGTTGGCCTCCTCCAGGATCTCACACAGATTGGTACCCATGAGGGCCAGGCAGAAGACAGCCACGTCCACTGATTCTGCTTCCAAGGGGACCTGGGTCAAAAGAAGCAGGCAGGGAAAACCGGAAGGTCAGGGAGCCACACAGCATGAAGCCCCCCCCCCTCAGGGAATCTCGGACAGTGGCTGTGCCTGACCTCAAAGTCCAAGAGGCGGGGCTGGCCAAACACAGGGTGGACATACCTGAGCCATGTCACATACGGTGACTTGTGGGTCCAGAGCAACCAGGTCAAAGCAATGCACCTTGTTCCGTAGGCTGCGTGCCAGAGTGCAATCCCCACAGCCAAAGTCTGCTACCACCAGGGATGCTGGCCTGGGGAAGGCAGGAGAAGGAGAAGCAAAAGCCCAAGACAGTCCTCTGAATTGGCACACACTCCGTCTACATTCTCCCCCCCGCCCCCCCTTGATACACACACACACACACACACACACACACACACAATCACAATGCCTGTTGATGTACAGATTCCATGAGTGTGTGTCTTTGCAGTGCAGTGCATGAAGCGCCACAGGAGAGACGGGGCCCAGTCTTCCCACCTTACCTGTTACGCAGGTAGCGCACAAAGTGCTGCACCGGCTTCTCTGGCCAGCGGGCCACTTGCCGGGCAAAGCCCCGGTGATACACGGCCAAGGCCTCGGGGTCCTCCTGAAAAAGTTGGGCTGCCTCTTGACTGGAGCAGGTGTAGAGCTGCTGGTTGATGTACCGGAAGCGGGCAGAATCCAGGCGCTCCTCCAGGCGCTGCCGTAGGGAGGCGGCCCGACTGGTGGGGAGCTCCGTGGCCATGGATGCCGAGGGGTCCTGTTCTCCCTGATCACCAGCAGGCTCCTCGCTTGGGGCTCCCACACAAGGCTGGTCCAGACCTACTCCCTTGGCCTCTGGACCAATCCCCGCTCCAGCCCGAAACTTGTTCTTCTGCCGGCGCTTGTTGGTTTGGCGGTTCCTCCACTGCTTCCTGGTCAGACGGGTCTCTGGGGCCCTCAGCTGGCTTCCAGCTGTGAGGCCACCACTGCTTTGGGCTGCTGCTTCAACTGAGTGCAAACACAAAAGGAGGAGTGAGCACAGACCTCCGCATCCCCTCCGGAGACAGCAAGGTGACAATCTTGTTGTGGGTTGCAACACGGACTGAGCTTCTGCCCCCTGGCTCCTTCACCCCCACGGATCATCCTAGTAGCGCACAGTGCAAAGGCTGGGAGCCCAGAGAAGAATTAAGCTGTTGCAAACAATTTCTAGGATTAATTAAGCTAACTCCTTTTGTTCTTTATCAATAAATCTGTTTTGCATTGTCTGCTTTACAAATTTTGTGAAACTACACAAATTTTTTACCCTTTTCTCCTTAAAGAGCACACAAGGTGCCTTACAACATTAAAAGACAATATTTAAAGCTAAAAACAGTAAGTGTGCTAATGCTAAAAAGGCTCAAACAAATACTACACTAAACATCTGTAAATGAAAGCACCTCCAAAAATGCATTCAAAGCAGTAATTAAAATCAATACTAAAAACACATGTAAAACCAAAGAGAGCACAACAATCCATTAAAAACCCCTCTCAGACCACCAGTCCTTAAGGAAAAGCTTTCTTGAAGAGAAAGGGCTTTGTTTGGGGAAGGAGAGCAAAGATGGGCCCAGCCTGGCCTCCAGTGGGAGGGAGTTCCAGAGTCTGCCTGCAGGGACAGAGAAGGCCTGCCTCCATGGCCCCATAAGATACACCTGTGAAAGTGGGCAAGATCCAAAGCAGAAAGGGCTTGTCCTAATGATCTTGAGACCCAAGCAGGCTCATAAAGGGGGTATACCTTCCCCGAGGTAGCTTTGGTCCAAGCCATTTAGGGTTTTATACCGTGTTTCCCCCAAAATAAGACAGGGTCTTATATTAATTTTTGCTTCAAAAAAACACATTGGGGCTTATTTTCAGGGGATGTTTTTTTTTTCATGTACAACAATCTACATTTACTCAGATACAGTCCTGTCCTCTTCTTCTGGTGGCTGCACAAGGGTGGAGGGCGGGGTTTCACTGAACTGGGGCTTATTTTGGGGCTTACATATTAGGAGCATCCTGAAAAATCCCACTAGGGCTTACTTTCAGGTTAGGTCTTTATTTCCGGGGAAACAGGGCAGGTTAAACCAGCACTTTTTGACTTGCACCTGGGGACCGGGGGGGGGGGGGGGACCGGGGGGGGGAGCTGCCCTCAGGGGCGGGCGGTGGGGGGTGTGCGATCCCTGCGACCCGCAGCCCCAGCCCGCCACCCCACCTGCCTTCGTTTGGACCCCCTGGCATTCCCTGGCACCTTCCAGCGGCAGCCCCAGGCAGAGGGTGTTCCAGTCGCCCAGCCCAGGCAGGATCAGGCCTCTCTCCAGGACCGGGCTCCTTCCCACATGGCAACGTTGAAAGTGGGAGGGAAAGGGGCCCTCCCCGCCCCACGGAAAACCCTTCGGCTCCTTGGCTTCTCAAGGAGAGCCTCTCTCTCCCCCCCCCCGAGGGAACGGCTGGCCCTTCCTTCCAGCCCCCTTTTTCCTCGGGGCCCCGACCCCCTTGCCTCCCGGGGGCGGGCAGGTGGGTCGAAGGGGAGCCAGCCCGCCGCACCTTGGCCTCCTCCTCCTCCGCCGCCGCCTCCGCTGGGGGTCCCCGTCGTTGCCGCCGCCGCCGCCGCCTTCTGCCCGGGGGCCGGAGGACCCGAAGGCTCCGCCTGCCCTCGCTCCTGAAGGCCCCGCTTCTTCTGCCGCCGCTTCCGCCTCCGCTTATGCCGCCGGCTCCCCTCGCACTCCTCGGGCCCCGAGTCCGAAGCGCCGCCGCCGCCGCCGCCTCCCCCCTCCGGGTCCGGGTCCGGGCCGGGTCCGGGCGGGCGTCGGGGAGCCCAGTCCTCCTGCAGGCGGCGCAGGGTGGCCCGGAGGAGGCGTCGGCGCTGCGGCTGCTGCTGCTCGCGACTGCCTTCCGCGGGACCCGGCCGGGAGGGGAGAGGGAAGCCGGGCGGCGGCGGCGCCCCCTCGGGGAAGAGACGGGAGGGACTCGACGGAGGGCGCGGGGCCACGAAGGGACCTCCCGGGCCGGCCTCGGGCGCCCACTCGCCCTCCTCGAACATCGCCCGCCCACCGCCGCCCCGCAAGGGAGGGCCCGTCCGGAGGCACCGCGGAGCCCAGACGGTCGAGAGGAGGGACGGAGGGAGGACGGTGGCGGCGGCGACGGTTCCGGCTGCAATCCTGCCGCTAAGGGAGCCCCCCACGCTGCCGGAAGTCCCGTTTCCTACCCGCACCATCGAGTTCCCCTTGCCTAGAGCGGCTCGCGCGCGCGCCCCCTGTCGCTCGGAGGCCGCCAGCGCCGGGCAGTCCTCGCCGGGGCGGGGGCGCTCCCTCGGGCAGGAGCAGGGCTCCCCCCACCCACACACGCACACACATTCCCCCCCCCACGCGATACCCCGGGGGCGATTCCGGGGCGCCGTGCGCGTGGGCCCGGGGGGCAGGATCTGCGCGGGGGACGGAAGGGCCCCTCCCGCGGCGCCGGCCTCCTGTCCCCGGGAGCGTCGGGGCGGGCGAGAGGCTCGACGTCAGCCCCCTTGCAGCTCCGCGGCCGGGCGCCAGTGGCCGCTGCCGGGCGGAGGGAGGCGGGAGGCGGGAGGGGGTGCCCTCCGAGGGGAGCCGCCCGAGCGCTCAGCCAGAGGAGGGAGACACCGACGACGCCGAGGACGAGACCCGGGCCCGGACGGTGAGAGCCCCGGGGGGGGGGGCGCGGGGGGGTGGCCGCGGCGGGAGTCACAGCGTCCGAGGCCCCATCGCCCCGGCGGCTCGGCGCAGCGCCCGCAGCAAGAAGGGGCGCCCTTCGGGGCGGAGGCGGGCGGGCTTTTCCTGGCGCCCCGGCAGCGGCTCGCGCGGCGCCCCTCCCGGAGGCCCTCGTCGGGGAGGCGCTGGCTGAGCTGCCCGCACGAGCCCCCTCCCGCTGGAAAGTCCGGCGTCCGTCGAGTGGGGGGGAGTCCCAGGAGGTGGTCGGGGGCGCGGCGCCCCCTGACTGCGTGGACTGGGAGGCCCAGGGAGGTGCCCTCCGTTCCACCGGGCGGCGGCGGGCGGCGGGCCTCGGGTGGCCGCCTGGGGGGGGGGGGAAACAGCGGTGCCCTCCGGAGCGCGCCATCGCCCCCCCCCCGCCGCCGCCGCCGCTGCTCGCCTCCCGCGCTTCCACCACCGCGCCTTAAGCAGGTCCGGGCGCCGGGGGGGAGGCGGAGGGTTCAGAGTGGGCCGGGCGGTGGGGGGGGGCGGCGGCTTCCCTTGGACCAAAGAGGCGCCCCTAAGCGCGCCCCCCCGCCCCCAGCCCCCCCAGCCCCCCCCCGCCCACGTCCTGCCCCGGGCCAGGCGGAGGCTGCCGTCCTGGCGCCGAGGGGGCTCGCGCAGCTGCCCTCCATCCTGCGGGCGGTCGAGGCGGGCGTCGCCCCGGGTTTCCGCGGGGAAGTGGGTTTGCTCGGCGGCGGCGGCGGCGGGCGGAAGGGCCGGCGGCTGGCTGGCTGGCGCGCCGAGATAAGGCCGGGGACAGCCGCCGGGCTGCCGGAGGCTCCGGTCGCTGGCCTGGCCTGGCCTGGGCACGGCCGCGGGGTCGCCCACCGGCGCTAAGCGCTCCCGCTCGCTCTCGCTCTCTCCCCCCCCCGCCCCGTCCCTAGAGGACCAGCAGCATGGACGACATCTTCACGCAGTGCCGGGACGGCAACGCGGTGGCCGTCCGTCTCTGGCTGGACAACACGGAGAACGACCTCAACCAGGGGTAGGTTGGTTGGTTGGTTGGTTGGGGGGGGGGGCGCGTGCCTGAGCCGTGACAGCGGCGCCCCCGAAGGCAACCCGGACGGGCGGGCGGGCGGGAGACCTGGGGAATGACGGGTCGTGGGGGGCGGGCGAGCGTCTCCCCCCCCCCCGTGGCCATCCCTCCCCAAGGGGCCGCCAAAGGAAGGAGCCCGTCCTGTTGAAGCTGCAAGTCTGCGGGGGGGGGGGGGTCAACAAGTGCCTGTCCCCTCCCCACCACCACCGTGGGCGCTTTTGCTCTTCTGCCGGTCCAGTTTTGGGTTGTGCCCTACGGCCTCGAGAAGAGCAGGGGGGGGGCAGGCAGGTGGACCACACCTGCTGAGAGGAGCGGGCCTCTGGAAGGGCCTGGAGGCCAAGAGGGGTAAGGGGAGAGCGGGGGGGGGTTGGGAGTGGGGGGCTGTTGAGCGGCCCTGCAGGACCTCAGCAAGGAGCTGAGGCCAAGTCTGCCTTTGGCTAAATTTCGGGGGGGGGGGGGAACCTCCATCCCAGGGAGGCGGAGAGGGTCCCTCTGGAGTGGGCCATCAGGCTGGGGGGTGGGTGGGGGTGGCCCTGAGCTGGGCATCCGGACCCCCTGCCCTCCACCATGGAGGTGGGGAGCCGGCCCTGGGGCTTTGGGAGGGACAGCCCTGCTGGGCAAGCCCCACCCGCTGGGAGGACATCACCACCTGAGGAGCATCCCTCCCTCTCTGGTCGGCCAGCCAGCTGGACAGCCCGGCCAGCCGGCCCTTGGGCTCCCTCCATAGCCATGCTCCCAGACCAGGAAGGGGCTTGGGCATTGCTGCTCCTTCCTTCCTTCTGGGGGAGAGAGTTGGAGGATGTGGTGGTGCGGGGGGAGCTGCTTCCTGGCTCAGCTCTCCTTTTAAGGCCTGGCCTCCTTCTCTCGCTCTCTCCTCCCACATTTGGCTGTGAAGTGAGAGCATAGAGGGAGGAAAAGGGGGGGGGGGGGAGAGGGAGAGATTCCTGTGTCCGGCCTACCGTGGCCACGTGTCTGGCCGGCCCCAGAGCGAGTCAGCTTCCCTGGCAGCTCTGCCGGGCCCTTCCCTTGGCGCTGGGCCCTACTGAGACGGCGCTTTCCCCTTCCTCTCTTCCCCCCCCCCCACAACCCAGGGATGACCACGGCTTCAGTCCTCTGCACTGGGCCTGCCGGGAGGGCCGCTCCAGCGTGGTGGACATGCTCGTCATGAGAGGTGCGCGCATCAATGTCATGAACCGGGGGGACGACACGCCCCTGCACCTGGCGGCCAGCCACGGCCACCGTGACATTGCCCAGAAGGTATGGCGCGGGGGAGGGAGGGATATGCCCCCCACCCACCGGTGGCCCATCTGGCATGCTGGAGAGGAAAAGGGAGACTAGCCACCTGCTCCTTCTTGGGGCCTGGCTGAGGGTGCGTCTCTTTGGGGAGGGGGACGTGTCCTGCCTTGGCCGACCCTCTCCTCCCTTCTCAACCCTGCCCAGTTAATCCAGTTCAAGGCTGATATCAACGCAGTGAATGAGCATGGAAACAGCCCCCTCCATTACGCCTGCTTCTGGGCCCACCAGCAGGTGGCTGAGGTAAGGAGACCTCCCCTCTGTGAACCTCCGAAGGAGGCAGGTGCCCAGGGAACGGGGGGTCGGGGAGAACCCGGGGAGGGGGAGCTCTTTCTCTCTCTCTCTCTCTCCCTCTCTCTCTGTGCGTGTGCATATATATATATGTGTGTGTATACACACAGACACACACACACACACACACACACACATATGATCTTTTGTCCGTTTTTTTTTTATTGTTAAAGGAATATAACAAATAACAACACTAACTTAAAATCAGTAGAAAGTATATGCAATACAAATTAAACTTTCCCCACCTGTTCCACCTTCACCGTCCAGACTAGGTAACCAATAATATAATTTTACAACTTTTCACCCTATTCCTCTCAAAAAATACATGGATTCTTTTCCTGGCCTATAACTTTTCCCCACGGAAAAGACATACTTCAAGTACAGTATAAATTCTGTATATCTTTGAAACCATTAGCCTTTACCATTCCCCTTATTTTCATTCTATGTGTTAACTTATCATCAATTGCTAAGCTCTCTATACCAATTTTATACCAATCTTCAAGATTAATTTGTTTATCACTTTTCCAGTTCTTTGCAAGTATTAATCTTGGTGCAGTAACCATTATAACTGCTAACTCTTTCTGATCTTTCTTCAAATGATCATTTTAATTATATTCAGGAGAGCAATACTCAACAATACGTGAACATTGCATCCAAGAATGTTTCTAATTGGTTTAAAAACCCGTGCCCATTCTTTCTTCCTTATTTCACGCGTCTCCCACCGCATGTGCATAGAAGTCCCCTTTTCCTTTTTGCATCTCCAACATTGGGATGGTACATTTTTATCTATTATATTCAATCTTGCTGGAGTTAAATATCATCTCCATGCTACCTTATTAAATGTTTCTTGTACCCTTATAGGCACCTAATCCTTTGTGACCATATCTTATTCCAGTCCTCTCCTTTAATCTCTTCTTCAAAATCCTCCTGCCACTGATTTTTCATCGTTGTTTGATCGTATCCTGAATGTTCTTTTACTTCTTGACCTTGTTTTTGTTTGATAATTTTGTCAATTTTCTCATCTCTGCTTTTTTTTCTTGTCCAATTTTCTAGTCAACCTTCCATTTGGAATATGTATGTTTCTAATGGTTATACCAACTTTTCCAGAAATTTACAAAGCTAAAAGAAAGCAAACACAACACAGTGCAAAATGGCCAACAGTAAATGTGGCAAAGTAGCCGTTGAGGAGGAGGAGGGAGCTCTGATCCCCTGCAGAGGGGTTTGGGTGGGGGTGTCGGTCAGCCCCCTCATGCATGCCTTTCCTGCCTCTGGCCAGGATCTGGTGATGGCCGGAGCCCTTGTCAGCATCTGCAACAAGTATGGGGAGACTCCGCTGGACAAGGCCAAGCCCCCGCTGCAGGAACTGCTGAGAGGTGAGTTGGGCCTCCGCCCAGTGGTCAAGATGGCCTCGGTCTGCCTGCGAGGCAAGAGGGCCTCTGCCCCTGGCCCTGCCCCGCAGAAATTCCTCCTTGTAAGGCAGCGTTCAGTACTGTACTCAAAAAGGCCTGGCCTGTGGAAGGTTGGAACGCGGGGGGCAGCTTTGTGTTCTGCAGCGCCAGAGAGCGGGACCCAAACTTATGGATTCAAGTCATGTGATGAAACGCGTGCAAGCCCTTGATGACAACAAGAGCTGCTCGGCAAGACCATGAGTGGGGTGGGGTGGGGTGTCCATCGTTGGACGTTTTTCAACAGAGCGCGGGAGAGAGGCGCCTCTCGGGGTGCTTTGGCGGTGGATTCCTTGATTCCTCTCAAGGGTTGGACGCTGGGATCCCTTCCCCTGCCCTGTGCTTCTCCAAGTTGGGGCTTTGCTTCCTCCTGTCTTTTATCAATGGGGTTGGGGGTGGGGGGGAAGGAGCAAAAGGAACACCCCCAGAGTGAAGAGCCTCATGGCACAGTGCTTAAAAACGCTGTCCTGCAGCCAAAACTGTGCTCACGACCTGGGGTTCAATCCCAGGGAGCCGGCTCAAGGTTGACTCAGCCTTCTCTCCTTCCGAGGTCGGTCAAATGAGCACCCAGCTCGCTGGGGTGGGCGGGCAATGTGCAGCCTTCATGATTAACTTGTAAACCGCCCAGAGAGTGCTTGAAGCGCTATGGGGGGGCGGTATATAAGCAGCTTTGCAGCCCAGTGTTTGCCAGATGTGCTCAAGAGCCTTTGCGCCGCACCCCTCCCTAAGGAGCCTCTTTGTTCGTGTGTATCCCGTGTGGTGTAGTGGATGGAGCTGAAGAGGGGGAAGCACCGATGGGCCTGGAAGTGCTTCGTGGCTTCTGGCTCCCAAAACCTGAACCCGGCCCTTCCCGCTGTCTCCCCTTTCTCTAGAGCGTGCGGAAAAGTTGGGCCAAAGCCTCACCCGCATTCCTTACAAGGACACCTTCTGGAAGGGCACCACACGAACCCGACCCCGTAAGTGTTCTCTGCTCCGTGTGGAAGAGCACAGATCGGGGTCTGGTTGGGGGCGGGGGCTGGGGGCAAGTCTGGGCCGTGGGGACTGTTCTGCTCGGAGGCACCGATTGCACACACACACACACACACACACACACACACCCATGGTCTTCTTTTTCAGGCAACGGGACTTTGAACAAGCTGGCTGGCATTGACTTCAGGCAGCTGAGTCTGGGCCACAAACTCAACGAGAACCAGTCGGGAGAGGTTGGGACCCCCTTTTCTCTTTTTCAGCCCAGAGCATTAGGGGATTCTCTCCCTTCTACTGTTCCCCCCCTCCCCCCCCCCCGGGGCCTGGTCTCTGCCACTCCTGGCTTCCAGCATCTCCCGCTGACCCGTGTCTTTCCCTCAGCTCTGGAAAGGGCGTTGGCAGGGCAACGACATTGTCATCAAGGTGCTCAAAATCCGTGACTGGACCACCCGGAAGAGCCGAGACTTCAACGAGGAGTATCCAAAGCTCAGGTGAGGGAGGGCCGGTTGTCTGTCGGGGGGAGAGGGAGGGCCGAGGCCTGGATTCGGCTCAGGCCCGGCCCTTGGTATTGCTTGCCTCCCCCGGCCAGCAGCGGTTCTCCTAATTAATTGGGCAGCCCCTGGCACTTGCCAAATGGGCAGCCCCCCTCCTGAGCCTCCACCTGGCCATGAAAAAAAGACTTGGCTGGGTGGGGGGTGGGGGTGGGGGAGGGCAGTCCCTTATTAGGCCCTTTTGTCTGTGCAGGATATTCTCCCACCCCAACGTCCTGCCAGTGCTTGGTGCCTGCCAGTCGCCGCCAGCGCCCCACCCCATCATCATCACCCACTGGATGCCTTACGGTTCCCTCTACAACGTCCTCCACGAAGGCACCAGTAAGTCAGGTCGGGGGGGGGGCTGCTCTCTCTCTCTCGGACTCTCTCTCTCTCCCTGCCACTGGGGAGGCAGAGCCTTCAGCGCAGCTTTTTTGGCTCCAGAGGGAAAATACGTGATTTGCAAAGCTGTTGCCAACTGTTGGTGGAAGACCTAGTCCTCTGGGCCAGAAACAGATGCTTCGGGGTAGGGCCTGCCTGCTCCCCAATCAGTCTCTGGGGAAAAGGCTAAACCGAAACAACCTGGTTGGGGTCCCGGTCTTGCTGACCTCCCCGGAGTCACTTCCTCCCTCCCTCCCTCCCTCCCTCTGCAGACTTTGTGGTGGATCAGGCCCAGGCAGTGAAGTTTGCGCTGGACGTGGCCCGTGGCATGGCCTTCCTGCACACCCTGGAGCCTCTCATCCCACGCCACTATCTCAACAGCCGCAGCATCATGGTGAGCAGGCCTGGAAATGTTTTTGGCGGGTGGAGCGGGACCTTGCGCAGCTCATAACCTCTGAGGAGTTATTTGTTCTGCAATAGATAGATGAGGATATGACGGCCCGGATCAGCATGGCGGATGTGAAGTTCTCCTTCCAGTGCCCAGGCAGGATGTATGCACCAGCATGGGTGGCACCCGAGGGTGAGCAAGGCCTTCCCCGCTACTGAGACTGGGGAGGGGGGTAGGCCCATGTGCTCCTCTTCCCAGGAGGGCTGCAGCCCCACCCCCCACCAGGCCATTCCCTGGCCTGCCCACTGCCGGAGAGGCGGCTTCTTGGGCCCTCCCTGGACCTGCCTCCCTGTGCCAGCACTTCCCCTTTCTCTGCTGCTGCTTCTTCTTCCTCCTTGCAGCTCTGCAGAAGAAGGCAGAGGAGATCAACCGGCGCTCGGCCGACATGTGGAGCTTTGCAGTGCTGCTGTGGGAACTGGTGACCCGGGAGGTGCCCTTTGCTGACCTTTCAAACATGGAAATCGGCATGAAGGCAAGTCATTGGAAAGGGGTAGCAGTGGGCGTGCACATGCACAGCTCGGACACATGCACCCGACATGTGCTCACTATGTCTTTCCATAGGTGGCCCTGGAGGGATTGCGACCCACCATCCCTCCAGGCATCTCTCCCCACATCTGCAAACTAATGAAGATCTGCATGAATGAGGACCCAGCCAAGCGCCCTAAATTTGACATGATTGTCCCCATCCTCGAGAAGATGCAGGAGAAATAAAGGGGCTGGCGCAGGACTGCAGCCCCCCCTCCAGCTGCCCCAAGTGCCTTTGGGAGGCGCTATTCATGGGACGTACGGTACACAGGTGGAAGCGCTGCCTCAACCTCAACCCCATCGGGCAGAGGAGGGGGTGCCCAGCTGCCTTAGCCCATTCAGCTCCTTCCATGCCACCTCTGCTGCCTTTAGAACTGCTCTGTGTAACCAATGCCACCCTCGCCCGTCTGCACCCCCCAACCTCATTTTACAGTCTCCTTACACTCCAGCACGTGCCAGCCTCTGTGCCACTTGGGTCATATCTTTTCAGTGCAATCCCTGAGCAAAGCCATGGGGGTTGAAATAATAATAAACTTGCTATTACAGGCAGTACCATTGCCGCAGCCTTTGCGGGACGGGTGGGTGGGTGGCAGGACCAACTCTTAACGGGCACAAAGCTGAGAGGAAGCTGGAGAGGGTCCACAGAGCTGCAGCCTTCTACCCGATACGTACTGCCAACCCATCCTTGTCTAGATGTTTCTTCGTTTTCCTTTTCCTTGATTGTCACTTTTCATGGCTAGGGCAGTGTTACAGTTTCTCCACAGCCCTGTAACTCTGGAAGTTGAGTCACGGCAACTGGGCTTCAGACTGAAGAAGCTACTTGGATGAGTAGTGAAACGTTTCAAGGTAGTAAGAAGGAAGTCCAGTTGCCATGACTCAACTTCCAGATAACCTCATTTGGATGACTTGAGAATCTTCACAAATATATAGCCCTGTAAATGGGCGTCCTGCTACCATGTCCAACAATCCAATTTCTGGGTTGTTCCCATGATAGAAAACCTCTCATCCCGAAGAACAGACTTAGAGTTGCGTGAAAAGCGGTCCCGGTTGTTGCCTGCATATGGCATTCCCTTACCATTCGCCTCCCTTTTCCTTTTCTGCCCCAGCAGCCAGTTCTAAGTCCTTGCCTTGTTGACGAGCCACTGTGGGCAGCAACTCCTGCAGCAGCTGTAATGCCCCCATCGCTCCACTTAGAGAAACTTCGCATAAACTGGATGGGCCTGTAGAGCGCCTGCCCAGTTCCCCTTCTGGGGAGAGGGGGAGGCATGTGTCAAAAGGGCCTTCCATAGTGGGGAGAGCGAGTATGGCTGGAACTGCTGCAGGGTTTCACAGAAGGGCTTTCCGGGACTTGACACAAAGCAGCTGCTCTTTCACAACAGCATGCTCCCTCTTGATGAAACCATCTCCGCACCTCCCTAAAGAGACCCCGTGATGGAAATCAAGTTCAAAGTGACCAATGTCACATGGAAATCAACTTGGCCACTCTTCAAAGTCCCAAAACTTGGGAAGCTCTGTTTAAAGTATAATTACTTAGTTATCAAATTAACAGATCACTGTCTTTGCAAAATCTAACTGTACTCACTGTACAAAATCTAACACACCACCTGAATTTTACATGTTGCTGGCGTGGGATACACAGCTCACTCTCCTTCCTTCCGCTAGCTAGCTCAGAAGCCAGAAGATCTAGCCTGGTTAGCCACTGCGGGCAAGCTGCACAGCCCTAGATAGCCACCAAGACAAGGGAACGAAAAATCACATCCAAGCTTTCTACACGCAGAAATCCCTGGAAAAGGATTCCCATAAACTGGAATTGGCTTAACTGAGCATGAGGAAAACTTACTCCTTTTGCCACAATACCTACTGCTAGCTAAACGCAGGATGCAGCCCTATGTTACAATCCCCCCCCCCCGAGTCCAAAAGGTATGGACATAAAAGGCTCCCTTAAAAGCACTGGCGGGCGGGCAATGAGCAGGCTCCTCGTTCCATTATTTTTAACGGTTGCCTCAGGGTGGGGAAAGCCCCACAGTTCCCTAGCTATTCCTTGGTTTGCGATATAAACAGAAACAAAGAACCGAGTTTCCCCAAAGAACTCTTTCTCTCCTCGCGTTGGCCTGCTCCATCAGCAGACGCGAGCCCGGCCCGGCCCGTGTGGGGTTCCAACCCAGAACAGATGGTCCAGGGGACACGGGGTGGGGGGGAGGAAGTGGAGCATTTTAATGGTGGAACAGCCCACATATCTTTGAGGAGCAGAGGGCGCGCCCCCCTGTCCGTGAGGAAAGCAGTCCAACGCCAGCCCCCCACCCGCACCCCGGGACCCAGGAAGCGGAAGGGCAGGAGCCCAGTCAGGTGAAGTAGTGGGGCTTCTTGACGTTGATGCCATACTCGGCCAAGGCCGGCGCCAGGTCCTCCATGGTGAGCGTGTACTTCTTGTCCTGCAAGAAAGGAAGCCCGTGAAGGAGAGGGCGGTGGGGACCCCCTTTCTCCCCCCCCCTCAGATCCAGGGATGTGGCAGGGGGGGAGGAGCAGGCCTTGCTTTGGGGGGGGGGAGGTGTCTCACCTTGCTTTTGTTGCGAGAGCTGCCCGAAGCCGAGCCTTTCATCTTGCAGTGCTGGAGGGCGTCGTTGGCAATGTCCGAGATGAACTTCTGGGCGGCCAAAGAAATCAGGCGGATGCTGCAAAAGGGGTGAGGGTGGGGGGAATCAGGTGGGGCCACGGGAGAAGCCTCTTCTCCCCCCTTTCGGACCAGACCTGGCGGAGGGGAGGGGCTGGCCAGGGTCTCCAGCGCCCCCAATCTGCCAGGCGCAGCGGGCCCTCCTCCCTGCAGGGAGGCAGGCCAGGCGCCCCCCGACCGGGAGTGGGCCCCCCCTCCCTCCCTCCCTCCGCCCACTTACATGCGCGGGTCGGAAGCTTCGAAGCCGGCGCGGTTCAGGTAATAGCCGGTGACGGCGTCCGGGATCTGGAAGGCAGAGGGGGGGGAAGCGGTGAGGGGGCGGCCCGACCCTCGCCCGGGACCCTTCCTTCCTGCCCCCCCCCGGCACCCCCCTCCCTCCCTCCCTCCCTCCCGGGCTCGCTCGCTCGCTCGCTCGCCCACCGTCGGCGTGTAGTCCTCCAGCTGCAGCAGGAAGTCCACCAGCGGCGCGCTGGAGCCCGACGGGGAGGCCGACGACGACGACGACGACGACGGGGCGGCCGGGGAGGAGGAGGAAGCGGCGGCGGCGGCGGCGGCGAGGGCCGCGGGCTTGGCCTCCCCGTTGGAGGCTCCTCCGGGGCCGCCGAAGAGCCCGTTGGGCACCGACGACGACGACGAGGAGGAGGAGGACGAGGAGGAGGAGGAAGAGGCGGAGGAGGAGGAGGCAGCGGCGGGGGCCGGGCCTTCCACCGCTGCCGGGGCCGCGGTCAAGAGCGACGCCGAGGAGGAGGAAGAGGCGGCGGCGGGACCTGCGGAGGGAGAGAGCGAGGGCTGAGATCCCCCCCCGGGCTGAGAGGAGGCCCGCCCGCCTGCCCGATGAACTACCGCCCCCCCTGGGCCGCCCCCCCCACTCGCCCCCCCCGCTCACCGGCTCCTCCTCCGCCCGACCCCCCTCCACCACCACCACCGACGCCGCCCGACGACCCCGACGCCGCCGCCGCCGCCACGACCACCCCGGGGCTGCCGCTGCCCTTGGCCCCCTCCGTGGCGGGGAGCGGGGGCGCGGGGGGCGGCGCGGGGGCCGCTGGGCCGGGCTCGGGCTCCACGACGCCGCCTCCGGTTCCGCCTCCGGTGCCGCTGCTGCCGCTGCCGCTGCTCCCGCCGGCGCCACTTCCCGGCCCGCTGGCGCTCATGGGGTCCTGGCGAGAGGCAGCGGCTTCTGCGCACGCGCGGCTCGGCCCCAGAAGGGGAGGGGCGGGAAAACAAGGCTCCGCCCCGCCGCCCCCGAGCCCAGCTCCGCCACCCTGCAACACCCCGTCTGGACAGCAGGGGGCAGCCGCGCCCTCTCGCCCTCGGAAGGCGCGGCCCCGGCAGACGGAGTGGCAGCGGTCGCCCCCTTGCGGCGGCGTCCGTCTTCGCGGGACACGAGGCTCCACCTGGCAGTGGCAGTGCCAGCCCCGACAGCCGGCACCAGCAGATGGGCGCTCACCACCACCCACCACCACCACCCCTTCGTTCAGACCGGGGAACCGGCTCGAGGGCAGCCGCCCGCCCGCCCACCTTTTCCTGCCCTCCCTCCCTCAGGTGCTGTTTGAGGCCCCGTGGATCCCAGCTGGGCACCTCCTCTCTGGGGTGCTCTCCTGCCTCCTCTGCGGACGTGGGTAAGGGCAGGGGCTGCTGACCCTGCTCGCCACTGGCTTCTCATCACTGCTTGTTGGAATCCAGAATGTACTAAGAAATGACACTGTGCCACTCTCTTGTCCAGCTTTCCATTTGGAGTATATTGAACCAAAGGCGATCAGGGCAACTGCAATAACTACCGTGGCATTGTCAGGTGTGTGCACGTTTGGCCTGGATCAGGTGAAGAACCAGAGAGAGAGAGTTCGCACACAAAGATGGAGACCAACAGAACCAGAGGAACTCTCCTCTCAGCATTGTGGAGAAGCTGCTTGCCCGTGTCGTGCTGAAGAGGCTCCAGGTGCTTGCAGACAGAGTCTATCGAGAACCACAGCATGGATTTCAAGCTCAGAGATCCACCAGTGACATGGTATTTTCCCTCAGACAGCTGCAGGAGAAATGTAGGGAACAACAACAGCCACTCTTTGTGGCCTTCATAGAGCTTTAAAAGGCCTTTGATATGGTTAGCAGGTACAGACTTTTTAAAATACAGTGGTGCCTCGTATAACGAGCGCCCCGTGTAACGACGAATCCGCATAACGATGCAGATTTTGCAATCGCAAAAGCGATCGCATTACGATGTTTCCTATGGGGAAACATCGCTTTGCAATGTTTCCCCATAGGCACCATTTCCCCCCAGCTGACCAGCGGGCACTTCGGAGCGATCGCGGGGGAGACCTCTCCCGCGGCCGCTCTGAAGCCAGTGCCGCCCAGCTGGGGGGAAATGCTGGCAGCGGCTTCCGAAGGACCACGGGGAGGGCTCCCCCGCAGTCCTTCAGAAGCCACCGCCACTCAGCTGGGGGAAAATTCCCCCCCATCCATCTGAGCAGGGCTAAAATGTCGGCTTCGAGTGGATGGGGGGGGAGGAGGGATTCCCCCTTCATCCACCCCAGCCGCGTGAAAATGCTGGCTTCGGGTGGATGGGGGGGAGGAGGGATTCTCCCTTCATCCACCCCAGCCGGGCTAAAATGCCGGCTTCGGGTGGATGGGGGGGAGGAGGGATTCTCCCTTCATCCACCCCAGCCACGCGAAAATGCCGGCTTGGGGTGGATAGGGGAGGAGGGATTCTCCCTTCATCCACCCCAGCCACGCGAAAATGCTGGCTTGGGGTGGATGGGGGGGGGGAGGAGGGATTCTCCCTTCATCCACCCCAGCCGGGCTAAAATGGCGGCTTTGGGTGGATGGGGGGAGGAGGGATTCCCCCCCCATCCACCCGAGCTGGGCTAAAGGAGGGGGGAAGCTGGGCTGGCTAGCTGGCAGTGCTTTGCCATGATCGGTTCCCTGCTTGGGGAACCGATCCTGACAAAGCAATGCTTAACAGCTGATCGGCGGTTTCAAAATGGCCACCCGCTGTTTTGCCTCGCTTAAGAGGCACAGAAAATGGCCGTCCCTATGGAGGATCTTCGCTGAACGGTGAGTTTTCAGTCCATTGGAACGCATTAACCGGGTTTTAATGCGTTTCAATGGGCTTTTTTATTTCACTTTACGATGTTTCTGTATAGCGACGTTAATCCTGGAACGGATTAACGTCGCTATGCGGGGCACCACTGTACTTCCCAAGATTGGATGTCCAACTCAGATCCTTAACATCCTTAACATCCTCCTTTCATGAGGAAATGAAGGGCACTGTAGTTTTTGATGGCTCAACATCAGATCCCTTTGACATCCAAAGCGGAGTGAAATAGGGCTGTGTCCTCCCACCGACCCTTTTTGGAATCTTCTTCGCTGTCACACTTGGAACTGCAACAAAAGGTGTCTTATCTAAGACGAGATCAGATGAAAAGCTATTTAATGCAGTGGCCCCCAACCTTGGGCCTCCAGATGTTCTTGGACTTCAACTCCCAGAAATCCTAGCCAGCAGAGGTGGTGGTGAAGGCTTCTGGGAGTTGTAGTCCAAGAACATCTGGAGGCCCAAGGTTGGGGACCACTGATTTAATGGATAGCGAAGACCAAAGTCCAGCAGAAATGCATGCGGGACTTCCTCTTCGCCAATGAAATAGCTGTTGTTGCCCATTCTGCTGAAGAGATCCAACAACTTATGAATCATTTTAGTAAGGCCTGCGAAGATTTTGGACTAACAATCAGCCTGAAGAAAAGACAAGTCATGGGCCAGGGCGTGGACTCACCTCCATTACCATCTCTACACAAGAATTTGAGGTTGTTCATGATTTCGTTGACCTTGGCTCTCTAGATGTTGAGCTGCATAAATGCATTGGCAAAGCGGCTACCGTGTTCTCTAGACTCACAAAGAGAGTACGGCTTAAGAAGAAGCTGATGGCATAGACCAAGATCCAGGTCTCTAGAACCTGTGTCCTGAATACACTCCTGGAATGCAGTGAGTCCTGGACCCTTTGAGCATGGCAGGAGAGGAAGCTGAACATATTCCATATGTGTTGTTTTAGACGCATTGTTGGTATCACCTGGCAGGACAAAGTTCCAAACACAGTAGTCCTAGAACGAGCTAGAATTTTTTGCATATATAATTACAGAAACAGCGACGTCTATGTTGGCTTGGGCATGTTGTGAGAATGGCTGATGGTCAGATTCCAAAAGATCTCCTGTATGGAGAATGAGTGCAGGGAAAGCGCCCCAGAGGGAGACCATAGCTGCGATCTACAAGCAGGATGTGAAGTCCTTGGGAATGGACCTCAGTAGATGGGTAACCCTGATATCTGAGCGTTCAGCCTGGAGACATCATGGCCTCTCCCAATTTGAAGAGACCCTTGTCCAGCAGGCCAAGGCCAAGAGGCATTCCCGAAACCAGCCAAATCAGGGAGCTGGACAGGGGACAGATTGTGTTTGTCTTAAGTGTGGAAGGGATTGTCACTCTCAAATTGGCCTTCTCAGCCACACTAGATGCTGTTCCAAGACCTCTGTTCAGAACATGTTACCATAGTTTCTTGAGACTGAAGGATGGCTACACTATATTTAACCATGATATTCCTCCTTCTTCCCCTAAAATTTCCTTTATAGTATTTTCATCTTTAATCTTTTTCATCCATCTCCTTATTGTATTTAACCCTTTCTCAATTAATACTTCTTTAATTTTTAGAATTTGGGGGAAACTCTAAACCTCCACTAATTGTTGCAAAGGTAAGACAGGTGGACTGAATTTCTTTGTTGTTGTTTAGTCATTAAGCCGTGTCCGACTCTTCGTGACCCCATGGACCAGAGCACGCCAGGCCCTCCTGTCTTCCACTGCCTCCCGGAGTTGGGTCAAATTCATGTTGGTTGCTTCGATGACCCTGTTCAACCATCTCGTCCTCTATCATCCCCTTCTCCTCTTGCCTTCATACTTTCCTAACATCAGGGTCTTATCCAGGGAGTCTTCTCTTCTCATGAGATGGTCAAAGTATTGGAGCCTCAACTTCAGGATCTGTCCTTCCAGTGAACACTCAGGGTTGATTTCTTTCAGAACGGATAGGTTGGATCTCCTTGCAGTCCAGGGGATTCTCAAGAGTCTCCTCCAGCACCACAGTTCAAAAGCATCAATTCTTTGGCGGTCAGCCTTCTTTATGGTCCAGCTCTCACTTCCATGCATTGCTTTGACTATGTGGACCTTTGTCGGCAAGGTGAGGTCTCTGTTTTTTAAGATGCTATCTAGGTTTATCACCACTTTCCTCCCAAGAAGCAGGTGTCTTTTAATTTCAGGGCTGCTGTCACCATATGCAGTGATCATGGAGCCCAAGAAAGTAAAATCTGTCACTGCCTCCATATCTTCCCTTTTTATTTGCCAGGAGGGGATGGACTCAGCGTCTATCTATCTATAATTATCCCCACACTTTAACATATTCCTCAAAAAGGGGATTCGTTGTTCTCTTTATTTCTTCTACAATTAGGAGCCCTCCAATCTATCGGAGTATTCTGATATTTTAGTTTCCCTCCATATGAGGTTTCACAGGCCTGCAATCCACACCACGACAGTGCACAAGGAGCAATTCTCTAGAGCTTTTATTGGTGGCCCCGTCTAGCCCGGTTGCCCCAAAGGCAGCCAAGCCAGGAGAGGTTTACAGAGGGCGTCCCGAGATAGCGGACTCCAGCAGCTCAACGCTTCGTTGCTCCTCGCCACTGCCTCCCGAGGCTTCTTTCCCCCCCCCCCGTGCCACTGCTGCCATGGCATGACACCATACACACCCACCCCTCCCCCTTGTTAGCTCACCCTTTCCACCAACGTGGCACAGACACCAGCTCTCCTGCAGTGCCCACTGGAGGCCGTCCACTGCAGAGAGGCAAAACCTATACAGTCGGGCCGTAGCTGGTCCCTTCCCCAGGGCCCTCTTCTTTCCCCAAGGAAGGAAGCGTGCCTGTGTGCAAACACACACACCTGCCACATGCCTGCCACAAAGCTGCTTAAAAGCAGGATACCCCTGGCAGCAACCGCCCAACTGGTGCTGTTGCCCATTCCTCCAGACCAACAGAAGGGCCCAGGCAGGCAGGCAGGCAGGCAGGCACTCCCCTGAGAATGAATGTGGGCCTGAAAGCAAGGCAGCCGGAAGACAGCAGGAAGACAGTGGGGCGGGGGGGCAGGGCGGGGGGGGGCAATGACCAGAGGGAAGGGCGAGAGTCCCAAGCAGACCCAGGCAACGCTTCCAACAAGTTCTGTTTGCAAAAGCAGGAAGCCGTTGGCTCGCTCAACAGGGAGAGTGGCTGGTGCCCCCCCACCTCGTCCCATTCCCCACTCCCACCGCTGCCCCCCCCCCACTGCTCCAGAATGCCCCGCGTGGAAAGGTGTCCCTTTGACCCCGAGGACTGCAAAACCGAAGCCCAGCCCAGCTAGAGGCACCTCTCCAAGCAGGCGAGGCCAGAGCCGGCCTCTCCTCGCTCCACCAGACGCACACAAGGAAGCCCAGGACACCCTGCCCACCAGACCCCTGGGGGTGGGCGGGGAGAGGAACAGCCGGGCTGCCCCTCTGCCTCCAGGAGAAGGGGCGCCCCCCCCACTCTCACGTCTATGGAAGTCACTTTAGGGCAAGAGGGCACGAAGCAGTGCTGGGAAGTTGGGCGTCCCCCAGCCTGTGACAGGATCCCAGGAAGGAGCAGCGCAGAATCCCTGGCCCTCCACGGTGGCATCCAGGCAGGAGAGGTGGCACCCTTGCGTCACCTAGGAGGCAGGGGGAGGGAGAGGGAAGTCAAGACCCAAAGCTGCCCGGAAGGCCCCCTCCCTTTGCCAAAGGGGGGGGGGCGATCCCTTCCTGGCCTGGGCACGTTATTAGGGTCTGAACCCAGGCTGACCCACACGTACTCTCCCCCCTCCACCCACCCCACCCCAGGACACTGGGCGTTGATCCTGGCAGAACCGGCCTGCCCTGGCCGGCAAAGCTGCGGAGGATGCCCTTCCTGCTCAGCCGAGCCCAGCACTCACGTCGTAGAGGGCCGCGTGGTGCCCCTCCTCCTGGAGGCGATAAAGAGCCGGGTTGAGGAAGCCCAAGGGAGGCAGCCCTCGCTGGAGGCGCCGGTCGTTGATCAGGGCGAGGAGTCCGGCCACTACCGGAGTCGAGGCCTGGCACAGGAAAGGGAGGCACAGGGTGGGGAGTCTGTGCCAGCCCGGCCTGAGGAGGGGGCGGGGCAGGGCACACACACACACGCCCCCCCCCCCGAAGGCAGCCAGAGGGCAGTCGGAAGGGCAATACTCACAGAGGTGCCGGAGACCCAGGGCAAGGGGATGCGGTTGCTCACGACCCAGTAGTTGTCCGAGAGAGCAGCCAGGTCTGGGTAAGCCCTCCCGGTGCTGTTGTAGTAGGAGGACGGGGGCAGTTTGGGGGCCGTGCTCAAGAAGCGCTTCACCGCAGCTGCCTGCCAAGAGGGGCAACCGAGAGGAGGGTGTGTGTGTGTGTGTGTGTGACTGAGACTGTGGCCCTGGGCCAGGTGTTGGCAGAAGGCAGGGAGGCAAGGACGCAAGTCCCCTCCCCGCCCCGCAGACCTCCTGGGGCCACCAGAAGGCCTGCTGCCTTGGCTGGGTCCACGCACACCCCAGCCCGAGAGATCCCGCCGCTGCCACCAGAGTGCCCTCCCACCACCACCCCAGCCCCTGGCAGCCGGAGCCAGGCCACCTCTCCCCCTCGTCCTTCTCCCCTTCTTGCCAGGGGCACAGCCGGCAGGGAGCACCTGCCCTCTGCATAGACGTGTTCAAGGCTAAGCTCATCCCTTCCCAACAGAGGGCGCTCAGGGCAGGTGGGAAGCGCCGCAGCCCGAAGGGCGCCGGGGCTGCTCTGGTTCGCGGGCCTGGGACTCACCTGGTAGCTCGGCGTGGGGAAGACGTTGCTGAAGCCTCCGCCACTGATGTAGTCGGCGACCTCGGCGCTCACCAGAAAGGGGTGCTGGAACGAGGTCCCACCCACCGTCGTCACGTAAGGGCTGGGGGGGCAGTGCAAGGGGGCGTCCTCTTAGCTTCATCAACTGGCCCATAAATTTCCACGCACACACGCACGCACACACCCTACACCGTTTCTCTCTTGAGTCCGAAGTAGTGCCGGCATTTCCTCAAGCAGCCAAGGACCAAAAACGATCCCCAGCTCTTGAGAAGACTCTCCCTGCAGGGATTCCCACCACCATCAGCCAGTATGGGCTTCTAAGCGTTGGCAAGGGAAGAACTGGTGTGTGGCAGGCAGGCTGGTCTCCATTGAAACCCCCACCTCTCCGTCATGAGGGGACAGGGCTGGGAAAGGCACTCCTTCAGTAGAGGACCTCCCTGGGAAACCCTGTCAAGTTCGCCATTCGGTCTGAGGGGATGCAGGGCGTGGGACACCCACACGGAACACTTTCCCCCTCTATAACTAGGGCCAGTGGCTTCCAGCGGGGCTCTCAGCCAGAGGCCCAGCCCCTGCTACCAAAGCTGGTGCACTCAGCATCGCCACGTGCAGATTCAATGAAGGGATGAGCAAACGTCTATAAACTCCGGGCCACGAGCTCTCACAGCAACAGGGAGGGGGTCTGGCTGTGCTGGGGCCCCACCAGCCATGGCTGGAATTGATACGGGTCTAGTGATCATCACTGGGTGCAACGTTTAACCACAAACCCGGTCCCGTTGCCGCAAGCACCTCTGCATGTGTACACACACACACACACACACACACACACACACACACACACACACCACGTTTTGTATGCCAACACTAAGAGTATTCACCCCACCCGCCCCCCCACCTCTCTTCACCTGGAAGCCGGGAAGCTGGGTCGGAAGGCGTGTTTTCCCCTAGCGACGGTCCGGCAACCTGCCCCAGAGTCACCTGCAGAGGGCAAAAGTCAGTCAATGGATGGCTGCACTCAACGGCCATGCAGCCCCCTCCCCCTCCCCCCCTGCACATTTCTGCCTGGTTAGACCTCTGCTTAAGCCCACCTCACTCGTTTCGGGGCTCAGCAAACTTCTATTTTTCTCTTGCTTTTATGCTGGGAGTGTTCACTGTGTATTTTGGCCACTGGCCCATAAATCCTCCAAGCAGGGCCAGGCAAAGGGTAGCCCAGGGAGTGCCTGCAGCCGGCCAGGGGACCCCACCACCACCACCACCACCACCACCAAGCCATATTCATTCTTTTTGGCATGCTCATTCTTGAGCTTCCTGAGCTGTGAGGCCGCAGCCTAATAAAGCAGCTGCAGATTCTGACAGGGAGAAGAAAAGTGGGGGAAGATGGAGGGAAGGGAAGCAAGGAAGGAAGAGAAAATGGAAGAGCGCTCAGGCTACCCGAGAAAGCTCTTAACTGACAGCTGATCAGGTCACAAGGGGTCATTTGCTGTTTGGACAGTAGGAGCAGGCCAACTGGCACATCACTCTTCACCACCACCCTTGACCTCAACAGACAAAATTGGCCAGTCTGGACAGCCCGTGGCTGGTATCCCATCGCTACTACAGATGTACGGACTTACCCTTCAGCAGCTGAACAGAATGGGTCTACTCTGGCTGAAAAGTCCCGATTATGTGCGCCCAGTCACTCCTGACCCATGGCAACCCTTCCATGCAGAACGTACTGAAAGGGGGTGTGCCAATCCCTTCTCTGGCCAGGCTCTGGGCCCAGTTTGCCACTTGCCAATCAGGCATCCCAACCCACTCTACAGATGTAAAGGTAACGATTCCCCTTGACAATCAAGTCCAGTCACGTCCCACTCTAGGGGCCGAAGATCTGTAGACACTTTCCGTGGCCACGTGGCTGGCATGACTAGACATGGAACACCGTTACAGATGTATGCCACTACACCTATAGATGTGCACCCGTTTTATTTACAGTCTTGTGAATAAGCAAGAAGTTGTTTTCTTTGGCAAAACCAAAGCTCCAAAGACAACCTAGCCAGCCGCTGAAAGATAATCTGTTCAGCTGTTTACTCAACTGGGGTGTTTGCTTAGCCAACACTTTGGAAGTCCCTTACCTGTGTTAGGAAGGCCATTCTATTTCACTGAGCGCCCATGTCCATGCATGCTGTGCCTATAAGTATCGTATTTCACAAGTCTGAGGAAGCAGCCCACAAACCAAAAAAAACTGTTATTCTTAATGGTGCCACAACTATTATTATTTTTTTTTAATTTTGGGCTGTGACACCCACGTGAAGAGGCAATGGCTACAACTTCTCTGAAGACCGTGGCAACCCAGTAAATAGTTTCAGCCGCTCTCGCTCTCGCTCAGCCTCTAACCACCACCTCACATCACGGTCACCAAGCAGGGGGAAGGTCACCCCCTCTGAAACCTGCTGCTTGCTTCCCTCTGCCTCCATCAGCCCCCCCACCCCCCCAGCAGCATAGAGACTTCTGCCTTGGCCAGGGGAGGTGGGTTAGGCTACTATTCTGGTGTGTGTGTGTGTGTGGGGGGTGTAAACTCAGTACATGGTGCCGCCACTGCAGAGAAGGTCTCACACCTGATTTTTAGGGACTGTGACCAACTAAACGTGTCAATGACACCCAGGGCTTAAGCACGTGAGGGCAAAGTAGAGTTAGGTAAGCCTTAAGGCCTCTCAGAGCTGGCAGGCCTCTTTGGGCAAAGCCATGTCCTTGTGGTGGCGCTGTGGGTTAAACTGCAGAAGCCTCTGGGCTGCAGGGTCAGAAGACCAGCAGTTGTAAGATCGAATCCATGCGACGGAGGGAGCTCCCGTCACTTGTCCCAGCTCCCACCAACCGAGCCATTTGAAAGCATGTAAAAATGCTAGTAAATAAATAGGTACCACCTCGGTGGGAAGGTAACGGTGTTCTGTGTCTAGTCGCGCTCGCCACGTGACCACGGACACTGTCTTTGGACAAATGCTGGCCCTACGGCTTAGAGACGGGGATAAGCACCATGCCCTAGAGTCGGACACGACTGGACTCAATGTCAAGGGGAACCTTTACCTTTACCTATGTCCTTTTACAGGGGCTCAGTGCACAAAAATGCATGAACACACACACACACACACACGTACATGTAGTCACACTCAGGCCTGCTGCCTGAAGCCCTAACACCTCCTTGCGTGCCGCTCTCCCCCATCTCTCGGAGGGACTCCCATTCTTAAGAGTGGTGGGAGGCACCTCAAAGGCTGGCAGCTCAACAGGGCTGGCACAGGACGGGCGCCTGGCCTCTGGCCCTCCCGCTCTACCTGAGGCAAAGAGAATGCTGATCCCACGGACAGCTGCCTTCTGGAACTCGACGTTCACACGCTCCATGTAGGCTCGAGAAAGGCTGTCCTCGTCATCGCCATAGCTTACCGAGTGCACCCACGGCAGCGCCGACAGGTTGCTGAGCACCAAGAGCCAGTCGAGAAAGGGCTCCTGGCTCTCGTGCCTGCCTGGCGGGAGAAGCAGAGGGCATGAGAGCCCAGGACACAAAAGGACCCAGGACCCTCCCTCCCTTCCCAGATGGGGCCCCACGGGCTCTCCGGGCTTGGGGTGGGATGGGCTTCCCGAGACCGCCAGGGCCAGCCTGCTCGGCCTGCTGTAGACCCGGCAGGGGGAGAGAAGGCGATGGACTTGCCCTTCCAGGCCAGGAGGGGGGGGTCAAGCATCCAAGTACCTGCATTGCTGAAGACCCAGGTGGAGATGTTGGCACCTGTACTCATGAGGTACTCCACATCCAGGCTAGCCTCCAGACCAGCCTTGCCGTGGCCTTGGTGACCCACCACCTGATCCACACTGGAGCGGTGCGGGAAGTCTTTTCCAAACAGCTGCATGAACTCAGCAAGGTCAGCCTGGTGGAAGTACTGCTCCAGGAACTAAGGCAGAAGACAAGCCCTCACAGAACCAGAGGTGGAGTTTGCTTCACAAACCCTTATTCGCACTCCCTGCTGCTCTCCGAAGGGCCACAAGGAGAGAAAGGGACCGCAGGTTGCATCCTAAGCTTAGACGGCTTTTGCTTTTAAGAAGGCCTTGCCCTCTTCGACACAATAACATGTAGAGGTGTGTCTTACCTCCAGCTTGCAGCTTCCACTCCCCCCCCCCACACACACACAGACACACTGGGCTTCTCTTCCTCCCTGCCACTTTCTGGACAGGGAGAGAGGCTCAGCTGTATGGGCCCTGGGTTCCCCAGCCCAAGGCTGAAACTCCTCCGCCGTGAGAGGAAAGACATGCTGTCCACACAGCACAGATCTTAGGAACTGCACCCAGGCGGACTCTGTCCCCCCCCCCAGCATGTGAAGGCTGAGCTTCCTTTTCGTACTCTAGGTGGGCTGGGGGACGGCAGTGTCGTGCTCAGCGTTACCTGGGCACAGGCTTGGCTGCTATTGGGGGAAAAACCCACGTCCCCATCGGTCAGGTTGTAACGTTTCCGGATTACAGCCGGCGTCACGCCGAGGTGGAAGTTGGCCTGCAGCCTCTTCTCTGTGGCCCAGGCCCGATTCACAGCTGTCGGCTCAGAAGGAAAGCGGTGAAGACCCCCCACTGAAAATGCAGAGAGACGGAGATGAGGCGCTGGGATTCTTTTGACATGAGAACAGGACGGGAGCATCTAAAGCAGACTTTCCTCAGTTTACATCAAGGGGCTGCCGCCCTCTTGGCCACCATCAGCTCAATCTCTCTGTACTTTGGGAAGGGGCTCAGATCTGAACCCCCACCCAGCTCATCCCCACACCCAGCTTGCCTATGGGGCATCGCACAGATGGACCGTCCTAACAAGAAGGGTGCTGGCAGACTGGAATGGGGGGGGGGTTGAGACCTGGGGGAGGGGCTTGCAGGAAGGGCATGCTCTCCCCCATCATGCCCCGCCCCTGCCCCTGCCCCCGCCCCTGCCCCTGCTTCACAAGCCTTTCCTACCGAAATCCAGGTGTTCTGCCATCTCCTGGCTTAAGGCATAGGCTTGTGGGGACCGGAGGACCCGGCGATCACCCTTTGCATACCAATGGAACTGGGCTCCTGGAAGCAAGCCTTCTGCCGTGCTGCATGAAGAAGAGAAGTGAGCAGCTGGGGGGGGGGAGTGGGGAGAGGGGAGGGCAGCCTTCTGTCCTGCAAAACAGACCCCAAAGGGATGCTTTGCCACAGCACACACACACACACACACACACACACACCCTCCCGCACCCCTTTCCCAACTCACCTGGCTGGCATGAGGCACAGCAAGAAGTCCCCGGTGCTCACCCCCCTGCAGTCTCGGACCCCATGAGCCTCCAGCCACTTGTGCACAGCGTCCATGGTCCGAGGGGAGGGCGAGACCAGCGCCCGCACCTCAGCCAGGGAGAGGAACTTCCCTAGAAGAGAGGGGCCGGTCAGCAGGCAGGCAGGCAGGCAGGCGGTCAGCAGAGGAGAGGCGAGGAGAAGCCGCTGCGCTCAGGCTGTGCTGGGCACTTTTTGCGGGTGGGGCGGGGTGTGTGCGTGAATGGGGGGGGCCTTACCGTAGGCGGGCGAGTCCGGGGAGGAGACCTCCTGCACCAGAGCCGCCAAGCGGGCCACGTTCTGCTGGCGGAGAGCGAAGGTCAGGCTCAGCGTCTCGGAAGGGCCGACGCGCCCCAGAGAGCTCCATCCATCGGGGATCCTGGCAGCGGGAGGCGGAGAGGAAGGGCCGTGAAGGAGACGCGGCGGCCGACGACGCGAGCGGGCCGGGCCAGGATCGAGGCCCGTCTGGGAAGCTCCTCTCGGGCAACCCGCCCCCGCCAGCCCCGAACCCGCGGCGCCTGCAGAACTGGCCCGGGCGCTTCGGAAGGAGGGACCGGGCGGCTGGGGGGGGGGGCGGAGGGAGGGAGCCGTGCCCTGCGCGCAGGATCTTTGCCGCTCCCTCCCCCGGTGCGCTCGCCCACCGAGGGCGGGGGACACCCTCCCCAACACACACGGCCGGCCCCCTGGTCCGGATCCTGTTCCTTTGCACAAGAGATCCAGAGAACTGGGTGGGGGTGGGGGGTGGGGTGGGGGCTGCTCACCGGAAGAGCTGGTCTGGCTCCGGAGCCCAACTAGAAGCGGCGGCGGCGGCGGCGGCCAGGCAGAGGGCAGCGGTCAGCGGACACCTAAGGGGCGGGTGAGGGGGGGGGGGAAGGAGGGAGGCACAGAAGGGGGCAGCGGAGGATCAGCGCCGCCGGGAGCGCACCGGGGTGGGGTGTCCTCTTTCCCCCCCTCTACCCCCCCTCCCTGTGCCCCCCCCCGACCCGGTGGGCGAGTACCGGAGTCCCAGGCGCCCCATCTCGGATGCACAGCCTCTCCCTCCCTCCCTCCAGGCAGCCGATTGGCTCCGAGTCACGTGAGGGCCACCCGTCATGTGACTTTAGGAGGGAGGCCGATCACGTGGCTGGCCGGCTGAGCCGCCTCGAGGCCCGCTTGGCGGCTCTTCCCCGAAACTCCGGAGCGACCGGGCGTTCCCCCCCCCGCAGCCCCCAAAGCACCTCCCGGGGGGGGGAGGGGCGGCGGTCTGAAAACGGACGGCTGAGCCGCCTTCGCCCGGCCCCCAGCCCCCACCCACCCCCCGGCTCTCCCGGGGCCTCAGTCAGAAGCCGTCGGGAACGCGGCCAGGCGGGGCTCGTGCCCGGGGCCCGGGGGGGGGGGGAAGAGAGAGGCTGGAAGCGACCGAGCCTCCTGGCCCTTCCCTGGGAGTAAGCAACGCCGAATTCCCACGCCCGGGGGTGGGTGTCGTCTCTGCGGGGGACCCCGCGGACCCTTCCGAGCCGAGGCTGGGGGACAGGAAGGAGCAGCCCCCGGCCCGGACGGGCCCTCGGGCAGGATCGGGGGGGGGGTGCGGGCGGCGAGGAGGCCCGGACGGCAGGCGCCCGCAAGGAAAGGGGGAGCCCGCTTCTTCCCTCCTAGACCGAGGGGAACGCAAGCTTGAAGAGGAGGCGCAACCGGAGGGAAAAGAAAGAAGAAAGGGGGGGGGGCTGCACCGCGAAGGGAAGCGGTGCCAAACCTGCTGCTTATATATACTGTTGTTGTTGTTTAGTCGTTTACTCATGTCCGACTCTTTGTGACCCCAAGAACTAGAGCACACCAGGCCCTCCTGTCTTCCACTGCCTCCCGGAGTTGGGTCAAAGTCGGAGTTGGCAGAAGACGTCAAGAAGAGGTGGCAAGAATACACAGAGGAATTATATCAGAAAGATGTGGATATCCCGGACAACCCAGACAATGTAGTTGCTGACCTTGAGCCAGACATCCTGGAGAGAGAAGTCAAGTGGGCCTTAGAAAGCCTGGCTAACAACGCCAGTGGAGGTGATGGCATTCCAGTTGAACTATTTAAAATCTTGAAAGATGATGCTGTTAAGGTGCTACATTCAATATGCCAGCAAGTTTGGAAAACTCAACAGTGGCCAGAGGATTGGAAAAGATCAGTCTACATCCCAATCCCAAAGAAAGGCAGTGCCAAAGAATGCTCCAACTACCGTACAATTGCACTCATTTCGCACGCTAGCAAGGTTATGCTCAAAATCCTCCAAGGTAGGCTTCAGCAGTATGTGGACCGAGAACTCCCAGAAGTACAAGCTGGATTCCGAAGAGGCAGAGGAACTCGAGACCAAATTGCTAACTTGCGCTGGATTATGGAGAAAGCCAGAGAGTTCCAGAAAAATATCTACTTCTGCTTCATTGACTATGCAAAAGCCTTTGACTGTGTGGACCACAGCAAACTATGGCAAGTTCTTAAAGAAATGGGAGTGCCTGACCACTTTATCTGTCTCCTGAGAAACCTATATGTGGGACAGGAAGCAACAGTTAGAACTGGTCATGGAACAACTGAGTGGTTCAAAATTGGGAAAGGAGTACGGCAAGGCTGTATATTGTCCCCCAGCTTATTTAACTTATATACAGAATACATCATGCGGAAGGCTGGACTGGAAGAAACCCAAGCCGGAATTAAGATTGCCGGAAGAAATATCAACAACCTCCGATATGCAGATGATACCACTCTGATGGCAGAAAGTGAGGAGGAATTAAAGAACCTTGTAATGAGAGTGAAAGAGGAGAGTGCAAAAAACGGTCTGAAACTCAACATCAAAAAAACTAAGATCATGGCCACTGGTCCCATCACCTCCTGGGAAATAGAAGGGGAAGATATGGAGGCAGTGTCAAATTTTATCTTCCTGGGCTCCATGATCACTGCAGATGGAGACAGCAGCCCTGAAATTAAAAGGCGCCTTCTTCTTGGGAGGAAAGCGATGACAAATCTGGACAGCATCTTGAAAAGCAGAGACATCACCTTGCCAACAAAAGTCCGAATAGTCAAAGCTATGGTTTTTCCTGTCGTGATGTATGGAAGTGAGAGCTGGACCATAAAGAAAGCAGACCGCCGAAGAATTGATGCCTTTGAATTGTGGTGCTGGAGGAGGCTCTTGAGAATCCCCTGGACTGCAAGGAGAACAAACCTATCAGTTCTAAAGGAAATCAACCCTGAGTGCTCACTGGAAGGACAGATCCTGAAGCTGAGGCTCCAGTACTTTGGCCATCTAATGAGAAGAAAAGACTCCCTGGAAAAGACCCTGATGTTGGGAAAGTGTGATGGCAAGAGGAGAAGGGGACGACCGAGGATGAGATGGCTGGACAGTGTCTGCGAAGCAACCAACATGAACCTGACACAACTCCGGGAGGCAGTAGAAGACAGGAGGGCCTGGCGTGCTCTGGTCCATGGGGGTCACGAAGAGTCGGACACGACTAAACGACTAAACACACACACATGTTGGTCTCTTCGATGACCCTGTCCAGCCATCTCCTCCTCTCTCGTCCCCTTCTCCTCTTCCCAACATCACCGCCTTCACACTTTCCCAACATCAAGGTCTTTTCCAGGGAGCCTTGTCTTCTCATTAGATGGCCAAAGTACTGGAGCCTCAGCTTCAGGTTCTGTCCTTCCAGTGAACACTCAGGGTTGATTTCCTTTAGAACTGATAGGTTTGGATAAGTTTGTTCTCCTTGCAGTCGAGGGGACTCTCAAGAGCCTCCTCCATCACCACAATTCAAAAGCATCAAGAAGTCAGCCTTCTTTATGGTCCAGCTCTCACTTCCAGACATTACTACTGGAAAAAACATAGCTTTGACTATGCGGACCTTTGTCGGCAAGGTGAGGTCTCTGCTTTTTAAGATGCTGTCAAGGTTTGTCATCAGAAATAATGTTTAAAAGGATAGATTTAAAGGAACAAAAAGAAATAGCAAAGCTGACAGGTATGAAATTAGGAATTAGGAGATTAAAGTATTTAGGTATAACAATAACAAAAAGTATTAAAAATTTGATGGGAACTAATTATAAAATAACTTGGAGAAGGATACAGGAAAAACTAAACGAATGGGATAATAGATATATAAGTATTTTAGGGAAAATAAGGGCAATAAAAATGTTTATAATACCAAAGATGTTATATCTATTTCAGGTACTCCCGGAGTACATCCCAAAAAAACAATTAGCTGTATGGGATCAAGAATTAAAAAATTGGGTTTTTGGGAAGAAGAAAGCTAGAATAGTAAAGAGGGTAATATATTCACCACAGGAAGATTTAGGGTGGGGTCTCCCACATTTGGAAAGCTATTACGAAGCTTTTCAAATAAAAATGCTATTGGAATTAGATGGGAAAAGTGTGGAGAAATGGGTAAGATGGGAGGATATAATAAATAAAGGAGTAGGTAAATTTGGAATATTTACACAGAAGGTTAAAAACGACATTAAAAATACAATAGGCCCAAGACAGACAGCACTAACAATATGGGGGGAAAGGCAACTTAATTGGATGCCAAGTCTTTCCAAATGGACCCCACTAGAATCTCTAGGTGAGGATTTGAAAATTGAGAAAACTTTTTGGAAGAAACTAAAAGAAACTGGCTATTATAGAGTGAAGGATTTATATAACCCTCAGGGGATACAGATTCCGGCACAAAATGTAGTAGGACAAGTTGGAAGACAATACTGGTTACAGACTATGGCTTTATATAATATTTTGAAACAGAGAAGGTATTCTGGAATACTAAATAAAGAGGATACCCCGCTAGAAAAACTATATAATAATAAAGAGGATAATAAGAAGGGTATTGCAAGGAAGTTGTACAACTTGATAAATACAGATAAAGATTATATGATTGGGACAATACAAACGAAGTGGGAAAGAGAAATGACATTGTCAGCATACGAAATAGATGGGTTAATGGAAGGCATATTGGAAATCAAAATGGATAAATTTAGAGAATTGGAGATGAAATTAATATTGAAATGGTATAGGACACCCCCTCAGTTGTCTTATATGATAAAAGGTTTGAATTCAAGTTGCTGGCATTGTAAGAGGAGTAAGGGATATTATGTACATCTTTGGTGCGAATGCCCTAAGGTTATTGAATTTTGGCAGCTGATTTTAGAAAAGGTGAACGCCGTGTGTAATATTAAATTGCAGCTGACTGGGAAAATCTTGTTTATGGGAGTTCTGGGGAATAATAAAGTAAAAAAACCTAAACAGAATTTATTTAAAGCTATGATTATAGCAGCACATGCAGTAATAGCTTATGGGTGGAAGGATGCATCAAAATGGACTTTGGAAAGATGGAATTGGTATTTATATGAATGGATTCAATCAGACATACTGTCGATTTTGACACAGGATAAGGTATGGGAAGAAAAAACATTAGAGATAAGAAAGAAATGGTCGGGATATGTAAGATGGGTAAGAGAAGGGGGGGCCAATAATGTTATATTGGTTAAACTCCAAAAGGTGTGCTCATGGTTGCAGATTTAAAATTAAATGGTCTTTTTTTTTGGGGGGGGTGGGATAAGGGGGTAGAAATAAATAGGAAAATGATGACTATGTAAAGATAAGAGAAATGGTTATGTATGGATATGTTAATTAAAAAATTAAAAATAATAAAAAAAAAAAAAAAAAAAACAAGGTTTGTCATCACTTTCCTCCCAAGAAGAAGGTGTCTTTTAATTTAATGGCTGCTGTCACCATCTGCAGTGATCATGGAGCCCAAGAAAGTAAAATCTGTCACTACCTCCATATCTTCCCCTTCTATTTGCCAGGAGGTGATGGGACCAGTTGTGAAGGCAAGAGGAGGAGAGAGGAGAAGGGGACGACAGAGGATGAGATAGCTGGACAGTGTCACCGAAGCAACCAACATGAATCTGACCCAACTCTGGGAGGCAGTGGAAGATAGGAGGGCCTGGCGTGCTCTGGTCCATGGGGTCACGAAGAGTTGGACACGAATAAACGAATGAACGAACGATGGGACCAGTGGCCATGATCTTAGTTTTTTTGATGTTGAGTTTCAGGCCGTTTTTTTGCACTCTCCTCTTTCACCCTCATTACAAGGTTCTTTAGTTCCTCCTCACTTTCCGCCATCAGAGTGGTATCATCTGCATATCGGAGGTTGTTGATATTTCTTCCGGCAATCTTAATTCCAGTTTGGGATTCCTCCAGTCCAGCCTTTCGCATGATGTATTCTGCATAGAAGTTGAATAAGCAGGGGGACAATATACAGCCTTGTCCTACTCCTTTCCCAATTTTGAACCAATCAGTGTTTCCGTATCCAATATATACTGTACCCCCTCCATAGCGCTTAAAGCACTGGGGGGGGAGCGGCGGTTTGCCATTTAATTAGGCAGGCGGCCCATTGCACGCACGCACCCTCCAGCGAGCTGGGTCCTCCCTTGCCGGACTTTGGACGGCTGAACGAACGAACCTCCAAGAAGCCATCAGGCCCTCGGGATCAAACCGGTCGTGAGCCGTCTTGGCTGCCCTGCTTGCTGCTCAGTATTAACCGCTGCCTCTTCGAGGCTTCTAAGAACCAGAAGCGCATTTACAGTATAGTGCTCCCTGAGCTGTTGGAGGCGCACCTGTTTCTGCGGAGAGACGGGCAGGCGACAATGCAAGATGCCGGTTGGAGCCCTTTCTTGTCAGGCGCTGCCAAGTCATCTGGCACTTCGGGCGACCTGCCGCCTCATGATCAGCCCTACTCGGGTGTTGCAAATTCAAGGTTGCGGCTGCTCTTACGGGCCAGGCGGCTAGGCAGGATGGGGCTGGATGCCAGGTTGGCCTGCAGGTCAGGACCTCGGTGGCTGCGAACTCAGGAAGGGCTTGGGCGCAATGGGCTCAGGCGGATTAGCCAGGCGGAGCCTGCAGGTGCCCCCTCCTCCCCCCCCAGGCATACAGCTGCCCCTCCGGGCTGGGAGATCCGCCCTTGCCGGCCTTCACGGAGGAGAGGGGGCGCCGGCGACCCAAGGCGCTTGCCCTGCCTGCCTGCCTGCCAGGGTGCCGGTTCTCGCCAGATGGGAGCGTCTGGCGCTGCGCTCAGGGCCCAAGGTTCTCTTGCACCGCGGCCAGGCAGCCGAAGGAGAGAAAAGGTGCCGGCCGCCTTCCCATCCTCCCCCGCCCCCGCCTTGTTCACCCCTTGCCTTTACGCACCTGTGCGATGCCTGCCTTGGGAGGCACTGAAGCCTGGTTGTATTGCCCGAGGGATGCTTTGAAAATGGACACCACGCTGTTTGCCACAAGCAAGCCCGGTTTCTGACAGGGCACAACATTCCTCACCACAGCAGCACATCTGCTTGTGCAGCTTGGACTCCCTGCCTTGCCTCTTGAGGAGGGAAGGAACAGGAAAGAGGGTGGTTGGGTGGGGCGGGGGGGGGAGGCCCATCCAAATACTGTTTTTGCTCTGTTGGCTTTCACGTTGAATGGGTCCCTGTCCTTTGCCAACTCCCTCTGCGCCCCCTCCCGGGCACCAGGCAGGGCTCAGCATTTCCCCCCAGGTGCCTGCCAAGAACATCTGCTGAAGCCGATGCCTCCGAGGTCAGCCTGACCAGGGTTTATTTATGCCCTGGCTTCCCTTGAGTCAGGGAACAGTCTGGGTCTGTACAAACATGGTGTGGTTTATTAAGGCATTATTTTTTTAAAAAAACTGGCACTTGGGATCTGACCCCCCCCCCTCCACAAGGAAGGCTGGGGCAGGCAGTGCCCAATATTCATGCTGCTCAGCAATAGTAAAAAAAAAAAAAGATACAGACACTGGAAACAAAAACAGAGTACAATAAATAAATGGGACCCGGTTTGGCTGGAAACAGCATCAGGCCGGTAGCAACCAGGGCCATGTGCACGTGAGCGCGTGAGTGAGTGAAGGAAAGTCTCAAGAAGATCCACGATGCCAGGCAGACATTTCCGCCCCCACCCTGCCCCCCAGCCAAGCAGAGTGGCTGCTCTGCTTGGCTGTGACGTCCTGCTTCAGCCGGCCTGGGCAGGGGGTCCCCAAGCTCTGTTGCACCACGGAGAGGCCCTTCTTAGATGGCACCGGGGTGGGGAGTCCGGGGACACCTGCAAAGCAAGCGTCCTCTGCCTTCAGCGGAGGCCGTGAGAGATGCCGCCCTCCGTGCTCACCCAAAGGTCTGGATCCGCAGCCCTGACCTGACAAGGGCCCCTACCCTGCGCCTGCCAGAATCCCTCTGCCTTCCACAGTGGGCAGACAGCACCTTGGGCAGCAAAGCTGTTATTTTTTGGGGGGGGGCACATCTATGCAGTGGCAACGGGGAACTGATAAAGTGGCACCAGGCCCTTCTGTGAGAGGAGATGCCTCTCTCACGTGGCATCTGGAGAACGGGGCTCTCAGGATGGGCCCAGACCTGGTCTGCCCCTGGAGCTACCCACCCAAAGGTCTCCTGTGCTTTTGCCTGAGCCTGGGGTACCCCCCCCACTACCCCTGTACCCCTGCAATACTCTCTCTCTCTCTCTCTCTCTCACACACACACACACACACACTTCTTGGGTGGCACTCGGAGGCCCTACTCACGCGAGAACCAGGCTGGATGCTTGACACTCAAATGGTCTCACGGGAAGCGCCATTTTCGGTGTGCAGGACACGCTGCTCGTGGCCAAACGCCAAGCCTCCCACCAGCTGTGGCAGTGGACGATGTGGCTGCCTCAAGGCACAGGCATTTATTTCTACTCTTGGGTGGGCGGACGGGTGGGTGGACCAAAGGGCTTGTTTTTATTATTGCTCTAAATACTACCACGACCCCTCCGGCCACGAAGGCCAAGAGAGAAGTCCTTGGTTATGGCATGCTGGTGCTCTGGATGCTGAAGGGTGGTTACAGGAAACCATGTGCCCCTCGCCCACCCCCCACCCCCTGCCCCCCACCCCCGACTGCCACTGGCATGTAGTCAAACGCTGAACTCTGCCACAAGGGAAGAGGCCAGGGCTGGCCCCACTGGCCTATGGCTGCCACACCCAGAGGCATTTGGTCCGGGGCCACGCTCCCTGGCTACCCGCGGGGCCTCAAAGCCAAGTGAAGGCACCCTTCTCCCCAGGTGCAGGGGGAGGGGGAACCAGCCCCTCCTCAGGGGTGTGCGTGAGCCAGAGCAATCCGTGCAGTGAGAGGAGGAGGTTGCCCTGGAAAGGAAGGGAAATGGGGGGCAGGGTGTGGGGGGGGTGGGAGGACAAGAGGCTCCCTCCCTTTCCCCCCCTCCCCAAAATGCCCAGGAAGACAGCAGCTGCATCTCCTGCATTAGACCCATGCTGGGGCCCCACCGGTTCGGTTCCCCTGCTGTGTGAGCGCTGCTGAGCCGGGCTCGGTGGGGCAAGGCCTTGCAGCCCCTCCCTCTGCAGCGGTGGTTGAGAACAGTGTGTGTGAAGCGGGAAGATGGATGGGGGACAGTGTGGCACTTTAGCTTGACACACACACACACACACAACCCAGCCGGGTGATTCCTTCAGAGCTCCCCCTCCTCCCCCTCCTGCTGGTGTGTTGGCGGGCGAGGATGGGGAGAATGCTGGAGGGCCCCGACAGCTTGCGCTGTCTTTTCTTTCAGTTTCCAGTCCAGCGAGTATCTGAGGAGCATCCCTTTTCTGACGGGAGATGGACAGGACTCCAAACAGCCACGAGGGGGGCTCCAGAGAGTGCCGCCAGCCCCCCCCCCGTTTGGTGATCCTGCAGATGGACAGACGGGCGAACCGATGGATGGGCGAGAGAGTCGGCGATCATCGCTAGCCCTCGCCCTGTCCGAGTCCCTTCACTCTCGTGGCCGCCGGGGCTGCCCCCCAGGAAGCAGGGGTGTGTGTGTGCCGGCTCCGTCTCCTGCCCCAGAGCAGGAAGGAGGCGAGGGAGACAAAAAGAGTCTGGAGCCCAAACTAGATGCGGAGCTCGCCGTCTTCGGAGGCTCCCAAGGAATGCTCGGTGCTGATGGCGGACGCCGAGGGCCCTTGGGAGACCCCAAAGGGCGAGACCACGGGGGAGCGGGCGGCCAGCGGGGAGAGGGAGGGAGAGAAGCTCGGGGACATGGCGGCCGAGGAGAGCGAGCCTTCGTGGCTGATGGGGGAGCGCCGCAGGGAGGACAGGTGTGGGAAGGCGCGGCCGACGGCCAGCTTCGGGGGCACCGACTTGGCCCCAGGGTGGGCCACCGAGGTAATGAGTGGCGGCGGGTCGATGCGGGGCTTCGGTTTGGTGGGGAACGGCTTGCGCAGGGAGCTCTCGTCCTTGAGGCGAGCGATCTCCGTGAAGACGCTGGCCAGGGGCTGGAACTGTGGGCACCAGTTGAGGAGATAGTCCCAGTTGTAGCTGCCACGCAGCTCCTCGTCGCTCGCCACGATGGCCGTGAGGGAGCCGTCCACGCAGGGCCTCCCGTCCTCGGGGAAGGAGTAGTCTTTGGCAGAGGGGACACTGAGGCCACAGCCGGCACCCAGGTACGTGGCGCCGGTGGTGCCGCCGCCGCCGCCCTCTCGGTAGAGCTGTGGGGGTTGCCCGGGCAGCAGCAGGCCCGGCCCCTTCCGGCTCTTGAACCAGTGGGAGGCGTCCAGGGTGGCCGGCTCACAGGAGACGTCCGACAGGCGGTCAGCGTCTGTTTGGATGCCGGAGTCTGGCCCGCGGGCCACGAGGTGGTCTTGCAGGGAAGACGTGACGCTGGACATGCGGGGGCACTCGTTGATCATGCGGATCTCATCATCTTCGGCTGCCTCGGCAGAGCCCCGCCCACTGGAGTGGGAGGGGTCCAGCGACCCACCCCTGGTGGCGTAGGGCCCCGCCGGGTCTGTGCTGTAGCCGGGAAGAGCCTCATGATAGAGACAGTCCCGCTCCGAGAGCACCGGCTCAGCATGGCCCAGCTTCTGCAGAGAGCCACTCGGCACGGGCGTCAGTTCTGCTTCCTTGTGGCCGTGACCCCGCCGGGACCGGATCAGGACCAGCACAATGGCCACAGCGGCCAGCACCACCACCACGCTCAGCGAAGCAGCCACGGCGACCACCAGCATCAGGTTGAGGTCAGGCACCAGGCCGAAGGAGGTGTGCGTTACATCCACCGCAACCTGGGTGGAGGAGGAGCGCGAGGCAGGCAGGGGGCTGTGGGCCTGCACCTCCAGCACCATCTCTCGTGGCTCCGGCTGGGGCGGCCCCCCTGCTGGCGCCTGGCTGTCCATGCGCAGGTAGATGGTGCCACTTGTCCGGTTGATGCCAAAGAAGGGGGACGGTTTGGTGAGGCTATAGAGTACCACCCCATCGGGCCCCTCGTCCTCGTCAGTGGCCACCACGTGTCCTATGCTCTGGCCCTGGCGTGCCCCCTCAGGAACTGCAAAGCGGAAGGGGGGGTTGAGGAAGATGGGATCATACTCGTCCTCACCGGTCACCAGGACGTGCACCGTTGCTGTGGCTGAGCCGTTGCCCACGTCGGCAGCGTGCACATGCAGCTGGATGGCCTTGGTGCGCTCGTAGTCAAACGGCTGGCGGGAGCACAGCTCCCCAGAGGTGCCATTAAGGAAGAAGGCCTCGGAGCCCTTGGTGGGCAGCAAAGTGTAGCGCAGCACCCCAAAGACCCCCACGTCTGCATCCACAGCACGCACCGTAGTGACCAGGCTCCCGGGAGGCAGGTTTTCTCGCAAGCTGGTGCTCAGGGTCTCGATGGGAAAGAAAGGAAGGTTGTCGTTGACGTCCTTGACTTCCACCGTGACCGGAGCCAGAGCAAAGTGGCCACCGGCCCCGTCGGAGGCCTGAACCACCAGTGTGTGCAGGGCCTGGGCCTCGCAGTCCAGCGCTTTGGCCAGGCGAAGGGCCCCGGTGGACGGGTGAAGCTGGAAGAGTCCTTGGGGGTCACCGGAGCTGATGCCGTAGCGGACCTGGCTGTGGGGGCCGGAGTCTGGGTCGTGGGCAGCCACACGCAGCAGCTCCGTCCTGGGCGCCGCGCTCTCGCTCACGGCCATGTGGTAGGCGGCACGCCCAAAGGCAGGGGGGTTGTCATTGACATCCAGCACTGAGAGGACCACAGGCACCGTGGCGCTGTGCTGGGGCACCCCACGGTCCGACACGGCCACCGTGAGGTTGTAGACGGCCACGGCCTCGAAATCCAGCGGCTCCACCAGGACCAGGGCGCTGGCTCCGCCCACCTGGCCCTCCAGCTGGAAAGCACGCCCCCTGTTCCCACTGACAATGGTGTAGTCGAGGGCTGTGTTGTCCCGTATCACATCTGCGTCGGTGGCCTCCAGGGTGAGCACGGTGGCCCCCGGCCACAAGTCCTCGGAGACACAGGCGTTGTAGTGGCTCCTCAAGAAACGAGGCCCATGGTCATTCACATCCATCACCTGGATCTGCACGGTGGCCCAGGCGGACAGGGGAGGCACGCCTTTATCACGGGCTTCCACGAGGACCTCCAGGGTGGGGCGGCCTGGCTCCAGCGTCAGGGGCTGGCTGGTGAAGAGGGTCCCTGTGAGGCAAGAGGAAGGGCAGTGAGAGTCCGGAGGAGAGAGAGCGCCAGGTAGGAAGGTGGGAAGGGCTTGAGCTGGGGTGCCAAGCGGGCATCCCCCAACGCACTGCATCCAGCCCCCTCTACCCCTTCTACCCTGCCCGTCAGGAAGGAGGAGAGAGGAAAGCTGGCTGGCCGGGCCCATCCTTTGCTTGGGCCTGCTCACCTCCCATTCCCTCTCCTAGCCCCCTCACCACCCCTCTGCCCTCGTACCGTTGTGGGCATGGATGGCAACCATGTGGTTTGGTGTGGCCAGTTGGTAGATAATCTCCGCGTTGGCCCCAGAGTCCCGGTCTGTGGCAGTGAGAGTCAGGAATGGGCTGCCCGCTGGGGTGTGTTCTGGCAGCAACACCTAGAGGACACAGAGCAGGACTGGTCATGTCTGGGAGGTGGGCTGCTGTTATTTATTTATTTTCATTAATTAAAGAAAAACAATAAGCACAATACTAACATAAAGTGTGTATACATGCATGCATGCCATGCACCAATACAACCCCCCCCCAGCCCCAGCCCCATTGCCAGCATCACCCTTGGGACCAGATAAGAAAATATTTCTTTTATTCTCTTTTCACTCCATATTTTGTCATTCCCCCTTCTTACTTTTATTTCACATGTTATCATTTATGGCTAAACTCCACATTTCTTTATACCAATCTTCAAGGTTGACTTGTTTGTCATTTTTCCAAGTTTTTTGCAAATATTAATCTTGCTCGGACAACGACCCCTGGCTTTTCTGATGACCTGCAGGAAATAGACCATGTACCCAAGACAGCTATCATCGACATGGAACTGGGTAGACTGAAGATGGACATTGTTGCCCTGCAAGAGACGAGATTGCCAGACATGGGATCTGTCAAAGAAAAAAACTTCTCATTCTTCTGGCAGGGAAAACCATTGAACGAGACCAAGGAATATGGTGTTGGCTTTGCTGTCAGAAATACTCTGCTGAGATCCATTGTTCCACCTACTGTGGGGAGTGAAAGAATCCTGTCTCTGCAGCTCCACTCATCAGCGGGACTGGTCACCCTCATCAGTGCATATGCACCAACACTGTCATCCACAACAGAAGTCAAAGACAAATTCTATGACGATTTGGCAGCTACTATCAAAAACGTCCCTGAGAGAGAGCCGCTGTTCATTCTCGGAGACTTTAATGCTAGAGTTGGTGCTGATCACAACTCTTGGCCCACCTGTCTAGGCCGTTTTGGCATTGGGAAGATGAATGAAAATGGCCAACGTTTGCTGGAGTTTTGCTGCTATTATGGTCTTTGTGTCACCAACACATTCTTTAATACAAAGCCTCAACACAAAGTTTCCTGGAGACATCCAAGATCGAAGCATTGGCATCAGCTTGATTTGATCCTCACTAGACGTTCTAGCTTATCTAGTATTACGATCACACGCAGTTACCAGAGTGCTGATTGTGACACTGATCATTCCCTGGTGTGTAGCAGAATAAAACTGCAAACAAAGAGATTGTATCACACTAAAAAGGAAGGAAAACCACGTATAGATATCAACAAGATTCGCAATCAAAGAAAAGTGGAGGAATTTGCCCAAGCGCTTCAGGAAACCCTTCCAGGCCCAGCTGATGCGAATGCACCTGAACGATGGGAACACTTCAAGAACGCTGTTTATAACACTGCCTTGTCCACATTTGGCAAGAAGACCAAAAAGACGGCTGACTGGTTCGAAGCCCATTCAGAGGAGCTGATTCCAGCCATCGAGGATAAGAGGAGAGCTCTAGCAGCATACAAAGCCTGTCCTAGTGAGTACAACTTGCAGGCTCTTCGAGCTGCTCGTAGCCAAGTCCAACAGACTGCCAGGAGATGTTCCAGTGATTATTGGCTTCAGCTCTGCTCTCAGATACAGATAGCAGTGGACACAGGTAACATCAAGGGAATGTATGATGGTATCAAGCAGGCTTTAGGTCCAATACAGAAGAAATCTGCTCCCTTGAAGTCTACTACAGGCGTGATCATCCAGGATCGAGCACAGCAGATGGAACGCTGGGTACAGCACTACTCTGAGCTATATTCTAAAGAGAATGTAGTAACGGAAGAGGCACTAAATAACATTGAGTGCCTGCCTCTCTTGGAAGAGCTGGACAGTGAACCAACTTTAGCAGAAATAAAAGCAGCCTTGGATTCCCTTGCCTCTGGCAAGGCACCTGGAAAGGACAACATCCCCGTTGAAGTTTTGAAGTGTTGTAAAGAGATCATCACCACTGAGCTGTATGAACTCTTTTCTCTTTGCTGGAGAGAAGGTGGAGTACCACAGGACATGAAGGACGCAAACATCGTCACATTGTATAAGAACAAAGGCGACAGGGGCGACTGCAATAACTACCGTGGTATCTCTCTTCTCAGCGTTGTAGGGAAGCTGCTGGCCCATGTTGTGCTGAAGAGACTTCAGGTGCTTGCAGACAGAGTGTATCCGGAATCACAGTGTGGTTTTCGAGCTAACAGATCCACCACTGACATGGTATTCTCCCTCCGACAGCTGCAGGAGAAATGCAGGGAACAACAACAGCCACTCTTTGTGGCCTTCATAGATCTCACAAAGGCCTTTGACTTGGTTAGCAGGGACGGACTTTTTAAAATACTTCCCAAGATTGGATGTCCACCTCAACTCCTTAATATCATCAGGTCCTTTCATGAGGAAATGAAGGGCACTGTAGTTTTTGATGGCTCAACATCAGATCCCTTTGACATCCGAAGCGGAGTAAAACAAGGCTGTGTCCTTGCGCCAACCCTGTTTGGGATCTTCTTTGCTGTCATGCTGAAGCAGGCCTTTGGAACTGCAACAGAAGGTGTCTATCTCCAGACTAGATCAGATGGAAAGCTTTTTAATCTCACTAGATTGAGAGCGAAGACCAAAGTCCAAATGAAATGTATGCGGGACTTCCTCTTTGCTGATGATGCAGCCATTGTTGCCCACTCTGCTGAAGACCTCCAACAACTCATAAATCATTTTAGCAAGGCCTGCCAAGACTTTGGACTAACTATCAGCCTGAAGAAAACACAAGTCATGTGCCAGGGCGTGGACTCACCTCCCTCTATTACTATCTCCATGCAAGAACTGGAGGTTGTTCATGAATTTGTGTACCTTGGCTCAACAATCTCTGACACTCTCTCCCTAGATGTCGAGCTGGATAAACGCATTGGGAAAGCAGCTACCATGTTCTCTAGACTCACAAAGAGAGTATGGCTTAACAAGAAGTTGACGGCATACACCAAAATCCAGGTCTATAGAGCCTGTGTCCTGAGCACACTCCTATACTGCAGCGAGTCCTGGACCCTTTGTGCACGGCAGGAGAGGAAGCTGAACACCTTCCATATGCGTTGTCTCCGACGCATTTTTGGTATCACCTGGCAGGACAAAGTTCCAAATAGAGTAGTCCTAGAACGAGCTGGAATTTTCAGCATGTATACAATATTGAAACAGCGCCGTCTACGTTGGCTTGGGCACGTCGTGAGAATGGCTGATGGTCGGATTCCAAAAGATCTCCTGTATGGAGAATTAGTGCAGGGAAGCCGCCCCCGAGGGAGACCACAGCTGCGTTACAAGGACATCTTCAAGCGGGATCTGAAGGCCTTAGGAATGGACCTCAACAGATGGGAAACCTTGACGTCTGAGCGTTCAGCCTGGAGGCAGGCGGTGCATCATGGCCTCTCCCAATTTGAAGAGACACTTGTACAGCAGACCGAGGCAAAGAGGCAGTCCCGAAACAAGCAAAACCAGGGAGCTGGACAGGGGACAGATTGGATTTGTCTCCAGTGTGGAAGGGATTGTCACTCTCGAATTGGCCTTCTCAGCCACACAAGACACTGTTCCAAGACCTCCATACAGAGCACGATACCATAGTCTCTTGAGACTGAAGGATGCCTACAACAATAATCTTGCTGCTGTGACCATTATAATGATTAATTCCTTCTGTTCTTTTTTAAGATGGTCATTCTTGATTATATTTAAAAGTACAATAGTTGGTGATATATATTATTTCCAATAATTTCTCTAATTTCTTTTAAAACTACTGACCATTCTTTCTTTCTTATTTCACACGTCCACCACATACGCATAGAGGTCCCTTTTTCTTTTTTTGTTTCTCCAGCACTGAGATGGTACATTTTTACTTATTATATTCAGTCTTGTTGTGGTAAAGTACCATCTCCATGCAACCTTGTGGCAATTTTCTTTCACCCTTATAGACATATTCTTCCTTATTCTTTGTGACCATATTTTGTTCCACTTTTAACTTCTTCCTCTAAGTCCTCTTGCCATTGGTTTTTCATCATAGCTTTTTCATATCCAACATTTATTAAAATCTTATAAATCACACTTACTGTACCCTTACTTTTATTTCCTTTCTTCTGACCTTGTCTTTCCTCTATAATCCCCTCCAATTTAGACAGTTTTCTAATTTCTCCTACTTTTCTGGTCCACTCCCTTGTCCAACTCTCCATCTGGAGTATATTTAGCCAAGATAGCGCCTCCTCGTCTCCCAAAATTTCCTTAATGGTATTTTTATCTTTCATCTTTTTCATCCAAGCCCTTACTGTATTTAACCCTTTCTCTACTATTACTTCTCTAAGTTTAGTTTTAAGGATTTTGGGGACGTTCCGAGCCTCCACTACTTGTTGTAGTGGTGAGATAAGTGGACTCAATATATACCTACATTCCTCCCAGCCTTCTAACATATTATTCAAAAAGGGATTAGTTATTCCCTTTAAGAAACGAAGATGGTCTGCTCTCAGAGGCGGGACGCAGAGAGCCTTCGGGCCCCTTTCTTCCAGAGGGGCTCCGTGCCTGGCCGGCTGCTTTCCAAAGCCCTTCGCGAGCGCTACCCTTGGGCACCAGTCAGCCGTATCGGACCCAGGCCTACTGTCCACGGCGGTTTGAACCCAGGTGAGCCCCTGGCCCCCTCCACTCTGCCCTCAGACGGGAGCCTGCCGTGCCATGGGCCACATTCTGCATGCTTCCTGTGAGGCTGTGGAAGGGCAGCAGGGCTCTGCCTTGGCCCTTTTACTCGCCGTGCGCCTCCCTTTCCATGACACTAGGGCCCAGCACCAGGGCTTTGGACCAGGGACGAGGCGAGGGGCAGGCGCACTTCAGGCTCATGGGATCGACTTTGTTTTCCCTTGACCCAAAGAAAAAGCAGTGACCCCCCGCTGCCCATCTGCTGCGGCGCTCCTCATCTACAAAGTATTCTGAGACTGGGAATATGTTTGGAAATGACTCTGGAAGTGACTCCAGAAAAGAAGCCTCAGCCTGGAATTAGCAGGAGCGGAGAATGGATCTTGGGCCACCCTAGGACATTCTGGGGGGGGGGGGTTTCACTCATTCATGGAGTCTCGTAAGTCAGAGGCAGCTTGAGGGCGTGTCATAGCAAGGCCCACGGAGCGTAAAGCCTGGCCACCGATCACAGTATTCCTGGTTACCTGAGCAGAATCGGTTCCCTCTTCAATCCCCCTTTGATTCTGTTGCTGTTTTCCAAAACAACAGCAACAAAACCAGAAGTCAGAAATCCTTGCTGATCTGTTCCACTCATCCAGAAATCCACTTGCAGAGGAAAAGGTCTGTTGTCTTCAGTCCACCCTTCGGCGAGCAGAGGCACAGCGACAGAAGGGTGGGTCGGGGGGGGGGGAATGGGCTCTGGACTGGCGGGACCTGGCAATGGAAGGGCAGGTTTCCACCTGGGACTTTGAGCAGAGGCCTCTTCGAAGAGCTCTTACCTGGTACCAAGTCTGGGCAAAGGCCGGGGCGTTGTCATTCACATCCTCCACAATCACCGTGACGTTGGCCTCAGTCTCGTGCTGGGAGTCGGAGGTGCGCACAGTCAGGGTGTAGCGGTGATGCTGCTCATAGTCCAGTGGCCCCATCAAGGTGATGCGCCCGCTGTAGCGCAGGATGCTAAAGGTCCCAGTGGCGCTGCTGTCCAGTAGGAGGAGGTAGGAGAGCTGGGGGCCACAGTCCACGTCATTGCCGGTCACCAGGGTGATCTCTGTGCCAAGGAGAGCATCTGGAGGAACGCAAGGGAGAGAGCCAGGCCGGTTACCTCCTGCTCTGGATCAAGGCTGCAGGACACGGTGCAGAGACAGCTCTGTGAGAGTCTGTCAGATTCCCTCCTTGGGGAGGCCCTATGCCCAAACAGCAGGGATTCGGGTCTTGCATCATCACCCCTGTAGGGAAACATTCAGAAGCATGCACGCGCGCACGCACGCACGCACGCATGCACAGATACCCTACTTACTCTCAGGCACACGAACTTCCACAGGCGCGGGGATGGTGGGGCTGTTGTCATTGACGTCCATGACCACCACAGTAAGCGTGGCTGAGCCTACAAGGGGAGGGTTTCCTCTATCTGTTGCTGTCAGCACCAGCCTGTGGGAGTGAAAGATGTCTCAGTGGCTTTCAGAGGCCAGCGGATGCCACCTGTGCCAGCCTGGGAATTTATTTATTTTATGTATTTGTTCTGTTTATACCCAGCCTATCTGGTCAGTACGACCACTCTAGGCGAAAGTGAGCTGGGAGGACATCAGGCAAGGGAGGGCCCTCTCGGAGCCCCTGGGCATGGCAGGGCTTGCACATCATCTCCTCCTCTTCCTCCTCCTCCCCCTTTCTTGCAACCACGTCCTATGGACTGGGTGTCAGGGCAACCCTCAGGGCCCATAACTGTACCCCTTACTTTGGAAAATGTCTTGCCCGACACACAGCCGAGTGGGAAGCAAACTCCTCTGGCCCACCCCATTCCTCAAGTGATGTGGCCGCAAGTGTGTCCTTCATGAAACAGAACAAGTTGATTGAAAATACAAGAAAGGAGAGTCTAGGAGAAACTGAGAAAGAACTCCTGGGGGGGGGGTGTCATATGACAGCCACGGAGGAGGAGGAGGAGAGAGGCCCGGGGACCCTTCACCAGTGGGCTTTCTGCACTGCTGGAGTAGATGATCCTGGGGGTGGGGGAGGGTCCCTTCAAACACTACCGTCCTGTGATCCTCTGGTTCTCCCACTCGCAAAGCGTGTTGAACGGAAGAAGAAGAGAAGGGGAAGCAGGGTCACCTGGTCTGGCCCCAGATCTCCCGGTCCAGGATGGCAGCCGTTGTGATGGTCCCCGTCTGGGCATGGATGTGGTACAGCCCATTCATGGGCAAGGTCTGATTGATTGTGTAGGTCACTTGGCCATTGAGGCCCTGATCCATGTCATCAGCCACCACCTTCAAGGAGAGAGGAGCCAGCCATCCACATTCCGCACAGACCAAACCAACCCCACCCCAGGCAGCCCCAGGCTTCCCCAGCCACCCTCCTCCTCGTCCTCCTCCCTCCTCCTGCAGGCTGGCCAGTCCTCCTCTCTCTCCTCTGCGTTCCAGGGATAGCATTCGGGACCCAACCCTCTCTCTCCAGCCACGTGGGCTTCTTCGGGCCTCCACCCCTTCCCGGGCAGTACCTGGATGACAGGCGAGTCGTAGCTCTGGGCCTCCCAGATGAAGGCCACATAGTTCTGCAGCTGGAAGCGAGGCGCATTGTCGTTGGCATCCTGCAGGTTGATATTGACGGCCATGAAGCCCCAAGAGGAGGCTGACTCCGCCTGCAGGACCAGGCGCAAGCGGGGGCTCCGTTCAAAGTCCAGGTTCTCAGGATTGTGCACAGACACCACCCCTGAAGAGGCAAGACAGAGGGTGACCACTGAGTTTTTCGTAGTGCACCCATGCCAGAGAGGTTGATGACGGCGAAGAAGAGCTTCTGAGCCAGTCCCTGCTCCCCTGGACTGGCCCCACCCACCCCACCCAGTTTCTGGCCTAGGCTTTCATACAGAGGCTTTCCGTTGGGGCTGGTCTGAGGGCTCTGCATCCCTTCACAGACCTGTGCTGCCAGCCTGACCACCTCTGGATGTGGCAGAGAGCAAGGAAACCCCGTAAAAATGGTGGTCTCGGGACACGGAAAATGTGAGGAGCCTGTGAGTGGCGAAAGGAAGGCCAGAAAGACCAGCGCGCATTGCCTGCTTCTATGCCCCTTTTGTGCACGTGGCTCCAGTGCCACCCGGCCCTCCTGTGCCCGTCTTGCCCACCACACCTGTATCGTACCTGTGCTAGGCTGGATGTGGAATGATCCCTTCTCATTGCCACTGACAATGCTGTAGGTGATGCGGCCTGAGGACCCTGCCGTATGGGTGGCTGGCATATTCACCACCGTGGTGCCTGAAGGAACAAGTAGGAAAACGGTCAGCAGGGCGCGAAGTGGCGCGGAGGGCCTCTGGCCAAGTCCTCCCAGCAGGAAAGCCAGGAGAGGGGAGGGGAGAGTATGCCCTTCAAAAGGGAGCGCAGCCGGAGGTCTCCTCCCTTGTCCCTCTGCACAAAGGTGTTCAGGTGTCTACCGCGGCTTCGCCCTCCACACACACACCCAAACCAAGCCCCCCTGCCAGGAGGTGTAGTGCCTGGGTGAGTGGCCAGCCTCCCATGTTCAAGGCCAGCGTGGAGGGAGAGCATCTGCCAACCAGCCCTGGGGATGCATTCCGGGCTCCCTCGTGGGCAGGCGTGTCTCACGCTTGGTGTGCTGTCCCTCTGGGGGAGCGTCATCTCTCCCAAGTGAGCGAGTGACAGCAAATGGATGAGATGGAGATAGACCACCCACCCATTCTGCGCAGCCAGCCCAAATGTTGTGACGGCCGGTCACCCTTGGCCAATACCTGGTGCGGCGTTCTCGGGCACCGCCACCTCGCTGGTGCTGCGAGGGAAGCGCGGTCCTCGGTGGCTCTCGTCCTGGAGGTGAATGACAACCACCCCGGTGGAGGACAGAGAAGGGTGCCCCAAGTCACTGGCCAGCACAAAGAGGGTGCGCTGGCGGGGGCTGAGCCCCCCCAGTGGTTGCAACAGCTGGAGGGCCCCCGTGTAGGTGTTGATGGCAAAGGCCGGCGAGGGCGTGGCCAAGCGGTAGAGGAGGGAGGCGTTGGCCCCGGCGTCATGGTCTTCGGCCCGCAGCGTGGCCACCACCCGCTTGGGCGGCGTGTTGCGGGGCAAGGTGACCAGGAGCGGGCTGAGCGGGAAGACGGGGACATGGTCGTTGACGTCCTGGACGGTGACGGTGATCCGCACCGAGGCGCTCCTGGGGTTCAGTGGGGAGGCATCCACGGCAGTGGCCACAAAACTGTAGGTGGCTCGGCGCTCCCGGTCCAGGGGCTGCGTGCTGGTGAGGCGTCCCGTTTCTGGCTCCACCTGGAAGGTCCCCAGGGACCCGTTGCCCAGGAAGTAGGCCAGGCGGCCGTTGGGGCCCTCGTCCGGATCGGTGGCCTCCAGCTGCAGCACCCGGGCCCCCACCGGCAGGTCCTCGGGAACCTCAACGGCGTAAGCCTCCTGCGCAAAGCGGGGGCTGTTGTCGTTCAGGTCGAGCACGCGCACACGGATCTCCAGTTTGGCGCAGCGGGCAGAGGCGCCATGGTCACAGGCCTGGATGGTCAGCCTATAGGTGGCCACACGTTCGCGGTCCAGCCCCCTCGCTGTGGAAAGCTTGCCCGAGACAGGATCCAGCGTGAAGTCTTCGTCGGGGTCTCCAGCTGGAGGGACAAGGGGTCGGGGAGGGGAGGGCAGAGGTCTGCGAGACAGGAGGTGGAGGCCACCCACCCACCCCCGCACACACGCACACACCAGCACAAGTGCTCTTCAATTTCCCCCTGGAAAATCCACGACCCACGGTGCCTAACCCTAACCCTAACTTGCACTCTCATTCCCCAGAGAGGAGCCCGTTTCCGGGGGACGCCTCCGGACGGCTGCCTGTGCTCCACCGTCCCCTCCGCTGCACGGAGAAAGGAGGGAGGCGGAGAGGCCGAAGGGAGCCTCACTTCCCTGTTGCAACGCTTTGGCCCCGGCCGTCCCAGTCCGGCACCGCCTGGCCTCGGGCGCTCTGTCGTCTTGTCTAAGCGCTTGAGCCTCCTCTGTTCCCCCCACCCCACCCCACCCCACCCCACCTGGGATCACTCACCTGCTAGATGGTAAGCCAGACGCCCGTTCTCTCCAGAATCCCGGTCGGTGGCACACACCGTGACCAGCTCCACGTGGCTGTGGTTTTCAGGCACCTCTAAGGAGTAAACTTCCTTGGGGAAAGTCGGAGAGTGGTCGTTCTCGTCCAGCACCAACACCCGCACCGTGGCCGTGGCCTGGTGTGGGGGCAGACCTTTATCCCGGGCATACACTGGAGAAGGAAAGGAGCCCTCACCGTGAGAGGCCGGGCCTGGTGGCGGGCAGGCAGGCAGGAGCCAGGCCGGCGTCCCTCATGGACGGGTCCCCGTTCCACGCCCAGAGCAACTCCCCAGCGCTGCCTCCTGCACACTTTATGCCAATGAGCCATCTCTGCATTCGGTTTCATTTCTCCCAGTCTTGCTCCTCTGGGAAGCGGGGGCGACGTGGCGACCGGTGGCCCCCCACCCCTGAAGAGTTTTTACACCGGCCTCGGCAGCCATCTTGCTTTCTCAAAACTGCAGTGGGGCTGGAGTGCAACCAAGATGTTTTCTGGGTGGGTTTTCGTGAGGGGAGCTCCCTGCCTGTTTCCATGTCTAAAAACCAGCGCGAGAGAGCAAGCATGACAGGCCTCTTCTGTGGGTTCGGGCTGGAGCTGACCCTTCACACGTGTATTAGGACCCCGTGGCCGAATATGTAGGGTGGGGGGAACGCAGACGCCTGCAGATTTGCCCCTCTGTGGCCAACGTGCAGTTAGGCGATGTGTCTTGAGGAATCACCAGAACCCAACACCCTTCGCTTGCCCTCTGACCACCACGCCTGAAGCACGTCCAGCTCCTCTTGGCAGGGGACCTGGGGCCCGATATTCCGCTTTGGATATCGGGCCACAAGTCCCATCAAACGTGGCCTAGCTCCCGGACAAGGGCCCCTCACGGAAGGCCCTGCTTCCCTCCTCTCCTTGCCCACCACTGCTGGCCCCAGTCCCAGCCCCTCTACCTGTCAGCAAGTGCTCAGCATCCTGTTCGTGGTCCAGCGAGCGCCTGGTGCTGATCAGTCCCGTCTGTGGGTCAATGGAGAAGTCCTCCCCAGAGATCCCGCCGTAGGTCACCTGCCCGCTTATGCCTGTCAGGGAAGAGGCAAAGTCAGGCCGTGCAAGCTGCCCAAGAAGAAGGTGCCCTTGGTGTGCCCAGAGAGCCCTGAAAGCACAACAAGGACCTCCGGTTCTCGTACGGCTCTCTTGGGCACTCCTGCCCTTCGCCCAAGCGCCCCCCCCCCTCCCTCATGTCGTGGCATGATGCAGAGGCCCAGCTGCCCAGTGAACCAGGACGATGGGCGTGCGCCTGGCAGCCCTACAAGCTGTGCTGGAGGGTCTGGCCCTGGAGGCCCTGGGCTGTGCTGGCACACCAGAGTCCCAGCCCAGTTGGGACGCGACTTTGCACAGGCACAGGGGCTCTGATGTGAGGCAGGCGCCGTGCTCCAACCAGGCCTCTGAGGCCGATGCTCCCGCCTCGTGGGGCACGGGAAGCAGCAGCAGCAGCAGCAGAAGCCCCAGGGGCGCTCCTGGAAGCGGGCTCCCCCTTCTAGCTGGAGGAAGCAAGGCCTGGGCCACAGCCCTGCCCAGGCACAGCGAGTGCCAGAGAGAGGCCCCCTCACCCTCCAAGGGGTCCTCTGGGGTTTGCAACAGGGACAGGACACCTGCAGCCACCCTCCTGGCAGGACTCTCTCCCTCTCTCTTCCAGCCATTCTGGGTGGCGGGAATGCCCTCCAGGGTAGGGCAGCGAAGAGGTCACCTCTTCTGCAAACCTCCACTGCCCTTTTGCCAGCCAGGGGGTGAGTCCCCATTCCCCCGCTCACTCCTCTCCGGAGGACCCCCTAAGAGCCACGCCCGTCCTTGCTTACCCAGGTCCCGGTCAGTGGCATGGAGCTGGAGCACAGGGGTGCCAGCGGGCAGGTTCTCGGCCACACGAGCTTCATAGCTGCTCCCCTCAAAGGCAGGCGCCTCGTCATTCACATCTAGCACCTGGACCAAGAGCAGCTGCGTGGCAGAGCGCCGCGGGGACCCGTGGTCCATGGCGACCACTGTCAAGTTATGCTGCGATGTCTCTTCTCGGTCCAAAGGCCGCACGATGGATAGTGCTCCTGCAAGGAGGAGGAGAGGAGGCTAAGGAGATGCTGCCCAAGTGCTGTGTTTCCTCAAAAATAAGACGGGGCCTTATATTAATTGTTGCTCCAAAAAACACACTAGGGCAGTGGTTCTTAACCTTTGTTACTCGAATGTTTTTGAACTGCAACTCCCAGAAACCCCAGCCAGCACAGTTGGTGGCGAAGGCTTCTGGGAGTTGCTGTCCAAAACTCCTGAGTAACCCAAGGTTAAGAACCAGTGCATTAGGGCTTATTTTCAGGGGCTGTTTTATTTTACAGTCCTGTCATCTTCTTCTGGTTGCTGCACAAGGGTGGAGGGCGGGGTTTCACTTCACTTATTTTTGGGGTAGGGCTTATATCACAAGCGTCCTGAAAAATCATTATTTTCAGGTTAGGTCTTATTTTCGGGGAAAATAGAAAAGCTCTCTAGGAACTGGGTGACAAGGAGAATTCAGCTAGGCAGCCTTCTCGTGGACCAGAGCAGGACTCTGCTGCCGGGAGATCCTTTCTGGTTTCAGTCCAGCACAGTCTTTTGGCTAGCCAGCATGAAAGCAGGATTTCATTTTTGCACCAAAGGGGTTCATGTATGATTGCCTCCATCATGTGATGGATCACATGACCAGCTGTGCAACCACAGGATGGCCAGACACGCAAGGGACAGCTTGCAAAATACCAACCATGGCTTTCAGAATTGCAAGAAATACAGCAGGATTAGGCCACTTTCACAGGCACTTCTTTAGCAGGGAACTACAGAACAGTAGATTCCAAACGCTTTGGCATCGTACGTGCTTTCTTATTTTTTACATAACTCATCTTACCTTTACAAACAGTCACCCTCCCTTTAGCAACAGCAATGTCAATTCATAATTTAATTTTTTTTTTAAAAAAATCTCTATGCATTGTGCCCCTTGGTATTTCTTCATGATTTTTTTCAGTGGGGGGAGGCGCACTGGAGTTAGGAGAGAACTCTGTGTAAAGTATTCAGGAAGGCACACTTTGAAGGAAAAGAATATTAATAGCTAGATTCTGGAAAGATAAAAATGATATTAAATTAGAAGATTGGTATAATGAAGTATGGGACATTGCATTAAATGATAAATTGACTACTGAACTTAAGATGAAAAGAGGGGAAATAAGTTCAAATATATTTTATGCTGTTTGGGGTAGTTTTGTTGAATTTGTATTAGTGAAAGGAAAGGGGAAAGCCTCTAAACAACAATCAATCAGGTTGCTGTCCTCTGAAGATGCCCATGGCCACAGAGATTGGCAAAACGTTAGGAAGAACAACCTTCAGAAAAGGGCCAAAGAGCCCGAAAAACCCACAACAACCAATCAATACAATTTTGGAAAGGAAGTTCATCTTAAAAGTATTGTTCCAGGGGGTCCCATGGGTATGGGGTGCACGGTGGTTTAGAATCTATAGTAAGTATTTTGTATTTTTGTATTTGCTTTTGTTTTGAAAAAAATAAAAAGGAAAAGGAAAAGGTGATCCTTCAAGCAGACTGGACCCAAGTCAGTTAGGACTTTATAAGTAAAAAACAGCACTTTGAAACAGACTGAAAGTCAGTGCAGGTGTTGTAACGGGGACGGGGGGGGGGAGAGAATATGTAATCCTTGTAATCAGCTCCAGTTTACGGTCAGGTTGCAGTACTGTACTTTGGATCCACTGAACACTTTCCAAAGGCAGCCCCAAACAGAGCACGTTACAGTAATCCAGCCGAGATGTCACTAGGGCCCGTGGCACCGTGGCCAGATCAGGCCTCTCCAGGAATGGCCCACAATGATAATGTGGCGCCCTGTCATCCTAAAAACAGTGACAAGTGGGGAAGGGGGAAGCCACAGGGTTGTGGTGTCCTGAGCCAGGTGTTGTTCAACTGAATGACCTGGATGCAGGAATAGGAACCATGAAGCCCAAATTTGCAGGAAACGCTTCAGAAGAGAGACTCAGGATGCAAGATGACCTTAGCGGATTGGGGAACCAACAGAAAAAAAAATTCTACATTTAAGCAAGGAAAATAAGTGGCAGAGATATGGAGTAATGCCTGGCTTGGCAGTCATGGCATGAAAAAGATTCAGAGAATCTTAGTAGATCTCAAGCTAAACGAGAGCTTAAAATGTGAGGTCAAGGCCAAAAAGCAGATGCAGTCGGGGAGCGGCCGGGGGGCGGGGGAAATCCACAGAAGCACAGCATCCAACTCAGGCGATGAGTCAGCAGCACTCTGTCGCCTTTGTTCAGCCCTCATCTGGTTCTGGGCCCTGGAGTTTAAGAAGGATAATGACCATCTTGGATGTATCCAGAGGAAGAGCAAGCAGAAAAGCCCGAAAGCCGAGCTCTAGGGGGAACGGTTGAGCAAGTCGGTCGTGTAAAGCCTGCCGGAGGGAGGCTATACCAGGAGTGGGAGATGGAGCAAGTGGGTTTTCACCAGCGGTAGAGGAAAGGGCCTAACATCCTGGCATTCAGTGACAAGACAGGCAATGGTGACTGAATGGGAGGGGAAATGGACGGGCAGTAGGACGGCTGCGGGTCCCTGGAATAGACGCCCCAGGAGCCACGGGCCTCTCTGCTCCTGACCATTTTCTAAGCAGAGACTGGATGCCCACCTGACAGAGACGGAGGGTTCAGCTGTGGGTTTCCTGCCCTGGGAGGCAGTGGATCTTGGTGACCCTTGAGGTCCTCCCCACCACTGCAGTTCTATGATCCTATTCATTCTATTTAAACACTTTGTATTGTGCTTTCAGTGGTGTCTGTTTTCAATTCATGTTAAGCGTTACCTTCAGTCCTCCAGTGGGAGAAACTTGAGACATAAATAAATAGAATTATTTCCCACTGCTTAGAATAGAGAGACTCTTGAGAGTCCCCTGGACTGCAAGGAGAACAAACCGATCCATTCTGAAGGAAATCAACCCTGAGTGTTCACTGGAAGGACAGATCCTGAAGCTGAGGCTCCAGTACTTCGGCCATCTCATGAGAAGAAAAGACTCCTTTGAAAAAACCTGGATGTTAGGAAGGTGTGACGGCAAGAGGAGAAGGGGACGACAGAGGACGAGATGGATGGACAGTGTCATCAAAGTGACCAACGTGAATTTGACACAACTCCGGGAGGCAGTGGAAGACAGGAGGGCCCAGCCTGCTCTGGTCCACGGGGTCATAAAGAGTCGGACACAGCTTAATGACTAAAGAACAACAACAGAACAGAGTAAAATGTTTTTCCTTCACTAATTCTTCTAAACAGAGTGTCCAGCAGTCCCACTGTGGCACAGAGAGGGGACTGTGGAAGGGAAAGAGCCTCTGGGTGGGGAAGGGCTGCGGCCGCCTTGTCTCCTCCCTCCCTCCCTCCCCGACGGACTCACCTGTGTTGGGGTGAAGGTGGAATCGACCATCTGCATTCCCAGCTCTCAGTGCATAGCTCACTCGCCCGTTCTCTCCCAGGTCCCAGTCCCGGGCCATCACCTGGAGCAGAAGGAAGCCCGTGGGCTGGTCCTCAGGGACATCAACTCTTGACCGAGAGAGGAATTCGGGGGTGTTGTCGTTCTCGTCTGCAATGAAGACGTGCACAGTGACGGCCGCCGAATGGCGCTGACTCACGTTGTGAGCCTGGTCTGTGGCCTGGACCACCAGCAGGTAGGCAGACTGAGTCTCACGGTCTAGCGCCCCCTGCAGGCTGAGCTCCCCGCTGCGTGCATCCAGCCAGAAGGTTGGCTGGGCTGCTTCTTGGCGCAGGAGGCTGTAGTGCAGTTGACTGTTGGGTCCCGGGCCATCCCCATCAAGGGCCTGGAACGTATAGAGGGACGTGCCGGGAGTGGCGCTCTCAGACACCACCACGGTGATAGGGTCCTGTGGCCAGTTGGGCACGTGGTCGTTGCGATCCTGCACATGAATCTCCACGAGCACTAGGCGCTGGCTAGGGAACCCCTGCAGGGTGTCTTCCACGCTCACTTGCAGGGTGTATCGCATGCCAGCTTCATAATCCAGCTCCTGGGACACATAGATTTCCCCAGTGTTTGCATCCACCACAAAAATCCCGTCTGGACTGCTGCCTCCTGCCAGCATGTAGGTCACTGGTCCCCGCGGAGGCGGTTCTGGCAGAGCCACGGAACCGATAACAGAGCCGGGCTGTAGCCCCTCCAGGGGATAGAGAGTCAGCACCGTGGCATCCGGCCGGGGAAGCGTGCGGGCAGTGGACACCACCTGTTGAGGGAGAGCAGGGGTTAGGAGGCATCTCTAAGAGGAGGCAGGGGGCTCCGGGGGGCTGCAGTCCAGGGCTCCAGAGGACGGACATGTACGGGACTGACTGGTGGAGATGGAGGTGGAGGGTGGCTATGGGCTCACTGGGGAGGGCCTGGACGAGTACCTGGACCCGAACAGCAGCTGTTGTGCTCCGGGGCTCAGCACCTCGGTCACTCGCCACCACGGTGAACATATACTCGCTCCGGTCTGCCTGGCGCAGCTTGGTGCTGGTGCGCAGCTCTCCGGTGGCCGCATGCAGGGAGAAACGCTCTGCCCAGGCCCCTGTCAGGACAGGGAGAGAGAGAGAGAGAGAGAGAGAGAGGAAGGTGTGCCGTAGAACAGCTTGGCAAAGCAACAGAGAGCAGCTGGGCCAGTGGAGCCGAGAAGCCTCTTCCAGCCCCAGAGCCTGCATACAAGGAGGGCAAGAGGTGGGGGGAGCCCAAGAGAAGAAGGTGAGTCTCCTTTGGTGCTAAAGAGGACCAGAAGGGGACCAGCCCCCTTGAGAGGGGGGGCACATCTTCCTCTGGGCTGTTTTCCAAGGAAGCCATGCAGAGGAGGAAGTTACCACGTCTGTGACAGTGGTGGCTGCTCAAACAGCCCTGAATTTGGCCCTGCCCCACCCATCAGACAGCAGGGGTTGCCTACGCATGGCGTCTACAACAACCAGTTAAAACATAATTGTCATATTGAGAAAAGTGATATATTCCACAACAAGAAGGAGGGCTCGGATTACCAACTGTTAAAATATATTACATTGCAAACCAGTTTAGACATATTCCGGATATTAATGCACATGATATTAATTGTTTTTATTCTGCATTTTTGAGCCGCCCAGAGTAGACTATGTCTAAATGGCTGGCATATAAGCTAAATAAATAAATAAATAAATAAATAAATAAATAAATAAATAAATAAATAAATAAATAAATAAATAAATAAATAAATAAATTTATTTAAAGAGCCTTGCGGCACAGTGGTTAAACTGCTGTACTGCAGCCAAAACTGTGCTCACGACCTGGGGTTCAATCCCAGGGAGCCGGCTCAAGGTTGACTCAGCCTTCTATCCTTCCGAAGTCGGGAAAATGAGTACCCAGCTCGCTGCGGGGGCGGGGGGAATGTGTAGCCTTCATGATTAACTTGTAAACACCCCAGAGAGCTATGGGGGGTGCGGTATATAAGCAACACGCTTTGCTTTGCTTTGCTTTAAATATATTCCAGATGGAAAGTTGAACAAAGAAGTTGACCAGGAAAGTAGGAGAAATTACAAAATTGACAAAATTTGAGATCACTGAGCAAAGACAAATTCAAGAGAAAGGAATTAAAAGTAAGGGTACAGTTAGTGTGATTTATAAGATTTTAATAAATGTTGGATCTGAGAAAGCTATGATGAAAAACCAGTGGCAAGAGGATTCAGAGGAAGAGATCAAAAGTAAGGATTGGAATAAATATGATCAAAAAGAATAACGAAGAATATGTCTATAAGGGTGAAAGAAAATTGCCACAAGGTCACATGGAGATGGTATTTTACTCCAAAAAGTCTGAAACCTAACGCTTTGTGCATGACAGGAGATGAAGCTGAAGACTTTCCGTATGCGTTGCCTCCAACACATTTTTGGTATCACCTGGCAGGACAAAGTTCCAAACAGAGTAGTCCTAGAAGAAGGGGGAATTTTTAGCATGTATCCATTACTGAAACAGTGACATCTACGTTGGCTTGGACATGTTGTGAGACTGGCTGATGGTCAGATTCCAAAATATCTCCTGTATGGAAAATGAGTGCAGGGAAGTTGCCCCAGAGGGAGACCACAGCTGCGATCCAGGGAGATCTGCAAGCGAGATCTGAAGGCCTTAGGAATGGATTTTCTCAACAGATGGGAAACCTTGACCTCTGAGCGTTCAGCCTGGAGGCAGGTGTTGCATCATGGCCTCTCCCAATTCGAAGAGACACTTGTCCAGCAGGCCGAGGCAGAAAGGCAGTCCCGAAACCAGCAAAATCAGGGAGCTGGACAGAGGACAATGTTTGTCTTCAGCGTGGAAGGGACTGTCACTCTCGAATCGGCCTTCTCAGCCACACTAGCCGCTGTTCCCAGGCCTCCATACAGAGCACATTACCATAGTCTTTCGAGACTGAAGGATGCCTAAAAATAAATGTCTGAATACATTTGGACATGCAAAAAGGAAAAAGGGACCTCTATGTTTATGTAGTGGATATGTGAAATAAGAAAGAAATGCTACTGGTATTTAAAGGAATTAGAGAAATTATTGGAAATAATATTTGAATATTACCAAGTATTCCCCCGTTAAACATAATTAATAACAACCATATTTAAAAAGAAGAGTTAATTGTTATAATGGTCGCAGCAGCAAGACTAATATTTGCAAAGAACTGGAAAAATGATAAGCAAATTAATCTTGAAGATTGTTACAAAGAAATGTGGAGCTAACGTGAAATGAAAGTAAGAAGGGGAATGAGAAAATATAATGATTTTAAAGTGGTATGCAATTTATATCTGAAATATGTCTTTGTGAAAGAGAAAGGTCATAAGCCAGCAGAAGAATCCATGTATTTTTGGAGTGGAATGGGGTGAAAAGGGATTAAAAAGATATTTTGGTTACTTAGTCCCGAGCATGAAGGTGGCACAGGAGCGGAATTATAGTTATTATAGTTATAACAATATAACTATAATAACTATATTATATTATATAGTTATTGTATGTATACACATTTTATGTTAGTGTTGTCATTATTAACTTTCTTTAATTAAATTTTATTTTTAAAGAGAGAAAGCTGGTAAGATTGGTTATGGATGTGAGTCCAAGCAGCATGTGTCAGATTGTTTTTGACACCCCACCACCTCACTTGGCTATCTCTGGCTTCCTGGCTTCCTTCCTTTCCTTTTTCCTTTTTCCTTTTTCCTTTTTCCTTTTTCCTTTTTCCTTTTCCCTTTTTCCTTTTTCCTTCCTTCCTTCCTTCCTTCCTTCCTTCCTTCCTTCCTTCCTTCCTTCCTTCCTTCCTTCCTTCCTTCCTTCCTTCCTTCCTTCCTTCCTTCCTTCCTTCCTTCCTTCCTTCCTTCCCACCCTCAAAGATCATCTGCATGCTTTTGTGGCCTCCAGAGAATCCTGAATCTCTCTTAGCAATGGCCCTGGAGCTGCAGAAGTAGAGCCACTTCATTACATCCAACGTAGTTGCAGCCTCTGGACCATGGACCGTTTTTTTCATTGGTCTCTTTGTACGTTTCTAAGGTACACAAAAAGGAACTTGGCTGTCCTTTCTCTTGCCACAGACCCACATGGTGGCGGTGGCGGCGGCGGCTTCTCTGGAGATGATTAGGGCTGTGCCAGAGTTGAAGAGGGGAAGAAGCGACCCCCTGACCTTGCCTTGGCCGTGCCCACAAGGAACCCCCCTGGCACCTGGGGCCTCGCTGGGGTGACCCACAGCCCCCAGGGATTCTCTTACCTGACAGGGAGTAAAAGACCGTCCCGTTCTCGCCCTCATCAGGGTCCTTGGCCTGCAAGGAAGCCACGAGCAGCCCGGGCGGCTTCTCCTCAAGAACCTGACGCACAGAGACAGCCAGAAGATGGGGTGGGTGGGTGGGAGAGCCGGCGAAAGGAAACGGGTGCATCTCCCCCTCCACCCCCCCCCCACAGATCGGCTTCCCCAAGCCGACCAGAGCATCTCTCTCTTTCTCTCTCTCTCTCTCATAGACACAAGGTCCAACTCTGGGCACTCAGAGGCACGGAGGGACAGAGCCACATGGCCAGACCCAGAGGGTGAGGAGAGAGGGCTGCGGACCCCCCGGCTCCCTGCCTACCCTTCCCCTGCTCCTCAGAGACCCGCTTAGAGTGGGAAGCAGGGAACATCCTCCAGGGACGCCTTCACCAGCTCTGCTAAAGTTCTGGGCCCCCAGCCTCGTCCTCCCATACCTGCAAAAGCAGCTCGCGGCCCTCGGCCACATGCAGGAAGGTGGGGGCGTTGTCATTCTCATCCAGCACAGTGACAAACACCGTGCCAGTCGTGCTGCGTGGTGGGGTCCCCCCGTCCTGCACGAGGACGTGCAACTGGTAGCTGGCGTGCTGCTCCCTGTCCAGGCTCTTCCGAATGCTCAGCTCTCCTGCAAGACATCCACCCCAGTCAGGTCAGAGAGACAATGACGGTGCCCCATCCGTGGCCCCTCCCCATCGCCCGCCCGTGGCAAGCCACCCCAACGCATCCCCCTCTTTCCCAGCCCAAACGACAGAGGATGAAAGGGCCTCTCCCCTCCCTGCGGCCCCTCTCACCAGTCTGCGTATGGATCAGGAAACCGCTCTCCAGCGGCACCAGGCGGTAGGTCAGGCGGCTGTTCTGCCCGGCGTCCCGGTCGCTAGCGGCCACTCGGCCGACGCTGCTGCCTGCCGGCCTGTTCTCCACCACCGTGAAGAAGTAGCGCTCTTCGCTGAGCCGGGGGCTGTTGTCGTTCTCATCGGTGATGGTGACCCGGACGGTGCTGCTGCCCGTCTGGCGCCCTTCGCCCTCGCCGGCCACCGCTAGGACGGTCAGCACGTAGAGCTCCTGCACCTCCCGGTCGAGGGTGCTGCGCACGTTCAGCCACCCGGTGTCCGGGGCTATGCTGAAGCTGGCTGCGTCCCCCTCGGCGCGCAAGTGGTAGGTGAGCTGAGCGCTAGCCTCTCGGGCCAGCGCCCGCACCTGCAAGAAGTGAGTGCCCACTGGCACCCCCTCGCGAACTTCCACGCGATACGTGAGCGTGTCAAAGACGGGGCCGTGCTCATCCTCTGCCTGCACGTGCACCAGGAGGGTGAAGGTGGCCGTGAGCCGGGGGGCCCCGCCATCTTGTGCCAGGATGGTCAGTTTGTAGGGTGTCCGGTGGGCCGGCTGCAAGGTCCCCACCAGCCGCACCTTTCCCGACAAGCGCTCCACGGCAAAGGCGGCCAGCCCACCCGTGACCAGTTCATAGTGGACCTGCCCGTTGATGCCACTGTCTCGATCTTCTGCCTGCACCGTGTACACCACTGTGCCTGGAGCGGCTCCTGCAGGCAGCAGCACTGAGTCGGAGGCCATGGGGAAAGCAGGAGCGTTGTCGTTCACGTCAGAGATGGTGATCTGCACTCGGGCGCTGCTATAGGCAGGGGGGGAGCCACTGCGGGCCTGGACCTCCAGGACGAGGGCCGGCTGTGTCTCGTGGTCCAAGGCTAGGCTGGTGTGCAGCTCCCCTGAGCTTGGGTCGATGGCAAAGTATCCCTGGGGGTCCCCCGATGAAATTGAGTAGAACACGGCGTCCGTCTGGCCTGGGTGGAAAAAGAGGGACAGGGAGAATGGGAGGCCACCCATCGCTGAGAAGCGTCTGCCCAGTCCTCCCCGACAGCCACCAACTTGAGATGATGGCATCAAAGGAGAAAGAGCCCCCTCGCAGAGGGTTGAGGTCAAAAGGTTTGGGGCCAGAGGATCGAAAGCCCCGTCTACTTTGCCCACCCTCGTAGGTGGCCACAAGAAGCCGCTAGCATTGGGTCTCCTGGGGAGGAAGATGCCCGGTGTGTGGGACATTGAGCAAGGAGAAAGAGGGGCCCAACATCGTACCTGGTGGATTGTGGGCATACACAGCCCCAACGCTGCTGCCTGGCCGGGTGTCCTCTGTGATGGCGAAGTAGTACTGGGTGCGCTCAAAGCGCGGTGGGGACACTGTGCCTGCCACCACACTGATGTTGACCTGCGCGTTGGGCTGGGCCACCAGGCCCCCTCCGTCCCGAGCAGCGACCTCCAACTGCACCAGCGTGTTGGCCTTGCCTGCCAGCGTCCTCAGCAAGGAGAGGGCACCTGCACAAGGAGAACAGGGAGCCGGTCGGGGGCCCTGTGCCTGTGCCTCCGAGAAGCCCCTGTCCTGGGCGGAGGATGCTCCAGACACAGAGCATGGTCCACCCTGCTGGGAGGCCAGAGGTCTGCAGGCCACAGCAGGTGGGGGGGGAGAAGGAGTGAAGGCCTGTGACTCCTGCCGGGGCCATCCTGCCCCACCGTCGTCCTTCAAACCGCCCCCCAACCAACCAACCGGCCCCGTCACCGCCGGAGCCGCTGTGCTCTCCCTCCACCGCTCCTCACCTGTGTCGGAGTCAATGGCAAAAAGGGGCGGGGTGTTGCCGGCTGCAATGGAATACGTCACCCGCCCGTGCAGCCCCTCGTCCTTGTCGTGGGCCACGACCCGCAAGACGGCAGAGCCCGGCTGGCTCTGGGTGCTAATGCTGGTGGCGTAGTCCAGTGGGTAGAAGGCAGGGGCATTGTCGTTGACATCTTCCAAGGCCACCTTAACGTAGGCCATGGAGCTCAGCCCGCCCTGGGGAGAGAGGCAGGGCGGGAGAGGGTGGAGCGCAGCACGAGGCCGGCCAGCTCAACGCAGCCCCTCTGGGGCTGAGGCTGCTCCGTGTGCCCCTTCTGCCTTTGGGCCTAGCTGCCACCACCACCACCATCGCAGAAGAGAGAAAGCCACAAGCCCCTGGGGGCAGCTCTTTGAAAACGTGGCTGCAAGCAGTGAGCGACCCTGAGGGATGCCCTCGTCTCGAGACCAGCTCCTGGCACTGGAGGTGCTCCACTGGCATCCTTTCGGGCACAGAGGTTTCCCACAGAATCCCCCCTTCAGCTCCCCACAGCCCCCACCTCCGACTGGAGACTCTCCCCAGAGGCTCTCTGGTGGGCCAAGTCCAGCAAAAACCAGCCACCGCCCTAGAGCCTCCCTCTTGCAGCCGCCTACTCACCCCATCGATGGCCGTGACAGTAAAGTCATAGGTGGAGACGCCCTCGTCACGATCCAGGTCCCTCGTTGTGCAGAGCCGGCCGCTCTCCTCCTCGAGGCTGAAGGCCGAAGGGCTGGTGGTGCTGAGCCCGGTGCCCAGGGAGTAGGAGAGGGACCCCAGAGAGCCACTGTCTGCATCTGTAGCTGTGACCTGAGGAGCGTAACCAAGTGGCGACAGCTGTGATGCCCGTGGCCAGAGAGAAACTCTGCCCTCCTGGCTTGCTTGGAGGCCACCAGCCTGGCACTGAGCCACCCGGTGCTTCTGGGAAGGGCACCCATGTTTTCCATGACCGGTTGGGAACACCGAAGGCGTGAGCACCAGAAGAGAGAGGGGCCCTTTTGTGCTTCCATTTTTGAGGAATGGAAGCCTGTTCGAGGCTGAAGAAGCTCTGAGGCTCTGCATAGACAGCGGAAGGGCCTGGGAGGGCGGGCGGTTCTCTCAGGCCCCTTTCCTACGGGAAGCCATGGCCCGGAGACCAAGAGGAAGGGGCGGGAGCAGCCGGGGGGGCATCAACAACATCTCAGAAAACTTTGGGGTCCAGGACAAGCGCCCCTGAAGAAAGCGTCCTGGCACCTGACGGAGAAAGGCCAGAGGAAACATGTTTTTCCCCCCTAGGAGTCTTGCAAAACTGACCAGGAGGATGTTAACTCCTGTGGTGATGGAAGAGTGCGTTCCAGAGGACAGATGGACACCGTTTATTGGCAGGACAGATTTGATTTAAATTTTAAAAAAGGAATTGGTTGATTATTTAAAACAAAACAAAAAAATTAATTTACATTGTGATTTAAATCAGTTTGATTTTTAAAAATCAGTGATTTTTTTTCCACCTTGTTCGTTGGGGACACCTGGGCCTCTGGTGCAGTGAAAGTGATGGCGCTTTATATCCCCGGTCACTGCACCGTGCGCCGACTCGGCCACGGGAGTTTTCTGACTGGAAGATAGAGTCTCAGCTGAGAACAAGTCTGCCGTAGTGACTCGATGGCCAGGCGAGGACTCTGGCGGTCTCATGGAAACGCACCAGGTGGTGGTTCTGGTCAAACCCTCAGTACTCCCTAAATATCACAGCCCTTAAAAGCCCTGTTGGGACTGCCATCAGTCCCATGCAAGTTAACAGTCTATTATAACCAACAAGGGCATTAATCAATTGCTCACTGAAATTGTTTTCATGAAGACAATTCACAGGAGGGAGAGTACCGGGGGTGGGCTTTGTCGCTGTGCATGTGTTGCCCTCAGCCATCACACCAAGGCTCTCTTCAGATTCTCTGGGGGAGCTGGAAGCTTTCTTTTGAGAAACTGGATGACAGCTGAAGGCTAAACGACATCTAACAAGGAGAACTACGATTCTTCTTCTGACGTTTTCCAATGAAACGCGGCCAGCAGCAAAAGACGACCTGATTGGGGCAGGCACCGGGGCAAGCAATAGAGTCCTCCCCCCCCGCCACCTCCACTCATGCTGGCAGCCCCCCCACACACACACACACACACCGCTGTCCACCTCACATGAATGTCAGTACAAAAAGGCCAAGCAGCCTCCCCGAGGAGGTTTTGGGGCTGCGTCTGGAGAGCCATTTGCCATGGATGCTCCAGCCACGGATAGAGAGCACTGGAAGCAAGGGCTGGGCCTCGAGGGCTGCGGAAGGGGCGGGGGGGGGTAGCCAGGGGAGGGATGTGCATGTACAGCTCCTACCAAAGCAGTGAGCAAAGGGGAGAGGGGAGGGGAGGGGGCTTCCAGGCACCTCCTGGCACTGCGGTCCCTGCCACCTCGGGAGCTCCGACATATAACGGAGGGGGCCTCGCTGCTGCTGCTGCTGCTGCTGCTGCAGCCAGCCGTCTGTCCGTCCCTAGGCGAGCAGGGCTCAGATTTCAGAGCTCAAAACTGCTGATGGCAGGCATATCCCTAACCCCGCAAGGCAGCATCCTGGAACCACAAGAGCCACACAAACCCTGGCACACACACTGAAACACAAGACGCAGGCGCACAGAGGGAGACTAAAAGGACAGTTCTCCATGCATTGCTGCCCTGACGCTCCAGCTCCATCCGCTGAAATCCCAGCCTCTGCCCTCCTCATCCACCTTTCCAGGCCTTCGTCTCGCCATACGTTGCACGTACTTGTGTGAGAGGAGTAAAACCAAGTGGTTAGGGCAGAGGGAGACTGCGGGAGGCGAGTCCAGACCTCTTCAGGTGGGGAGCCTCCGCTTGGCGGGATGGCTCTTGGGAGCCGCTGGCAAGAAGCTCCTGAGCGGGCCAGACCGCCACAGAGCCAAGGGCCGCGTGGCAGGGTCGTGGCCTCCCGAATCTGGTCGTCCCCCCCGCCATCACTGGCCATCAGCACAGGTGGCTTCTGGCTGACGTCCCTGGCAACCTGGAGAGGGCCTTGCCCTCGAGGAGCTTGCCCTCTCTCACAGGCAGAGAACTAAGACGATGTGCTCCTTCTGACCTCTCGGTCCAAGGAATTTAGAAGGCTGCATCTCCCTCTAATGAGCGCGTCTGGGAACCAGGTTCATCAGGGGAGGCCTTCCTCTCGGTCCCACTGCCTTCACAGATGCACTTGGTGGCTGCTCCCAGGGACTGTGGAACTCCCTCCCACAGGAGGCCAGGCTGGCCCCATCAAGGCTGTCCTTCTGCAGGCAGGTGAGAAGCTTTCTGTTCAGGCAAGCTTTCCACGAGTGACTGGGATTTTAAATGAATGGTTGTGCCTTCCTGCTTTGCGTGTGGTTTTAGTGCTGCTTTTGTGTTTTCCCTTTCTTAAGAGTGGAATTTGTTGGATCCTCTTTAGTATTTGAGTACTCATTGTGTTTAGCTTTCAGCGTTGTTGTTTAGTGATGTAAGCTGCCTTGTGGAAAGGCGGGGTAAAAATATTTTAAATAACGAAATAAAATGTTTGGTTGCAGATGGGAAAGAGGATGCATCTTTTTTTCCCCCCACAGACCCCTACAGGCCGCTTTCCAGCAGAGCTGCTTCCCACACGGATGGACGGATGGACGGACGGACGGACGGAGGGCCAGCTGCCCAACCCGCTTGCCCTCCAGCTCAGTCCAGGCCGACTCACAGGCTGCCCGAATGGCAGGCTGCCCGGGAGGCAGCCTTCCTCCCCAGAGGCGCGCAAAGCCGCAGCACCACATCTGGCTTTGCTTCGGGCCCAGGGACGAGGGAGTGCTGGCGCCAGTGTGGCCAGCCGCCCCACGCACCCTTCCCACCCAGCCGACTTCCCCAGCAGCCCTGGCACAGCAGTGGCTGAGGAGGAGGAGCAGCAGCTAAAACCAGCCGCGGAGGCACAGCAGCCAGCAGCGGGGCTATTTCAGGAAACAGCAAGGATGGCTTCCAGCAGCTGGCTGGCCTCAGGGGTCAGCCGGGGAGCGGAACAGCAGCAGGCCGGCCGGCAGGCCTGCACGGGCCAGGTCACAAGAGCCAGGGCCCCTGGGAGCCGAGAGTCGCAGCCCCCTGGGCAGCCTCACAGACCGTGGGAGCAACACGCCTATCCCTCGGACTGCTCCTTCAACTTCAAGGGGGGGAGGAGGTTTGTGCATCTGTGTTTCCCTACCCCTGTCAGTCAGTCTTTCGAAGGCTCCGTCTCTCTCCCCCCCCTCCCACCTCCTCCCACCCTCTGAGCCAAGTGAAAGCTTGGTGGGGGAGCCGGAAGCACCAGCAGGACCCTTTCTGCAGTGGCCCCCAGTGAGCGCCTCGCCCGCCTCCCTAGGAAGAGAGGGCTGGTGGCCAGGCATCTCCATCTCCACCCACATAAGAAGGCCTGGTCTGTTTGTTGCCAACAGCATCCATCCTGTGTCCAGGAGGGTATCCTCTCACGGGGGGGGGGCTCTTTCCAAGACTGGGAACACTTCGCCTTGACGCCAGAATGGGCCCACAGTTTGGGGCTAACTATCAGCATCCAGAAGGATGGTCAGAGAGGACCTGCCAGGCCAGGCCACAAAGAGTGGCTCGGAAGATGACTGCTCCATCCACAGAAGCCAAGACTTGACCACTGAAATGACAACAGAATCCTCCTTCCCCTGAAATTCAGGTCCGACTTGCCCACTGGGCTTTCCAGCTTGAATTGAAAAACATTTCTCACTCCATATAAGGCAAAATCCTTTCTTGTAACACCTTGGGCATCACTTTGCTTGTATGAGAAACATGATAGAGGCATTGTACAAAACTCTGGCAAGTCCCCACCTGGAGTACTGTGTACAGTTCAGGTCGCCAGACCTTAAAAAACACATTTTAGTTAGGCATCCTTCAGTCTCGAAAGACTATGGTGACGTGCTCTGTATGAAGGACTTGGAACAGCGTCTAGTGTTGCTCAAGAGGCCAATTCGAGAGTGACAATCTCTTCCACACTGAAGACAAATCCAATCTGTCCCCTGTCCAGCTCCCTGGTTTTGCTGCTTTTGTGACTTCCTCTTTGCCTCGGCCTGCTGGACAAGGGTCTCTTCAAATTGGGAGAGGCCGTGATGCACTGCCTGCCTCCAGGCTGAACGGTCAGATGTCAGGGTTTCCCATCTGTTGATGTCTATTCCTAAGGCCTTCAGATCCGGCTTGCAGATATCCTTGTATCGCAGTTGTGGTCTCCCTCTGGGGCGATTTCTCTGCACTAATTCTCCATACAGGAGATCCTTTGGAATCCGACCATCAGCCATTCTCACGACATGCCCAAGCCAACGTAGACGTCGCTGTTTCAGTAATGTATACATGCTGAATATTCCAACTCGTTCTAGGACTACTCTGTTTGGAACTTTGTCCTGCCAGGTGATGCCAAAAATCCGTCGGAGGCAACGCATATGGAAGGTGTTCAGCTTCCTCTCCTGCCGTGCACAAAGGATCCAGGACTCACTGCAGTACAGGACTGTGCTCAGGACACAGGATCTATAGACCTGGATTTTGGTATATGCTGGCAGCTTCTTATTGAGCCATACTCTCTTTGTGTGTCTAGAGAACATGGTAGCTGCTTTGCCAATGCGTTTATCCAGATCGACATCCAGAGAGAGGGTGTCAGAGATGGTTGAGCCAAGGTACACAAAGTCATGAACAACCTCCAATTCTTGTGTGGAGATGGTAATAGAGGGAGGTGAGTCCATGCCCTGGCCTATGACTTGTGTTTTCATCAGGCTGATTGTTAGTCCAAAGTCTTGGCAGGCCTTGCTGAAACGATTCATGAGTTGTTGGAAGTCTTCAGCAGAGTGGGCAACAATGGCTGCATCATCTCCGAAGAGGAAGTCCCGCATGCATTTCAGTTGGACTTTGGTCTTTGCTCTCAATCTAGAGAGATTAAAGAGCTTTCTGTCTGATCTAGTCTGGAGATAGACACCTTCAGCTGCAGTTCCAAAGGCATGCCTCAGCATGACAGCAAAAAAGATCCCAAAAGGGTTGGTGTGAGGACACAGCCCTGTTTCACTCCGCTTCGGGTGTCAAAGGGATCTGATGTTGAGCCGTCAAAAACTACAGTGCCTTTCATTCCCTCATGGAAGGATCTGATGATGTTAAGGAGACGATGTGGGCATCCAATCTTGGGAAGTATTTTAAAAAGGCCATCCCTGCAAACCAAGTCAAATGCTTTTGTAAGGTCTATGAAGGCCACCAAGAGTGGCTGTTGTTTCTGCATTTCTCCTGCAACTGTCGGAGGGAGAATACCATGTCAGTGGTGGATCTATTAGCTCGAAATCCACACTGTGATTCTGGATAGACTCTGTCTGCAAGCACCTGGAGCTTCTTCAGCACCACACGGGCAAGCAGCTTCCCTACAACGCTAAGAAGAGAGATGCCATGGTAGTTATTGCAGTCGCCCCTGTCTCCTTTGTTCTTGTACAATGTGATGATGTTTGCATCCTTCATGTCCTGAGGTACTCCACCTTCCCTCCAGCAAAGACAAAAGATTTCATACAGTTCAGTGGTGATGATCTCCTTACCGCATTTCAGCACTTCAACAGGGATGTTGTCCCTTCCAGTGCCTTGCCGGAGGCGAGGGAATCCAAGGCCGCTTTTATTTCTGCTAAGGTTGGTTCGCTGTCCAGCTCTTCAAAGACAGGCAGGCACTCAATGTTATTTACTACATTCTCTCTGGAATATAGCTCGGAGTAGTGCTGTACCCAGCGTTCCATCTGCTGTGCTCTGTCCTGGATGATCACACCTGTAGCAGACTTCAAGGGAGCAGATTTCTTCTGTAATGGACCTAAGGCCTGCTTGATACCATCATACATTCCTTTAATGTTACCTGTGTCCACTGCTATCTGTATCTGAGAGCAGAGCTGAAGCCAATAATCATTGGAGCATCTCCTGGCAGCCTGTTGGACTTGGCTACGAGCGGCTCTAGGAGCTTGCAGGTTGTACTCGCTAGGACAGGTTTTATATGCTGTTAGAGCTCTTCTCTTATCCTCGATAGTTGGCATTAACTCCTCCGAATGGGCTTCGAACCAGTCAGCCATCTTTTTGGTCTTCTTGCCAAAGGTGGACAAGGCGGTGTTATACACAGCGGTCTTGAAGTGTTCCCATCGTTCAGGTGCATTTTACATTAGCCGGACCTGGAAGGGTTTCCTCAAGTGCTTGGGCAAATTCCTTCACTTTTCTTTGATCGCGAGTCTTGCTGATGTCAATACGTGGTCTTCCTTCCTTTTTCGTGTGATATACTCTCTTTGTTCGCAGTTTTACTCTACTACACACCAGGGAATGATCAGTATCGCAATCAGCACTCTGGTAGCTGCGTGTGATCGTAACACTAGGAAGGCTAGAACGTTTAGTGAGGATCAAATCAAGCTGATGCTTGGATCTTGGATGTCTCCAGGAAACTCTGTGTTGCAGCTTCGTATTAAAGATTGTGTTGCTGACACAAAGACCATAATAACAGCAAAACTCCAGTAAGCGTTGGCCATTTTCGTTCATCTTTCCAACGCCAAAACGGCCTAGACAAGTGGGCCAAGAATTGTGATCAGCACCAACTCTAGCATTAAAGTCTCCAAGAATGAACAGTGCCTCTCTTTCAGGGACTTTTTTGATAGTAGCTGCCAGATTGTCATAGTGATGACGATCTGGAAAAAACACATTGTGGAACTGGAAAAGGTGCAGAAGAGAGCGACTCAAATGATGACTGGGCTGAGGCACCTCCCTGACGAGGAAAGGCTACAGCGTTGGGGGCTCTTGAGTCTAGAGAAAAGATGCCTGGGGGAGGGGACATGACTGAGACGTATAAACTTATGCAGGGGGTGGATCAAGGGAAGCTCTTTCCCCCTCTTGCACAATACCAGAACCAGGGGACATCCACTCCAATGGAATGTTGGACAAGTGAGAACAGATCGAAGAAAATATTTCTTGACTCAGCGGCTTGTTAGTTTGTGGAACTCCTTGCCACAGGATGTGGTGATGGCTTCTGGCCAGGATGCCTTTAAAAAGGGATTGGAAAGATTTCTGGAGGAAAAGTCCTATCACAGGTGACAAGCCATGAAAGGGATGTATACTCTCCAGGCTTCAAAGGAAGGTACCTCCAAATGCCAGATGCAGGGAAGGGCTATCAGGAGACAGGTATCTAGCTGTCTAGTGTGCTCTGAGAGCATCTGGTAGGGCGACTGGGAGATACAGGAAGCTAGACTAGATGAGCCCTTGGCCTGATCCAGCAGGGTTCTTCTTATGTTCTTAAAGCAATGGTCTTGTAGTTATTGCACTCCATGGCATTTCCTTTCTTAGGGATTAGAATGTGTATTGAGTATTTCCAGTCTTTGGGCCATTGCTTTGTTTTCCCTATTTGTTGACATATTCTTAGGATTTTTGACAGATTCATTCTTTGTGACTTTAAACAGTTCTATCAGTATTCCATCTACACCTGGGGATTTATTTATTCCCACTGCTTTCAGAGCAGCTTTCACTTCACTTTCTAGAACTGCAGCTTCTTCATCATAGGCTTCCCTCTTCAAGAGTTTGTCATCCTTTTGTCCTTTATGTATAGGTCTTCAGTATACATGACAGTCGCTGGCAATGTCTGGCCTCCTGCAGCTGCTGTGCTCCATTATTTGTGCCTTTCTGTTTCACAAGTTAATAATAGGGAGGCAAAAGCACAGAGAGCACAGAATAGCTTTTGCTGCCCAGGCTTGCCCTCTGGAGGGTTGTGTGGATTGGGGGTCAAAGGAAAGAAAGAGAGAGAGAGAGAGAGAGAGAGAGAGAGAGATCTTGCCTTGCCACCGTCACCAAGACTCAGTGGTGAATTGGGGTCCAATTAGAGCTTTCCCACGCTTGGGTCCAACAAGTGGATTTGGTGAACTAGACACACACCGTCCACTGACAGTCCAATCAAGGGTTAGTGCAGGCTCAGGAACACTCTCAGTTTAAGCCCATGTTATCAGCCAAAGGCTTCTTTCTTGCCTTCCACAAGCTTTCCCTTGCACGAGGAGAGTCCCTGTCACACAAGCAATCCTACAACCCACTGTGTTACCAACCTCACTACCAATGCAAGAGTGACCCTGTCTGTAAAAGGGAGCCCACTGGGGCATAGGGAACCATGGCAGGATTGCCCTTTGGTGGTTACTGAGTAAATGCATCGGGATACTTGCCAGAGCCCCCAGCACCTGACAGAACAGAAGAATGCAAGGGCACACGTGGGAGGGATTGGGCAGAAGGGAACAAAACTAACCAAGAGATTTGCGTACCTTGGGGTTTAATTTTTCCCTGGGGGAAAATTCAAAAGAGGGCTAGGAGGTTTGGCTCACAAGCAGTGCCACAAACAGTATGCGTGGCAGGCTTTTTGTAATTACTCTGGATTGTTATTTGGAGCATTTTTCTTAGCTTCTAATAATTGTATGATCGAAACTGATCGACCTAATTCAGTCACAGGAGTGGGTCTGGCTGCTTAACCCAGTGCCTACATTGACAGCTCTCCAAGGAAAACTACTTCGTGCTCTTAAAAGAACGCAAGAGCAACCTAAGGCTGAGTGCTGCACAAAGACCTTCTGAGAGGCCTGCTGGGTCAAACAGGCTTCAGAGATGCAAGAAGCCAGAATAGCCGGTGCAATCCTGAAGAAGCACTTCTTGTCAGGAACCCAAACCTCCCTCAATTTAGTTCTTTGTCCCTTTGGCCAGAACCGAACTTACAGTTCATTCATTGTGTGAGACCAAATGCAACAAGATACTTTTAAAAAGCTTAGAATCAGCAATTTCCTATTTTTTAGATAATTTGGGTTGAAATTTGTCTGCCAAGTTGCCATTTGAAGTACCCTGGACTTGCCAGGAAAAAAAAAGCACGGTTAAGGTCTTCAAACAGCACACATTGGGCACAATCCAGCCCAAGGAGCCCAGCTGAAACCACACAGTCAAGACTGAACATGCTCTTAAGATGGCATGCTCACGTTCCGTGATGTTCCTCCCCCAAGTGCAATGTAGGCAGTTTGCGGTACGGATTGCAAGAAGCAGCACATGTCCACACACACACACCCCTACCTTCCTTCCTCCTTCCCCACCATTCCCTGGGTGACCTCAGAGGCTGTTTTGCAGCTCTGTTTGATTTTGGTCTTTCAAGCTTCCTTCCAAGTCCTTTGGAGCAAGGGCATAGACTATGGCTTCAAAAGCTAAGCTCCTATAGCCGCACTCCTCACTGAGCTTTCTGTATTTTAATTACATTAAGTTAATTAGATTGTGTAAGTGGTTTGAAAGATGGTTCCAAAGGGGCAGCCTCAGTAAAGATCCCTGTGGCATCTAGAAGATGCAAACATTTTGAATAGCATGAGCTTCGCTGGGTTAAAGTTGACTTCATGGAGTGTGTCAGCAGAGTAGGGGAGTGGCAGTACATGAAGCGCATGCCACAAAATGTTTGTTGGGCTTTAAGACATCCTTGGAGTTTCTGTTTCTGAATAAGATGGAGCGTCTTTCCCTAGGCTAAAAGGTGCTGCCTCGATTCAAACAAAGGCATCCAAAAGAAGCAGGCCAGTGTCACGTGCAGATGCATCCCTTCCAAGCTGGAGAAAGCCACTGGGCCTCCATCCATGCAGTGGTTCTGGGCCTTGGTCGACAGCCACTGTGCTCACATGAGGGGAGCGCTGTGGTTTGCCCTAAGCCTCTCACGTCACGCACAGCACAGGCATCAGCAGCAGCAGCAGCAGCAGCAGCAGGAGTCTCTCAAGGAGACAAGGAGCTGCAGTCAGCCAACAGGAAAAGCTGTTCCAAAGAACTGCAGTTCCGTTAAGGGCAACTCCAGGGCCGATCCCTGCCAGCTTTCTGGATGCAGAGGAAACAAAGCAAGAGACAAATAATTACGTCACACACATTCCACGTTCTGGAAAACAAATAGCTGGTGGTGGGTGGGGGGAGAGAGAAGAAACCAAAGAAGGATGACCATGAAGGGAAAGTGCCCTTCATGCCCTGCATAGAACACTTTGGAATCAACGCGGAACGTGCACCGAGGCTCCCTTTTTGGGTACCTGCAAAGGAACCACTCACACTGCCCAGAATAGTTTTAATGCTCAAAATATTTCAAGCGGTGTGACACCTCCACATACTGTGAGCAACCCAAAGGTTAGAAGGAAACACAATGAACAAGACTCATCCTGCCGTCCCCTTTCCTTCCACGTGCCCTGCATGACATGCCACATCTTATTTTAGCCACTTCCGGAAGAAAGGGTCAGAGCTGGCTAACATGGTCTGCTGAACGCTAAGAACGGAGCTGCCCAGAGGCCTCCCGCCTTTGAACATGCTTCAAAAGACGCACCGTGCTCTTTCAGACACCACAGCACGAGAGGAGGAAACAAGCAACTGCTCCTCATGGCAACCTGGGCCCAGCACCAGAAGGCGGCGTCCCCTGGAACCTAAACAGTCATGGGGTTCTTTACACCAACCTATCTTTGTGGCAACCGGATGGAGTGAGAAAGTTATCCGGCTGACTTTCTCAGCAAAGTTCCTGCTCAGGCCACGCCAGACATGCCGAGATGTGTGGTAGCATTTTATTGATCCAAGCCACGGATGGGCACAAGCTGCCCTCCCAACAGAGGGGCCCTCGTCGCTTTCAAGGTCTGCTTACCAAGGCCCTCTGCATGCAAAACTCAGGGCAGCTCGAGGCTGGCCCAAACGTTTCTGCGGTCTGGCTCTGCAGACAGGCAGATCTGGGAAACCGGAAAACGGAGGGCATGAGTGGCTGGTTAGTGTCTTCTCTGGGACCTAATCTCTGGGCAAAGGAAACTTCCTCATCACTGGGTGAGCAAAGAGCTCCGGGAAATTCTCCCAGAGAGAAACAGGGAGGCCCTCTCTGTTCTTTTTGTCCAATCCTGTACTTGTGGCAGACCAGAAAAGCTGAGGAGGGGGCATGTGACTACTGAGGGGGCAAAACCACCTTGCTCAGAGCTGTGGACGGCATCACACACCCTTGACCGTGGCAAGGATGGGGGTGCAAAAAGAGTCAAACAAGAACGGCTACCGTTCTATTAAAAATGCTATAAATTCTACTATAAATGCTGCCCCCTTGCAGGGGTGGACGTGGCACTGAGGATATGCTCTAAGCAGACCTCTCGGGGCACTGCCGTTCAGTTCAGATCTGCTACAGTGTCATCCCTGTAGACACAACAAGAAGGGACTGGCAACTGCTCCTGGCCACTTGGGGAGGGTCTGGTCCCTGGCGTTGCGTACTTGGCCAGCCTCGCTCCAAGGCCAAGCCATATTGGCCCGATACCAGGCACACAGACAACTGACCACCGCCCAGGGCACTCTCTCTCCCATGTCCTGTCGCCCACCTCCTCTTTGGCATTCTGTTGTCAAGCAATGCAGAATCATAGAGAAGGAAGCAGGAAGGGGCCTCTAAAGCCGTCCACTCCAACTCCCTGCTCAACGACGCAGGAATCCTAATCCAAGCAGATCTGAGAGGGGGTGGTCTACATTTCTCTTGAATGCCAGTACTGGAGCACGCCCTCCCTTATTGCCAAACTGCTCTAACAGTGAGGAAAAATGTCCTGATATTCCACTGAAATCTGGCTTCCTTTAACTTGAGCCCATGGTTGCGTGTCTTGCACTCTGGGATGATCAAGAGTAGGACAGCCTTTCAAATATTTGAAAAGTGCTCTCCTATCACCCCTCACTCTTCTTTTCTCAAGGCTAAACATGTCCATTTTTTTTTTCAGCCTTTCCTCACAGGGCTTGGTTTCCAACCCCCTGATCCTCCTTGTTGTTCTCCTCTGAACTTTTTCCAATATGTCAGCATCCTTCTTGAAGTGTGGTGCCCAGAAATGGACACAGGACTCAAGGTGAGGCCTAACCGGTGTCAAATACAGGACAACTAGCACCTCACGGGATATGGAGACTCTTATTTCTGTAAATACAGTCTAAAACAGCATTGACCTCTTTTTTGTAGCCACATCACACAGTTGCCTCCTATTCAGCTTGTGATGTAGGGCAAGTCCAACCTGTACACAATACGGACACAAAGCTTCTTCTGTCTGCTATTCACACATGAGAACAGTAAACTGCCATGTTCTCCCTCTCAGCTGCAAGGAGATGACAAGGAGCTTCCTAGCATTTCCACAGAGTTCTTGTGCTGGTGAGAATGTTTTTTGTGAAAAGAGTGGTTTTCTTCTGTAAACTAAGCTTTTGCACAAAACTGCCATTGCATCCCTACAAAGTGTGCAATTCACACAACTGTGCAGGTGGCCAAAAATCTGGACGATGGCTAGTTCATTTAACAGACTGAAGCACTGAATGGGTTGCTTGCTTCATACTGAGATTGGAACGAGAGTCTGTGAAGAAGTTCCAGTCTATCGCAAGAAGTTTGAACGAGGACATCAAATTCTTATCACATCTGATTAGCTAATTAGAGCGTCTAGTTCCAGAAGGTCCCCCACCTTTCGACATGCCATTTCCCTCTCACACCTCTCCCTACAGCCCTGCCCCCACAACAGGTACCACCTTTTTATGCCTGACATTTTGGGTGGCCCCTTATTATCACCTTTGATGGAAGTGGCTGTGGGTCACAGCCTGCTCACCATGGGACTCACTGTTTGTGCTGCAACAGACAGAAACAATCACAGCCCCCTTTGGAAGATGTAACGATGGTGCCCTCAGGGGCTCCCCCTTCCCCCAAAACAGAACAAGTTGCTCAGAGGCCTCCCCCAGAACCGCACTCACCTGGAGGAAGCAGGTGCCAGGAGGTACGTCTTCTTTCACGGAGATGTTGTAGAAGTTTCTTTCAAAGATAGGCTCATTGTCGTTGACATCCTGCAGCGCCACCCGAAGAACAGCGGTGGAGGAAAGGGGCGGCCTGCCCCTATCTGTGGCCAATACAGTCACCTGGGGCTGGGGGTCGATCTCGTAGTCCAGGGAAGAGGCCGTGGTGACAATGCCCGTGACGGGGTCGATGGCAAACCAGTGAGAATGAGTGTGGTGGGTGTGCAGGATGCTGTACCGGACCTCGCCGTTGGCACCCTGGTCTTTGTCACGGGCGGTCACCTGCAGCACGAAGCTTCCCGGATAGACCACCTCCGGGACGCTTTGTTCGTACTCTTGCACGTCAAACAGGGGCGGGTTGTCGTTGATATCCGTCACCTGGAGCACAAAAGCGGACTCAGCGCGAAGTGGAGGCGTTCCTGCATCCGTAGCCGTCACACGCAGCTCATAGGAGTCCCGTTCTTCTCGGTCCAGCATTTGATCCACGCAGATCAGGTAAATGATGTTGTCCTTGGTGGTGAGGGCAAATTTCCCTTCCCCCCCTTCCAAAGAGACGTTGACGTTGGCGTACTCGCCATAATCAGGGTCCGAGACAGAGATGCGGGCCACAAACTGTCCCGGCTGGGCCCCCTCTGAGATGCGAGGAGAGCCGTCCTCGCTGAGGAATATGATGGTCATGGTGGGCTGGTTGTCATTGTAGTCTCGCACCTGGATGGTGACAAAGGCGGTGGAGACCTCCGGGTGCACGGCCCTGTCCCGGGCTTGCACCACCAACTCATGCACTTTCCGCAGCTCGTAGTCCAGCCCCTTGTTCAGCTTGATCACTCCTGTGAGGGCGTCGATGGTGAAGTACTGCTCGGGATCGCTTTGCCGGCGGTTGATTTCATACACCACAGCGCCGTTGTCCCCTTCGTCAGCATCTGAGGCGAACACCTGCATGATGCTGCTCCCAGGCTGGAGGTTCTCCGGGATCAGCGTGTGGTAGCGGCTCTGGTTGAAGGCCGGGGCGTTGTCATTGATGTCCTGGACCGCCACCTCCAGAGTCATTTGGGAGCTCCTAGGTGGGGACCCACCATCGTAGGCCTCCAGGGACAGAGTGTAGGTGGAGAGGATCTCCCGGTCTAAGATGCTGCTCACCACTAACTCTGGGTGCAGGACTCCATCTGGCCCACGGCGTGTCTCTAGGCGGAAAGCCTGGCCCACATTCCCCCCCTTGAGAGCGTAGCCCTGGGTGCTGAGCAGGCCGCTGTCCGCGTCCAAGGCAGGCTCAAGCGGGAACCGGCTGCCCAGCGGGGTGTGCTCAGGGATCTGGAGGGAGCCCCGCCGCTTAGGGAAGCTGGGCACGTGGTCGTTGATGTCGGTGACCTGCACGTGGACCTCCACCGTGGCACCTTCTGGGGTGACCGCAATGAAGCTGTAGTGCTCACGGCTCTCGTGGTCCAGTACGCGGGCCGTCTTGATGATGCCCGTGTTCTCATCGATCTCCAAGTCGGTGGCCACCCCGCTCCCTTCCTGAGCGGAGATGAAGTACATGTAGGTGGTCACGCCTGGGGGGAGGCCGGCACTGATGTCCCCAATGATGGTGCCGGCCGGCTGCTCCTCGTCAATCTGCAAGTCTAGCGTGCCCAGCACTGCCGAGCTCTGCCCGAGCGCCAAGCGGCCCAGGAGCAGAAACAGCAGCCCTGCCAGGCCTGGCGGCAAAGCCATGGGGGGCGGCTCCATGAAGCGGCTTCCTCTTGGCAGGGGGAGAGGGAGGGAAGCCTCTCTCTCTGCTCAGCTCAAGCCTTAATCCTGTCAGGAATGCAAATGAGAAAGCTGGTCAGGAATGAAGCAATCTCCAGGGTGGGTGCGGGGGGGGGGGGAAGCCTACCAGACCAGGGTCCCCATCCTCCTCCAGCGCCACTATCTTATCTGTTGCTGAGGCCCCACCCTGAGGACTTGAAGACTCACCCAAGTAACGGGACCCTAGGGAGCTGGAAGTCAGCGAGGGGGCCTGAGAGGGAGGGACCTTTCACACCCCCTCTTGGCGTCTCCAAAAGAGCCGCGAAACCCGCTTCCGAGGGAAACCTGAAAGCCTCCAGGGATGGGAAATCTGGAACTCCGAGCCTGGGGGTGGGGGGAGGGTGCCATTCCTGCGTGGGGCAGGACACGCCGGCCAGATCCCCTGGGCTTCGGCATCTGGGGCGTCCCCGTCCCGACAGAGACCCTCTGGCCCTCCCGTCGGCAGGAGGGAAGCAACGCCCTCGCTCCCGCTGGCCCGGCAGGCAGGCGGGCGCCCCCCCCTCCGCCCGAGCCCAGGGGGCACCAGCCCGCCCCCCCCCCGTCCCCGCCGCCGCCCTTCTCCTGGTCGGGGCGAAAGCCAGCGGGGAGGGTCGTCGTCCAGCAGCCCAAGCGCGTTCCTCCCCGGCCGGCGCTGTCCCACCGCCCGCGGAGCCAGCGGGCGGGCGGGCAGCTGGCCAGGCAAGGACGGGGCGGCTTCGGGCTGCCCACCCCCGCACCCGCTTTGTCTCCGCGGCGGCGGCGGCGGCGGCGGGCGGCGGCGGCGGCAGCAACCGCCTCCCCCCCCCCCCCCGGCTGGCGGGCTCCGCTCCCCTTCCTCGCTGGCTGGCTCGCTGCTCGCCTTGCCTTTGTCTCCGGCTCCTTGGCTCGGGCCCCAGCGCTCGCTCCCCCTGCCGTAGCGCCTTCACACTGCAGGGCGGGAGGGGAGGGGAGGGGAGGGGCGCCTCGGCGCACGCCTGGATCACCCCCCTCCCCGCGCGCAGCGGAACACGGCCCCCCCCTCTTCTGCGCTCGCGGAGGGGGGGGGGAAAGGAAGGTGTTCCCCCGCTCCCGTGCAAAGCCCGGCTTGGCGCTCCGTCCGGCGAGGGCCGAAGAGCCCTGGAAAGCGCGCTCCTTCTCTGCCTGCCCGCCCAGGGCCCCGCCGACGCCCGAGGCCCCGCGCCCGACTGTCGGGGGAGGAAAAGGCCGCCCCCGCCCCCGGGCAGAGCGCCCCGGCTCCGGGACCCAGGAGGACGAAGGGAAAGGCGCTTTTTCACGCACCGAGAGCGCGGGCGACGAAGGGCCCCGGGTGGGCGGCGGTGTCCGCACAGACGGGACGGGCTCTTCGGCCGGGAAACACCCCCCCCTTCGCCCTCCTCGCGCGCGCGCGCACACACACACACACACACACACACACACAGACACATCCCCTCGACGCCCCGGCCTCCGGGGGTTTCTAGCCAGGTCCAGAGGCTGTGAGAGGGGAAGGTCCGGCCGGAGCGTGGCCTGGGGACCGGGAGGGAGGGAGGCGCTCCAGGAGGGGGACGCGGCGCCGACGCCCGAGGTCAAGGCCGAGGGGGGGCCGGGCAGCGGTGGGAGGAGCGCGGGGAAGATCGGCTCCTTCTGCAGCCGGGGTGGGGGAGGGGGAGGGGGAGGGCGGCCCCCTCCGGGCCCCCCTCTTCCTGTGAAGAAAGGGCGCCGCTGGCTTCCCCTCGCACCTGGTGGGGAGGGCGATGGGGAGGAGGGACACTGTAGTCGGGGGGGCCGGCGGGCGCAGAGAGCAGGGCTGGCGGGGACATCCCTCGCTCGTCGCGGGAGTGGGAGGGTGGGCGGGGAGCGAAGGCCGCCGGAGTGACCGCAGCAGGAGCCGCGCGGCGGCATCGCCACAGCTGCTTCCAATTTGCCCAGCGCCGGGCGCGGGAGGGGAGCGGAGCCGAGCGGGGCGGCGAGGCGAGGCGGGTCCAGCCCGGGCCTGTGAACCGCTAGCCAGGCGCGGCCCCTCCCCTCCCCTCGCCCCCGCCAGCTATGCGCACGCAGCTCGACCCCCCCCGAAACTCCCCCCAAGCGCCCCCCCCATTTCCTTCAGCTACAAAAAGGAGCGTTTGCTCGCCATCCCCGCAAGCCGGGCCAATGCCAAGCAGCCGCCGGGGGCCGGCCAGGTATCCGGCTGCGGGGAGGCGGGTACGCGAGGCCCACCGGGTCTCCTCGAAAGGGGCTGGAGCGGCGCCGAGGGGGCCGGACGCTCCCTGCCGAGGCTCCGTCCGAAAGTCTCCAGCTGCGCGGCGCCGCTGCGGGCCTCCGCGCCCCTCCCCGGCCCTCCCCCGGGCGCGGGACTGCCAGCGCGCCTACTCGCTCGACGGGGCGCTGGGGTCACCTACGTCCGTCCACCCGCCTGGCCATCCGGCCGGCCGCCTGGAGCTCCGTTCGGGACGCGGAGAGACGCCCTCCGCCCGTCGCCGCCGTGGCTCGGTTGGCCCTGGCTGGGAGGCACCGACGGAGGGGGGGGGACGGGCGGGCGGAGGAGCGGAGGCTGAGCTGAAACCCGACCCTCACCGCTTCGCCCGCCCGCCCGCTCGCTCGCTCCACTCCTGCCCGGCCCTTCTTTCGCCGCGCCCCCTCCGCTCCCCCCCTTCTCGCTCCCCCCCCATCCTTAGCCCTCACTCGGCCCCCTCGCCCGGCGCCGCGATCGAAGCCCCTCCAGGGGTCCGGGGCCCGATCCACCGTAAGGCGCCGCGTGCCAAGGGTGAGGCGGAACGCGGCCCCCGGCACAAGCCGAGAGGTCTGCTACGGCGCCCCGGCGGATGGAGAGCTTTGGGGATAGCCAAACGCCGCCGTCCTCGCACACTGTTACCGCTTGTCACTGACGATGAAACCGACTTAAGTCTGCGTGTCCTGCGAACAAAGGCTCCTCCGAAAAAGCGCCCCCCCGCCTTCCCCCCCCCCCCGCCTTTTGTCTACAGGTGATGGCTGGACCTGCGGGGCCGCCCACCTTGTCGTCGGAAGAGGCCCTTTGTCCTCGGAGGAGAGGAACAACGAAAAGCCTCGTTCGCGCACACGCGCGCACACGTACACCCTCCCTCCTCTCGGTTTTGGCACGCCGAGAGTGGCTGCATTAACCACTTCGGGCCCCTTTCCCTGCGGTCTTTTGACCCAGGAAGGACCCGAGAGGGAGCGAGCGAGGGAACGAGCGGTGAGCGCCGCCGCCCCGGCTGTCGAGGCGGAACCAACTTAGGGCGATCTTAACCGGGCTTTCAAGGTAAGCGAGATATTCCAGGAGCGGTTTTGCCACCGGTAACATTCCCCACCCCACCCCCTCCATTTCCATGGCGGCGCAGGGACGGGAAGCTCTTCGGTTGCCCTCTCTGCTATATAGAGTATATACCGCGCCGTTCCTTTCTGTCTGGTGGCCAAGGGGAAAACCTGGACGGAGCAGGCCGATCACCTCCCTGTCCTGGGTCAGGCCTGCAGAAAGGCCCTACCTTCTGGGATCCAACACCTTGCCAGGGGACCACAGATACCTCAGAGGGGCAATACTGAAAGACCCCTTTCTGCCTCTAATTCCTCTCTATCTTGAGTTTGTAGCTTGCTTGCTCTTTCTTTCTTTCTTTTTCTTTCTTTCTTTCTTTCTTTCTTTCTTTCTTTCTCTCTTTCTTTCTTTCTTTCTTTCTTTCTTTCTTTCTTTCTTTCTCTCTCTCTCTCTCTCTCTCTCTCTCTCTCTCTTTCTTTCTTTCTTTCTTTGCTTGCTTGCTTGCTTGCTTGCTTGCTTCCTTGCTCATGTCCAATGCTTATGCATCCAGCAGCTGACAAGGTCTTCGGAGAGGTTTTGTGTGGTCTGCCCCATCAAGTCAGAACAGACTTAGAACCACTCTTGGCAGGGCTTTCAAGGTAGGTGAGATATGTAAGGGTGACTTGACCAGTTCCATCCACCATCACCTTCTGAGTTTCCGTGGCAGCACAGGGATCCAGACCCAGGCCTCCTGAGTCCTGGTCAGTCACTTGGTCCCCTACGGCTGCGCCACGCTGGGTATCCAGAGCTGTTCACCCTAGATAGAAAGGGGAGCCGCTGTGCCTTTTGCCTACTACTGGGTTGGAGAGCTGCCGCCACTGCAGGGGCAGTCCTTCCCCGGGACCCCCATGTGCTTCCAGGCGGCTGTGCTTCCCAACATCTCTGCCTCCCCATCTCTACAGGCATGTATAACGCACACATGCACAGAGCAGCTGCGGGTGAGGTCTGTTCCCACCTGCCCGCTTTGTCGTCCTCACCTGCTCCGCACTGCCTGTCTCCCATTTTACGGCCGAGAGAGGAAGACCACCACGTCCCCCAGGTTGCAAGAGGCCCTTTTACCATGGCGAAGCCCCTGGGGACAGAAACAGCTCCTGGGTCCCAGCTACTCCTCCTGCGGCCCTTGTGCACGCTGAGGTGCAGTTGGGAGTGGGCCTTTATGCACACCTGTGTGCAAGGCCGCTATTCTGAACAAACGTATTAGCTAGCTTGCAGAAGTTTGTTGCTGGCTGTGGGTGCTGCTGCTTCTCCATGACGTGGCAGAGTTTTCAGCTCTGAAGCCTGATGAAGCTACACTTGCGGGAGAAACATCAGCAGGAGTGTTGAGTGGCCAGAGCTACACCAGCAATGACCGACACACATACTAGGTGCCATGATGCGAGCATCAGCAGAACGCTTTCCCAAGGCAGGGTTGTGCTGATGGGAAGGCTAAGAGGGGGCAGAGCTGTTGGTCTCACATAGTGTTGGTCTCACCTTTGGGGAACTCTATCCGAAGCTTGGAGCTTCAGTTCTGCTGCTCTGATTCTGGATCCATCACCATAACCCTGATAGAGTCTCTATCTCTGAGCCTGAAGCTCTTGTGCCCTCACTCTGTGGGGTCGAATCATTGCTGGATTCACTCTGCAAGAAACAGCTAAGCAAAGGACACTCGCTTAGCTCAAACCCAGGCTAGAACTACAGTGCAACGGTTTGTGTCAGAGTTTGCATGGTTAAATTCAATGTATTTTCCATTAACTACACAGTATATAGGTAATCACAAGTATTCCCAGTCTTTTTTTACAAGCATTTCTTGGGCTTCTAATTTGGTTGGAAGGGGTTGTGTTTCTTTGTAGCGATTCTACTCACAACACTTCCCCCCCCCCCGGCATGTGTAATCACCTGTATTGATCCAAAGGGCAGTAGTAGGTATGCCCTAAAGTGACATACATATATGAGGGCATTTTTTTTAAAAAAATTACATTTCATAGTGCTAAGTGGATATAACAACTTGTGAAACTGCAGTGCTTATCTGACTTGGCACTAAATTGGAAAAGCATAATTTTAATAATGCTCAAAGGAGAGACACTTGCTTGAGGGGTGTGTTCCTACTGTACAGGCATACCATACCATGCTGAAGGGCATGCTAGTACAGTGGGAACATACTCCTCAAGTAAGCGTCTTGTATCTCCTCCAAACAATTTTCTTATTATGGTTTTGTAAATTGCTTAAATTACTACTGTGTCAGATTTTCATTAATGACTTGGATTGAGGGAGTGCAGGGAATGCTTGTCAAATTTGCAGATGACAGAAAATTTTGTGGAATAGCTAATACCCTAGAAGATAGAAACAAAATTCAAAACGACCTTGATAGGATGGAGCACTGGGCCAAAAGCAACAAAATGAAATTCAACAGGGATAAGTGCAAAGTACTTCACCTCGGAAAAAGAAACCAATTGCACAGTTACAAGATGGGGGCTACCTGGCTCAGCAAAACTACGAGCGAGAAGGATCTTGGAATTGTCGTAGATCACAAGCTAAAGATGAGCCAACAATGCGGCGTGGCTACAAAAAAGACCAATGCTATTTTAGGCTGCATTAATAGAAGTATCATTTCCAAATCCCGCAAGGTGCTAGTCCCCCTCTATTCAACACTAGTTAGGTCTCATTTTGAGCCTTGTGTCCAGTTCTGGACACCACATTTCAAGACGGATGCTAAAAAATTGGAACAAATTCAGAGGGAGGGCGACAAGGATGATGATCAGAGGGCTGAAAACCAAGCCTTATGAGGAAAGGCTGAAATAATTGGGCACATTTAGCCTTGAGAAAAGAAGACTGAGGAGTGATATGATAGCACTTTTCAAATATTTGAAAGGTCGTCCTACAGAGGAGGGGCAAGATCTGTTCTCGATCATCCCAGAGTGCAGGACACACCACAATGGGCTCAAGTTAAAGGAAGCCAGATTTCGGTTGCACTGTTAGAGCAGTACAACAGTGGAACCAGTGACCTCAGAAGTTGGTGAGCGCTTCAACACTGGATGAGTTCAAGAAAAACTTAGATAATCACCTGGCAGATCTGCTTTGATGGTAATCCTGCACTTCTTCTACAGGGTCATCCGTACTGGGCAAAAACAAGTCCAGGAGAGATACTCCTCTAGTTTCTTCTTCCACTTTTTTGCAGGAGAAAGTTGTCAGCTGCACAAGACAGGAATTTTGTGGAAGGTCCATATTTGGCGGAATTGGCCTCCCAACAGATACCAGGATATTTGAAGTCTCCCATTACTACTACATCATGTCTCTTTGAAATTCTTGCACTTCGTTTTTCAAAAGTTTCATCTGCATCTTCTTGATTGGGTGGTTGGTAGCAGATTCAAACTACCATGTTCTTTTTTTGTCGCAGTTATATTAATCTAGATACTCTCAATGGGACAACCAAGCTCATCCTCCTGTATTTCTATGCAGAAATATGTGTTTTTGACATACACAGTTACTCCACCTTCATTTCTATTCTTTCTATTCTTTTTGAACAATTTATATCCTTTGGTTGCTGTATTCCAGTCATGGGAGTAATCCCAACAAGTTGCGGTTATGCCTATCAAGTCATATTTACCCTCCTGAGCTAAGATTTTCAGTTCTTCTTGTTTGCTCAGCTGGTGCCACTTGGAGGAGGAGGAAGTGGCACTTGACAAGCAGTCTTTTCCCTGGTGAAGGGAGAAAACGTAGGGTATTCTGAAGCAACTCAGATCAAACTAGGACAGCCTTCCTACATAGTCACACTGTAAGTCAGAACCTGCTAACTTTGCCACATGCCTCATTAACCTGTCCCTGCTCCCCAGAGCCATTGTTTCTGACAATTCACAACCTCATCAACTAGGGCCCTTAGAAAAGTCTCCCTGGATAAGAAACCAGGTGTTTTTACTTTCTGTTGTATTTTTTAGGAAGGATTGCATGAGATTGAAGGAAAAGTAGTGATAAAAACTGTTTTCTGGATATCTTTTCCATACAAATGCCAGCCTTCTGCTTTGTAGGCCTTTTTCTGTTGTATGTGTGTATTCAACCCATAATAAACTACTGCAAGCACAGGCACAGCCTTTTCACTTATAAACCACCACAGGAACTGGGGTCCTAGCTAAGGGTCAGTTTGTCTTTCTTTCTAGCCCCATACTTCCATTTTTTAACTACTGGACTCCCTCTGCAGAGAGAAGGGCAAAGGAGCGAGTAAGTAAAAGTCACAACAAATACTGTATGGGACCTGAGGTGACTCTGACTCAAGCCCCAAACAGTTGCTTTGGCATGGGTGACTTTTGTCTTCAGGCAAGCTTTTCCTTAATGACTAGTGGCCTGAGAGGGGTTTTTAAAAGGAACTGTTGTGCTCTGTTTTAAATATGTTTTAGTATAGATTTTATTTACCATTTTTAATATAATACTTGTTAAATTATTACTGTTTTTAGCTTTTAAATATTGTCTTCTTTAATAATGTAAGCCACCGTGGATCCTTTGTAAGGAGAAAGGCAGGAAATAAATAAGTGTGTGTGTGTGTGTGTGTGTGTGTGTGTGTGTGTGTGTGTGTGTGTGTGTGTGTGTGCGCGCGCGCGCGCGCATGAGAGAGAGAGAGACTTCCCAACTGCCCTGCAACAAAATACTTGGAACCTTCTTTCTTACCTCTGGTCTCTTAGCGTCTTCTTTCCCTCTCCACTATCCAGAAGCCTCAGAACCCCAGATAGACTTAATTCTGAGCCTCACACCTGCCTGGAATGAAAACCAAGCCCACCACCGCCTGGCCTAGTGTTTGAAGGCTTCATCATCATCATTCTCAGTCAGTGCGGTCTTTGGGTTCACTTCCCCCACCTACAACTACGCCTGATTCGTGGAACTGAGCCTTATGTCACCCAGTTTCTGCTTAGTAGGTACTGTATGCAACAGTCACTCATGGACTAACTGATTCCTTATTACAGGCACTTCTGGCATTCCTAAAAATCTGTAGTAAATTACTGTGCATGTTTTGATGGTTGAAGATTCAGGATCATCCCCTCCAAACAGAAACTGTTGGGTATCAGTGGGAATCACTGGGAACAATGGCCAGGATATGTAACTGCTGAATTCAATAATTCCTTAGACTTGTAAATTCTCAGATCTGTGTGAATGCATATGTAACACTATAAAGTTATATGCGGCCCTTTGCTTACTATTGGTGAATCTTGCAAACACAGTTTCATAAAATGTATCTCTTATTTGCATTTATATAACAGTCAATACAAGCAATTATAACAACAACAAAATGCTACAAAATTTTGCACCCAAGTTCTTGACAACCACACCATTACAGGCATTGCTAGTAGAATTGACAAAGCAGCTATCATGTTTTCTAGACTCGCAAAGAGAGTATGCTTAATAAGAAGCTGACGGCTTATACCAAGATCCAGGTCGATAGAGCCTGTGTCCTGAGCACTCTCGTGCACAGCAGGAGAGGAAGCTGAACACCTTCCATATGCGTTGCCTCTGACGCATTTTTGGTATCACCTGGCAGGACAAAGTTACAAATAGTGTAGTCCTAGAACGAGCTGGAATTTTCAGCATGTATACATTACTCAAACAGCGACATCTACATTGGCTTGGGCATGTCGTGAGAATGGCTGATGGTCGGATTCCAAAGGATCTCCTGTATGGAGAATTAGTGCAGGGAAATCGCCCCAGAGGGAGACCACAGCTGCGATACAAGGATATCTGCAAGCGGGATCTGAAGGCCCTGGAAATGGATCTCAACAGATGGGAAACTCTGACCTCTGAGCATTCAGCCTGGAGGCAGGTGGTGCATCACAACCTCTCCCAATTTGAAGATACCCTTGTTCAGCAGGCAAAAGCACTGAGTTCCAAACCATAATGTGAAGTGTGTTGCTTATACAGTATACAGCCCCATAGCATTTAAAAGACTCCCTGGGCAGTTTACAAATATGCAGGCTACACATTGCCACCCCCATAGGAAGCTGTGTATTCATTATACTGACCTTGGAAGGATAGAAGGCTGAGTCAGCCTTGAGCCGGCTACCTATGATTGAACCCTGGGTCATGAGCACAGTTTTGGCTGCAGGACAGCTGTTTAACCACTGTGCCACATGTTCCAGTGAGTCTCAACCCCAGCAGATGATGATCTGACCATGACAACAGAACTACAGGCATTCCTCCACACCCACATCCCCAGCATCTAATATCCCAGCACAGAAGGCCATGTTTAAAGCATGCCCTGCAACAGGAATGGGGGCAGATACCTTTTGAGATAGACCCACGGCCATCACAGAGGACATTAAGTCCTAAGCCATTCCTGACAGAACGGCCTTGGTATGGATGTTCAAGTCCTCCAGCACAACAAGCCAACACCACCTCCAAAACCAGCTCAAGTAAGTAGCTCAGAAAGGGAGATTGTTAAGCACACTGGGGTGTGCAGTACACCAACAGAATCCCTATTCTGTCCCGGGCTCCCACTTTCAAATAGAGACATTCAAGCCCAGAAAATGCGATGTAGCCCGTGGTGAGGGGGACAGGATCACAACAGACCTCTGCAACTCCACCTCCCTGCTTCCCACTGGGCCTTGCCTGCTGCTGCACAGAAAACTCTGGTGAACAAAGCTGGGTGAGATGGACACCCCCAGCCAACCCGGTCTCTGTGACGCAAGCAAGCAGATCAGCCTGCTCTTCCAGGATGAAGTCCCGATTGGCTGCTATTTGGCCATTGACTGACTTGGCCTTGAGCAGCAGCAGCAGCAGCAGCAGCAGCAGCAGCAGCAGCAGCATTTCCAACCCAGTGGACCTGTCAGCGAGGCTACCCAAGCTATTGGGGGACAGCTTAGGGGCAACCAATGCCCTTTTGACCTCCTCTCTCTCATGATGTTGATCTGCCACACTCCACTGTCTCTCCCTCTGCTCTGAACAACTCCAATAACTGCTCTCCGACTCTTCCCCACTGTTCTCCCTCCCATAAAACACATCCCTTTAGAAGCAGACAAAATTCCCAGTTAACAGTTTTTCCCCAGAGTTAGCAATGACTGGCAACAATTTCGCAATGAACTAAAACGAGAAGGTGTTATTTGGGAAGAATTTTAATATGAGGAGGAAGGAATTCAAAACAAGTTGGAGAAAAGAGTCCTGCAAAGATCTGCTAGACTGAGGCTTCATCTCCAAAATGTTTGGCACATGACTCCTGTGCTTCCATGTGAAACGCTAAGTGCACACTTAGCGCAACACAGAGGTGGGTGCAGACGCACTGCTTCCGGCAGCTGTCAGGTCTTTGATACCTGGAAGGGGAGGAGCTCCACCGGCAGAGTCAGGAGCCTTGGCATTTTCAACCCCCAGCTCCTCCTCCTCTTCTTCTTCTTCTCATTCCCCCCCCCCCCCAACTAGGCTGCACAAAGTCTGTAAGATGGCCCTAAAAAGTGGACATTTTTGAAAGGGAGTCAGGAAGTTACAGACCCATTACTTTAAACTTTGTTCTGGGAAAATTGCCGAAACCCTCATGTGAGAATTGGAACATACATATTAACAAAAATATAGAAAGACTAGCGATGCAAGAAAATAAAAGAGAGGGACAGAGAAAGAAAAGAAAATAGAAAGAAAAGGAGAAAGAATAGAAGGAGAAAGAAGGAAAGGAAACGAAAGAAGAAAAAGAAAAAGCATCTACAGTACATCAATTCCACAGGGGGAATTCTTGTCGCCTAAGCTCATTTAGAAATCTTTAGGAGAGTTGGTAAACATGCAGCTGGGGACGATCCACAGGGCATTGTTTACTTACACTTACGAAAGGCTCTTGACAAAGTCCCCCTCAAAGATGCTTGAACAAATTTAGTAACTAGGAAATAAGAGATGAAGTCCTCTCATGCAAAAATGGCTAGTTAAAGCAGAAAATGTTACAAGCAGAAATATCTGGATTATTTTCTCAAAGGATGGAAGCAAACAGTAGGGTCCCATAAGACTCTGCAGTAGTGATAGTATTAACTTGTTCATATTGTTGTTTAGTTGTTAAGTCTGTGTCCGACTCTTCGTGACCCCATGGACCAGAGCACGCCAGGCCCTCCTGTATTCTAACGTGTTCATAACTGACCCAGAATTAGGGATGAAGTGGCTGAAATTTCTGATGACACTTCAGTTGTGATCCCATGCAAGACCACCCCTGCTACACTTGTTCAGGCATCTTGGGAGATGAACTTTGTTAGAAGACCTTTGAATGTCCGGACAAATTACGCTTGTAAATGTGTATGCACCTAATGAGCGACAAGAAGAATTTCTAGAAAATATATTGGGAAAGTTGGATAAATTGAGAAAAGGGTCAGTAATATTAGCAGGAGATTTCAATATGGTAATGGATTTGATGAAAGATAAATCAAAGCTGCAGACTGGGGAAAGGAAATCTAAAACTATAGGTTTTAATAGATTAATAAGTAGAACTGATTTGAAAGATGTATGGAGAGAGTTAAAAGGGGATGAAAGAAGATTTTCTTTTAGCTCACAGGTGCATAACACATATTCAAGGATAGATTATATATTTGTATCTAATGACTTGCTGCCTAGAGTAAATGAAACAGTTGTTGATGTTATACAAATTTCAGACCACGCCAGAGTGAAAATGGAGTTGATGATTAAATGTGATTATAAAGTGGCAAATAGGTGGAAAATGGATACAAGCATATTTAGAAATCCAAACCTAATTGAAAAATTTCAAAAGGATTTATACGAAACATGGGAAATAAATGAGAAAGGGGGAAGTCAAACTAAGGTAATATGGGATGCAATGAAATCTGTGGCAAGAGGGTATGCATGTAAAATGTCATACATGTTAAAGAAAAATCAGGGGAAAAGAATACAGGAATTAGAAGATAATATAAAGGAATTAGAAAAGATAGTTATAAAAACTAGGGGTAAAAAAGCAATAATAGAATTACAAGCAAAGAGAAAGGAATTGGAAGGAATTCATTTGGAAATGGTACAAAGAAATCTAATTAAAAAGAAATTATTTTGAATTTAGTAATAAGAATTCTAAATTATTAGCTAATGTGTCTTCTAAAAAAAGAATAAAAGTAATATAGGAGTAATACAAGATATGAAGGGGGAAAGATGTAATAAAACAAAGGAGAAGCTTGAAGCTTTTCAAATGTTTTATAAAACTTTATATAGCAGTAAAAATCCTTCCACTATAAAAATTGAAGAGTATATTAAAAACAACTTTAATAAAAAAATTTCAGATGATGATAAAAATGTGATAGAGCAGATGATTACGGAAAAGGAAATAGAGGAAATTATAAACAGTTTAAAAGTAGGAAAGACCCCTGGAACAGATGGACTAGGCCCAGAGTATTATAAAGTATTTAAAAAGATCCTTATACCAAAATTAAAAGAGTTATTTAATAAGATATTAAAGGGAGAAGAAATCCCACTTTCATGGAGAGAATCACTTATAGTTTTAATACTGAAAACAGATAAAAACCTTGCAAACATGGATGCATATAGGCCAATATCATTGATAAATCAGGATGCTAAGATATTTACGGCAATAATGGCAAAAAGATTGAATAGCTTTATGTGGAAATATATTGAAAAAGACCAAAATGGATTTATACTTGGTAGGCAAATGTCTGATTTAATGAGGAGGGTACTTAATGTAATGAACTTGGCGAAAGAAAGTAATTCTAAGGCGGGAGTAATATCACTAGATATATTTAAAGCTTTTGATTCAGTGGAATGGGAGTCATTGAAGATATTAATTAAGTATTTAGGGTTTGGATCTAATTTCAATCATATAATTCACCAACTTTATTCTCAGAATACAGCTAAGGTTATAGTGAACGATGGTATCACTGAAATAATATACCTAGGTTGGGGCACTAGACAAGGTTGCCCCCTATCTTCAGTACTTTTTACAATGATAATTGAAATTTTGGCACACATAATTAGAGAAGATAAACAGATTAGAGGGGCAGATAATACAGTGGGGTCTCTACTTAAGAACGTCCCTACTTAAGAACAATTCCACTTAAGAACAGCTCCATTTGCTAAATTTTGCTTCTACTTGAGAACAAAAATCCAGATAAGAACAGGAAAAAAAACTTTCCTGCTCTTTTTTTAACCTTAGGTCATCTTAGGTTAAAAAAAAGTTCTCCCCCTAGTGGTAGAGTACGTATTAACCAGCTTTGCATTAGTTCCTATGGGAACTAATGCTTCAATGTACGAACACACCTCTACATAAAAAAAACAGCCAGAACGGATTAATTGGTTTTCAGTCCATTGCTTCAAAATTAGCTTCGTCAGAAGTGCTTTTAACACTGTTCCCTGACCTAAGAGGGAAAAAAGAAAAAATCCCCCTCTAGTGGTAGAAGGCAGAATAGCAGCTTCCCATTAGTTTCTATGGACGGAAAAGAGCAGATACGGATTAAATGGTTTTCAATGCATTCCTATGGGAAATGCAGATTCTACATAAGAACTTTTCCACTTGAGAACCACCTTCCAATACGGATTAAGTTCTTAAGTAGAGACCCCACTGTAAAGAGAATGGTAAGATAAATTTATTTGCCGATGACACATTATTAATAGTTAATAATCCAGCTGAAACAATTGAAAGGTTGAAAATACATTTGAAGGAATTTGAGAGTATAATGGGATTAAGGATAAACTGGGGGAAGCCCGAATGTTTATTGTTAAACCATTCAGAAGAAGGGGAAAGTAAAGTGAAAATAATATTTGAAGGTAAAATAGGAAAGGTTATGAAATATTTGGGGATTAATATAACTTGGAATCTACAAGAAATAATCAAAATAAATCTGGATAGATTAAAAATAGAGATAACTGGAAGGATAAAGGAATATCAGAAATTAAAAATTTCATGGTTTGGTAGAGTCGCATTATGTAAAATGAAAATAATCCCTAAATTAAATTTTATATTTTGGATGCTCCCTATAAAGATTACAGAAAAACAATTAAAAGAATGGCAGACAATGATAAATTGTTATTGCAATGGAAACAAACGAGGGAGGATTAATAAAAAACTATGGTATGTCGCACAAAAGAAGGGGGGTCTTGGATTACCTAATATAAAATTATACTATGTAGCGAATCAGCTTAGACATATCCCAGATATAATTAAGGATAATAAAAATTTAATTTGGATATATATTGAGACGGAAGGAATACAAGAAACTGTGGAAAGTATCTTGTTTAAAAAAATTGCAGAAGGGATAAAAAAGATCAAAAATCAGTTTTTAATAAATATGTTGGAAAATTGGAAGGAATTTAGAGAGGTATTGAGTCCACCGATATCTCCTTTATCTCAGGTAGTTGATTTAAGGAATTTTCCAGAAAATTTTAAAAACTTAAAGAATGTATTAAAAAGCAAACAGATAAGCAGATTAAAAGACTGGACAGAGAAGATAAAAGAAAAAGGGGATATAAAAAAGATATTAGGGGGAAAAGGGTATTCATGGTTAAATCTAATTCAATTAGAAAAGTGGACAAGAGAATGGTATACTAAAGAAGGGAAAGGTAGAAAAATGACAAAATTTGAAGAAATTATAGAAAAAAGATTGAAATCAGAGGAAAAAACAGAAAGAAAAGGAATTGTAAGTCAAATATATAAATTATTAAATCAAGTAGAACGGGGTACTGTAGGGTTAAAAATGCAATGGCAAAATGATTTGGATGAAGAAGTAATAGGAGAAGAATGGGATAAAATATGGGATCAGAGAATTATGAAGTACATGTCAGTAAGGATAAAAGAAAACTGCTATAAAGTAATATGGAGGTGGTATTTAACGCCGGTCAAAATGAATATGATGGATAAAACTGTGTTATCATTATGTTGGAGTTGTAAAAAAGAGAAGGGGACGTATTTACATATGTGGTGGCTATGTGAAAAATGAAAGAAAGAATGGAAAGTAATATTTAAGGAAATACAGTAACTGAAATAATGGGATTGAATATTCCAGTGTCCCCAATAACAGCCTTATTGAATTTGAGTAAAGATCAATTGGTGAATGAAAATAAGGATTTAATAATAATAATGATTATGGCTGCAAGGATAATTATGGCAAGGAATTGAAGAAATGAAAATCAATTTAACCTCGAGGAATGGTATAGAGAATTGTGGGACATGGCTATTAATGATAAACTGACATGTGATATGAAAATAAGCAGGGGCCAAATAAAAAATAATGACTTTTAAAAATATGGAACGTATTTTTAGAACATGTATTTTGGAGAGGGAGGGGGTATACCCCGAGTGAAGAAACATTGAAATTTTGGAATGAAAATGGATGGAAAGAAGTGTAATGCTAGTCCTGAGGGTGATGTTTTGCTTTGTAATTTATAGTCTCGTAATTTATAGTTTTTTTGTAGTAGTAGTAGGTATTTTGTATTTTTCGTATTTTTTTGTATTTTTTGTACTTTTTAATTAAAAAAAAACAAAAACAAATTATAGCCCAAATCCTGCTGTGCAAATTACACTTCTGGAAGCAGCAGCAGATTTTAGGTAATTAAAGACTGTGTGCTTCCGCCCAAGGGCTCCTCCTGTTGTTTGAGTAGGGAACACTCTTGTGGTGCTTGCACTCTGGCTTTGAGTTTGAGGGGCTCCCTCCCCTTTTTGGGTGGGAAATGTTGAAAAGGCAGGTAGTGCCACCTGTAACAGTGGTGCCTTGATTTACAAACTTAATCTGTCCCAGAAGATGGTCGTAAGCCAAAACGTTCATAAGTCAAATCAGCATTTCCCATAGGAATGCACTGAAACCCGATTAATCCGTTCCAGCTGTTTTTTGTTCTTATGTCGAGGCACGGCTTGTAAATCGAAGCATTTGTAAATCAAAACAGGTTAATCCGTCCTCTACCACTAGGGGGAGAATTTGTCTTCTTATAACCTAAGATGAACTTAGGTTTAAAAAAGGGCAGGAAAGGAGGAAGGGGGAAGGGAACAATGGGGAAAAGAGGAAAGAAAGAAAGAAAGAAAGAAAGAAAGAAAGAAAGAAAGAAAGAAAGAAAGAAAGAAAGAAAGAAAGAAAGAAAGAAAGGAGTTCATCACTGGGGCACACAGACCCCCTCAGACAAAGGTTTGTGCTTTTAAGCACAAAAAGAGAGAAGACAGAGAGAGACAGACAGACAATTGGGGGGGGGGAGAATTTGGAGTATAAAACACATTTTAGACCCACACATTTAAAACCCACACATTTTACAGCAACACATTTTAAACCAAGCAACTTTTAAACAAAACACATTTTAAACTAAACCAAGCTCCTTTTAAATCCACCCACCAACACCTTTTAAAACAAAAGAGAGGTCACTTAGCTTTAGAGCCCAACAGCCAGGCAGACCTTTGCAAAACGTTTTCTGATTTTAAAACCAAAAGACTAAAATGCATTTTAGAGGCCAACGGCCAGACAGACCTTTGCAAACAGTTTTCTGATTTTAAAACCAACAGTCAGCACAGGAACATAACCCCCCACGTAGCCACCTAGCACAACCCCAAGCTACAAAACCCCTGTACAGTAAATACAGTGTACTCACCCAGTACAGGCAGTCTCTCTGTTTTAAAAAAGAAAGTAAAAAACAAAAAAACAAAAACCACAGTCCCTACAGTACAGTACCATGCAGTACCAGGCAGTAGGCAGTTTGAAGTCCCTCTCTGTACCCACACTCTCTAATCTCTGGGGCGAGCGAGGTAGCGGACAAGCAGCCTCTTCACTGGTCAACAGTTAACTGAAAGTTCAGATTTCCTGCCTTCCCCGATTTTTATTTTCATTCGTAAATCAAAGCTCCATTCACAAGTCAAAGCAAAATTTTGCAAACAGCTGTTCGTAATTCGAAATGTTTGTAGGCTGGGACGTTCATAAGTCAAGGCACCACTGGTATATTAAGCAACAAAGAAACATGCTCCTGCCCTATGAAGTGAGCTTCTGCTGGTTTTTATGGAAAAGGTGTCTCCTGTGGATCTTTACTCATGAGTATGTTTTCCCCAGTTTACTTGCAAGTGTGGGTGCAGCAGCAACAGCAGAGCCAAGGGCAGCTGCAGTGTGAGGAGAAAATTTTGGAATTAAGGTTGAGGAGACGGAAGGAAATAACTTTTCCCATTTTTCGGCCTTCTCGGTCAGGGCTGTAATGGGGCTGCGCTTCTGTGTGGGAGTGGGGCCTGCAGTGTCAACACAGCCCGCTTCCCTGCTCTTTTTCATGGCTATTGCTGTTGTTATTAAATAAGGTAAGTGGCAGTGCACCAAACTGAAATGATTTAAGAATCTGGCTGTGTTGGTTAGGGAAATATTGGGGGAAAAGAAGGCAAACATGGAGGAGGGAGTTTCTCCAGCCTCCCTTTTAATTAACCTCGCAACCCACCCAATACATCACAGGGTTGTCTCCCAACGAATGCCACCATTTGCTTCCATTTGGAGGCAATTGAGACATCCACGCAGGCTGCACAATGAGCTAATGATGATCATGCTGAATCATAACAAAAGAGGACCCCCCCAAAAAAGCTTCCCTTAAGCCTTCAGTTTGTGTTAATTATGGTTGTGTTTCTCTCCTTCTTTTGCATCTTAAAGTTTTGGAGAGAGTGGCATTTTCTCAACTTGCCCCTTATTTAGATAGACAAAATGCCATCGATCCATTTCAGTTTAGATTTTGGGCTGAGCATTCAGCCAAGAGAGCACTCTCTCGAGTTTTGAATGATATCCAAGTGGCCGAGGCTCAACTTTGTTCCTCAATGTGGGTGCGGGCGTGACTCGTCAGCAGCATTTGATACGCTTGACCACCAGATGCTTCATGGAAGGCTGGCCTTTTTGGGCGTCTCTGTAAATGTTAGTTCTTGGGTTTTTTCTTGTTTGTTAAAACATTCCTGGTCAGTTTCTATGGATTCTAAAACCTTCTCCCTCACTACCCTGTTTCCCCGAAAATAACACCTAACCTCAAAATAAGCCCCAGTATGATTTTTCAAGATACTCATAATATAAGCCCTACCCCCAAAAGAAGCTCCAGTTAAGTGAAACCCCGCCCTCCACCCTTGTGCAGCAACCAGAAGAAGATGACATGACCATACTTGAATAAATGTAGATTGTTGTAGCACCTTCATGGATTGCTGCCCTGTCATGGTGAAGGGGCTTGAGTAACTCAGAGAAGCTATGGGCTATGCCGTGCAGGGGCATGCAAGACTGACAGATCATCGTGGAGAGTTCTTGACTAAACACAATCCACCTGGAGCAGGCAGCACCAAGTCACTCCAGTATCTTTGCCAAGAAAGCCCCATGACCAGAAACAAAAGGCTAAAAGATATGACACTGGAAGATGGGCCCCTCAGGTCAAAAGGCGTCCAACATTCTACTGAGGAAGAGTGGAGGACAAGTACAAGTAGCTCCAGAGATAATGAAGTGGTTGGGCCATAGCCAAAAGGACTCTCAGCTGCGGACGCGCTTGGAAGTGAAAGGAAAGTCTGATGCTGCAAAGAAAAATACTGCATAGGAACCTGGAATGTAAGATCTATGAACCTTGGGAAGCTGGAGGTGGTCAAACAGGAGATGGCAAGAATAAACATCGACATCCTGGGCATCAGTGAACTAAAATGGACAGGAATGGGCGAATTCAGCTCAGATGATTATCATGTCTACTATTGTGAGCAAGAATCCCGTAGAAGGAATGGAGTAACCCTCATAGTCAACAAAAGAGTGGGAAAAGCTGTAATGGGATACAATATCAAAAATGATAGAATGATGTCAATACGAATCCAAGGCAGACCTTTCAACATCACAGTTATCCAAATTTATGCACCAACCACCAATGCTGAGGAGACTGAAATTGACAAATTTTATGAAGATTTACAACACCTTCTAGAACTGACACCAAAGAAAGATGTTCTTCTCATTCTATGGGATTGGATGCTAAAGTAGGGAGTCAAAAGATAAAAGGAACAACAGGTAAGTTTGACCTTGGAGTTCAAAACGAAGCAGGACAAAGGCTAATAGAGTTTTGTCAAGAGAATAAGCTGGTCATCGCAAACACTGTTTTCCAACAACACAAGAGGTGACTCTACACGTGGCAATCACCAGATGGGCAATATCGAAATCAGATTGATTATATTATCTGCAGCCAAAGATGGAGAAGCTCTATATAGTCAGCAAAAAAATAAGACCTGGAGCTGATTGTGCCTCTGATCATCAGCTTCTCATAGCAAAATTCAAGCTTAACTGAAGAGAGTAGGAGAAACAACTGGGCTAGTCAGGTATAATCTAAACCAAATCCCACAGTGGAAGTGAAGACCAGATTTAAGGAACTAGATTTGGTGGACAAAGTGCCTGAAGAACTTTGGATGGAGGCTCGTAAAAATGTACAGGAGGGAGCAACAAAAACCATCCCAAAGAAAAGGAAATGCAAAAAAGCAAAGTGGCTGTCCAATGAGGCCTTACAAATAAAAAAATAATAAATAAATAAATAAATAAAATAAAATAGCAGAGAAGGGAAACAAAATGCAATGGAGATAGGGAAAGTTACAGAAAATTGAATGCAGACTTCCAAAGAATAGCAAGGAAAGACAAGAGAGCCTTCTTAAATGAACAATGAAAAGAAATAGAGGAAAATAATAGAAAAGGAAAAACCAGAGATCTGTTCAAGTAATTTGGAGATATTAAAGGAACATTTTGTGCAAAGATGGACATGATAAAAGACAAAAATGGGAGGACCTAACGGAAGAAGAAGATATCAAGAAGAGGTGGCAAGAATACACAGAAAGATTAGGATATCCTGGACAACCCAGATAGTGTGGTTGCTGACCTTGAGCCAGACATCCTGGAGAGTCAAGTGGGCCTTAGAAAGCTTGGCTCACAACAAGACCAGTGGAGGTGATGCCATTCCAATTGAACTATTTAAAATCTTAAAATATGATGCTGCTAAGGTGCTACATTCAATATGCCAGCAACTTTGGAAAACCCAACAGTGGCCAGAGGACTGGAAAAGATCAGTCTACATCCCAATCCCAAAGAAGGGCAGTGCCAAAGAATGCTCCAACTACTGGACAATTGCACTCATTTCACACGCTTGCAAGGTCATGGTCAAAATCCTTCAAGGCAGGCTTCAGCAGTACTGTATGTGGAGCGAAAACTCCCAGAAGTACAAGCTAGATTTCGAAGGGGCAGAGGAACTCGAGACCATATTGCTAACTTGCGCTGGATTATAGAGAAAGCCAGAGAGTTCCAGAAAAACATCTACTTCTGCTTCATTGACTATGCAAAAAGCCTTTGACTGTGTGGACCACAGCAAACTATGGTGAGTCCTTAAAGAATGGGAGTTTCTGACCACCTTATCTATCTCCTGAGAAACCTTATCTATCTCCTGAGAAACCTATATGTGAGACAGGAAGCAACAGTTAGAACTGGATATGGAACAACTGATTGGTTCAAAATTGGGAAAGGAGTACGACAAGGCTGTATATTGCCCCCCCCCCGGCTTATTTAACTTATATGCAGAATACATCATGTGGAAAGCTGGACTGGAGGAATCTCAAGACGGAATTAAGATTGCCAGAAGAAATATCAACAACCTTCGATATTTATTTATTTGTTTGTTTGTTTGTTTGTTTGTTTATTGTATTTATACACCGCCTATCCAGTCATTTCGACCATTCTAGGCGGCTTACAACATAAAGGATAACAAGTTCAAGAAAAATTTATAACAATTAATTAATTAAATGATTCAGCAAGATGGGAAAAATACAAAATTAATCAAATAAAGAGAAAAAGATTAAAAAAGGAAAGAGGACAGGAATTAACTGGAAGGGAAGGCCTGCCTATACATCCACGTTTTTAGTTGGTTCTTAAAAGTACCCAGTGACGGTGCAGCGTGAATCTCCGGAGGTAGGTTATTCCAGAGGCGAGGAGCCACCGCCGAGAAGGCCCAGTTTCTTGTTTTTTCCTTCCGGGCCTCCTTCGGCGTCGGGCTCCTCAGCCTCACCTCCTGGCTCGCGCGGGTGACACAGGTAGAACTAGTTGGGAGTAAGCGTTCCGCCAAGTATTGGGGTCCTAAACCGTTTAGGGCCTTATATGTAAACATTAACACTTTGAAGTCAATGTGGAAACGGATGGGCAGCCAGTGCAGCGCAGCCAGAGTAGGAGAGATATGTTGGTATTTTCTCACTCCAGTAAGGAGTCTGGCCACCGCATTCTGCACCACTTGAAGTTTCCGCATCAGCTTCAAAGGCAGCCCCACGTAGAGTGTGTTACAGTGGTCTAATCTAGAAATTATGAGTGCATGTACTAAGGTAGTGAGCGCCCCCGTGTCTAGGTAAGGTCGCAGCCGGGCAATCCGCCAAAGGTGGGAAAAGGCGATGCAGCCTACCGATGCCACCTGCGTTTCCATGGTGAGCATCGGGTCCAGGTGTACCCCCAGGCTGCGGACCCCACTCTTTGCGGCTAGGGCCACCCCCCCCAAACATGAGGGAGTTTCCCAAGGCACCATCCACAGGGCCACCCACCCTTGGAACTTCCATCTTGTCCGGGTTCAGCCTCAGCCCGTTCTCCCGCATCCATTGCAGTACGGTCTCCAGGCAGTGCTGGAGGGACAGGACGGCATCACCTGCAGTTGGTGAAAAGGAGATGTAGAGCTGGGAGTCATCAGCATATTGATGACATGACGCTCCACACCCCCTGATGACCCCACCCAGCGGCCTCATATAGATGTTAAACAGCATTGGGGAGATAATCGACCCCTGTGAAACCCCACATTTGAGGCTCCACGGGGCCGAGACCCTCTCCCCAAGCTGAACTCTCTGGGGACGATCCTCCAAGAAGGAACAGAACCAGGCCAGAGCCAAGCCACCGATACCCAACTCGGAGAGCCTCCCCAGGAGGATACCGTGGTCGACGGTATCGAAGGCCAATGAGATGTCGAGGAGGACCAACAAAGAAATTTTACTGCTGTGGGCCTCCCTCAACAAGTCATCGTACAGGGCAACCAATGGCATCTCTGTACCGTGGCATGGCCTGAAGCCCGACTGAAAAGGATCCAGGGCATCTATTTCATCCAGATGTGCCTGAAGCTGGTCAGCCACCACCCTCTCGACCACTTTGCTCATGACAGAAATATTGGCAACGGGCCTGTAATATGCAGATGATACCACTCTGATGGCAGAAAATTAGGAGGAATTAAAGGAACCTTGTAATGAGGGTGAAAGAGGAGAGTGCAAAAAACGGTCTGAAACTCAACATCAAAAAAAAAAAAAACCTAAGATCATGGCCACTGGTCCCATCACATCCTGGGAAATAGAAGGGGAAGATATGGAGGCAGTGACAGATTTTATTTTTTGGGCTCCATGATCACAGCAGATGGAGACAGCAGCCACAAAATTAAAAGATGCCTGCTTCTTGGGAGGAAAGCGATGACAAACCCTGACAGCATCTTAAAAAGCAGAGACATCACCTTGCCAACAAAAGTCCGAATAGTCAAAGCTATGGTTTTTCCTGTAGTGATGTATGGAAGTGAGAGCTGGACCATAAAGAAAGCTGACCACTGGAGAATTGATGCCTTTGAATTGTGGTGCTGGAGGAGACTCTTGAGATTCCCCTGGACTGCAAAGATAACAAACCTATCCATTCTAAAGGAAATCAACCCTGAGTGCTCACTGGAAGGACAGATCCTGGAGCTGAGGCTCCAATACTTTGGCCATCTCATGAGAAGAGAGGACTACCTGGAAAAGACCTTAATGTTGGGAAAGTGTGACGGCAAGAGGAGAAGGGGACAACCGAGGATGAGATGGTTGGACAGTGTCATCGAAGCAACCAACATGAATTTGACACAACTCCGGGAGGCAGTGGAAGATAGGAGGGCCTGGCGTGCTCTGGTCCATGGGGTCACGAAGAGTCGGACACGACTAAACGACGACGATGAGTACCTCATGGGATTTGGATACAATACTTCTGTAAATGCATCCTAAAACAGCATTTGCCTTTTCTGCAGCAACAGCACACTGTTGGCTGATTCTCACTTTGTGATCTACAATTCTAAAATCTTTCTTGCTCGTAGTATTACTGAGGCAAGGATCTTTTAGCTGTGTCTTTGCTTTTCTTTCTCTAGGTGTACAACTTTGCTCTTACCTCTGTTAAATTTCATTTTGTTCTTTTCAGCCAAGTATTTGAACCTATCAAGATCCTTCTAAATTTTGATTCTAATTTTGTTAGTGTCTTTTGCTAACCTTAGCTTGTTAGATCCTGAAGAGGATGCCAGATTCCCTCAGGAGGCCAACAGAAAGTTATAGATCTCTCATACAAAGAAGAGAAGCCTATGGTTCATCGTCGTTGTCGTTTAGTTGTTTAGTCGTGTCCGACTCTTTGTGACTCCATGGACCAGAGCACGCCAGGCCCTCCTATTTCTACTGCCTCCCGGAGTTCTGTCAAATTCATGTTGGTTGCTTCACTGACACTGTCCAGCCATCTCATCCTCAGTCGTCCCCTTCTCCTCTTGCCATCACACCTTCCCAACATCAGGGTCTTTTCCAGGGAGTCTTTTCTTCTCATTAGATGGCCAAAGTACTGGAGCCTCAGCTTCAGGATCTGTCCTTCCAGTGAATACGCAGAGTTATTGAAGACACTTACAAGTTCTTCTTGTGTTGCAAGACAGTTGTATTTACACGTATTTACAGTTATATACAGGCAGGTATCTTAACAGCACAGCAGGAACTCTTTATACAAACGGACAGCATGCGTGGCAGCAAGTGATAGTGGAGGAAGAGAAAGACACAAAGACACAGTCCACTTATATACATGTACATGGCATATTTTGTCCAATCAGAAAACAGATGACTTCATGCTTTGCACCTGGTCTTCTCCTGGTTTCAAGTCATTACATCATGTCCAGAGTGATTCAGCACTCTCACATCTGTGCACAATGGCAGCTCGTTAATGAAACACATATACAGGTTAAGGCTTATAAAATTTCTATACTCTGACACACTCAGGGTTGATTTCCTTTAGAATTGATAGGTTTGTTCTCCTTGCAGTCCAGGGGATTCTCAAGAGTCTCCTCCAGCACCACAATTCAAAGGCATCAATTCTTCGGCGGTCTGCTTTCTTTATGGTCCAGCTCTCACTTCCATAAATCACGACAGGAAAAACCATAGCTTTTAACTATTCGGACTTTTGTTGGCAAGGTGATGTCTCTGCTTTTTAAGATGCTGTCAAGATTTGTCATCGCTTTCCTCCCAAGAAGCAGGCGTCTTTTAATTTCGTGGCTGCTGTCTCCATCTGCAGTGATCATGGAGCCCAGGAAAATAAAATCTGTCACTGCCTCCATATCTTCCCCTTCTATTTCCCAGGAGTTGATGGGACCAGTGGCCATGATCTTAGTTTTTTTGATGTTGAGTTTCAGACCGTTTTTTGCACTTTCCTCTTTCACCCTCATTACAAGGTTCTTTAATTCCTCCTCACTTTCTGCCATCAGAGTGGTGTCATCTGCATATCAGAGGTTGTTGATATTTCTTCCGGCAATCTTAATTCCGGCTTGGGATTCCTCCAGTCCAGCCTTCCGCATGATGTATTCTGCATATAAGTTGAATAAGCTGGGGGACAATATACAGCCTTGTTGTACTCCTTTCCCAATTTTGAACCACTCAGTTGTTCCATGACCAGTTCTGACTGTTGCTTCCTGTCCCACATATAGGTTTCTCAGTAAATAGATAAGGTGGTCAGGCACTCCCATTTCTTTAAGAACTTGCCATAGTTTGTTGTGGTCCACACAGTCAAAGGCTTTTGCATAGTCAATGAAGCGGAAGTAGATGTTTTTCTGGAACTCTCTGGCTTTCTCCATAATCCAGCGCAAGTTAGCAATTTGGTCTCTAGTGCCTCTGCCTCTTCGGAATCCAGCTTGTACTTCTGGGAGTTCTCGGTCCACATACTGCTGAAGCCTACCTTGGAGGATTTTGAGCATAACCTTGCTAGCGTGTGAAATGAGTGCAATTGTGCAGTAGTTGGAGTATTCTTTGGCACTGCCTTTCTTTGGGATTGGGATGTAGACTGATCTTTTCCAATCCTCTGGCCACTGTTGGGTTTTCGAAACTTGCTGGCGTATTGAATGTAGCACCTTAACAGGATCATCTTTCAAGATTTTAAATAGTTCAACTGGAATGCCATCACCTCCACTGGCCTTGTTGTTAGCCAGGCTTTCTAAGGCCCACTTGACCTCACTCTCCAGGATGTCTGGCTCAAGGTCAGCAACTACATTGTCTGGGTTGTCCGGGATATCCACATTTTTCTGATATAATTCCTCTATGTATTCTTGCCACCTCTTCTTGATGTCTTCTGCTTCTGTTAGGTCCCTCCCATTTTTGTCCTTTATCATGTCCATCTTTGTGCGAAATGTTCCTTTAATATCTCCAATTTTCCTGAACAGATCTCTGGTTTTTCCTTTTCTGTTATTTTCCTCTATTTCTTTGCATTGTTCATATAAGAAGGCCCTCTTGTCTCTTCTTGCTATTCTTTGGAAGTCTGCATTCAACTTTCTGTAACTTTCCCTATCTCCCTTGCATTTTCCTTCCCTTCTCCTCTCTGCTATTTCTAAGGCCTCGTTGGACAGCCATTTTGCTTTCTTGCATTTCCTTTTCTTTGGGATGGTTTTTGTTGCTGCCTCCTGGACAATGTTACGAGCCTCTATCCAAAGTTTTTCAAGCACTCTGTCCACCAAATCTAGTTCCTTAAATCTGTTCTCTACTTCCACTGTGTACTCATAGGGGATTTGGTTTAGATTATACCTGAGTGGCCCAGTGGTTTTTCCTACTATCTTCAGTCTAAGCTTGAATTTTGCTATGAGAAGCTGATGATCAGAGCCGCAGTCAGCTCCAGGTCTTGTTTTTGCTGACTGTATAGAGCTTCTCCATCTTTGGCTGCAGAGAATATAATCAATCTGATTTCGATATTGCCCATCTGGTGATTTCCATGTATAGAGTCGCCTCTTGTGTTGTTGGAAAAGAGTGTTTGTGATGACCAGCTTATTCTCTTGACAAAACTCTATTAGCCTTTGTCCTGCTTCGTTCTGAACTCCAAGGCCAAACTTCCCTGTTGTTCCTTTTATCTCTTGGCTCCCTACTTTAGCATTCCAGTCCCCTAGAATGAGAAGAACATCTTTCTTTGGTGTCAGTTCTAGAAGGTGTTGTAAATCTTCGTAAAACTGTTCAATTTCAGTCTCCTCAGCAGTGGTGGTTTGTTGGGAAATGGTTCTGCAGCAGCAGAAAAGAGAGTTTATTACTGTATGTAGCTATATCTATGTCTGTATAGGCAACAGGAAGAAGCATATTTTCTCATTTCCTATTGCATTGTAATAGGATAGGTTTTGCTGTATAAGATGTTTGATAGGCTGAAACTCTGCTGAAAGTAGGCGTTCTTACAGGCAATAAATCACTCTGACAGTGGCTGGAGAGAGCTGAGCTGATAAAGCTGAGGGAGAAACCGAAAGAGAAAATAGAAGAACACTGCAGAGAGAAGCTGTGAGGCAGTTCAGTTTTCTCCCCAGCTAACAGAAAGAACAGTCTCTCCCCAGCAAACTGAAAGAGCTAAACAAAGCGAAGTCTTCTGTCTTTGGGAGTCATTTATTTTTCAGCACACACTTTCTTCGAGCCGGCCTCGCAATAAGTGGTGCTCCCGTGTGATCGAACGTAAGAAAAGGGCCATCAATCTTCAGTTACGACCACAGAACGACGGTACTTGTGTTCTGCCCTACCACCTCGCTCTGCACGAGCTCAGCGCGCTAATCATCCTTTTAAAGGATCCCAAAGGGTGAGTAGGTTGGTCAAATTCAGATACATACAATGGGCTCAGGATTATCCCAAGACCAAAAGGCTTTCGTCTATGAACTGTTCTTTCTAATTACAAGCCATGGCCACCCAGCCACAAAGAAAGAGCTGGAAGACTTAGTTTTGGCCATATATTCATGTTGTCCATGGGTCCCTGAGAGTGGCACCCTTGACTTAGAACAATGGATGAAGATTGGGAGCACATTTCAAAACGACCCAAAAATTACTTCATGCATTCTTTTTAGTTGGTGCAAAGTGAGGGCTTCTCTTAAGAATCTTTCCCCAAGGAACATCCTTTTCAATCAACAAATGGAATGTGGGGCCATGTCCATGTACCCTCCTTTGCCACAGATACTACCTCCTGCACCTAGTGCATCCCTATTGCCTTCTGCACCTCCATTGCCTTCTCAGTATGATTCCTACCACAGTAGGAAGAAGCCTCCTGATAGACTGGACAATGATGACTTTACAACTCCTGACCTATTTCTACAAAATGACCACAATGCACCTTTAAGAACAACCCCTGTGGTCACCCCGATTGCAGCTTCTCTGTCCGCTGCGCTAATTGACTCTGGGGATACAGCACACCCAATGATTTCTGCATTTCCCATCATCCGGGGGACCCCTGCTGTCGCTGCAATTCCTGCTGCGGGCGGGAATGCTGCTATCCCTGGTGCAGCCGCGGTCCCGGGCCGATATGAACCCATCCCAATGAAACTGATCAAGGACTTGTTGCAGGCTGTTAAAGAATATGGCCCTCATGCACCCTACACCAAAGCCTTACTGGAAAATTTGTCAGAACAGAAGCTGACACCTAATGATTGGAAACTGGTTGTTCATTAATTATTGCCTCCAGCTCAGTTGCTGTTAATTTTGGATGAAATGCGACACTTGGCAACGGAGCAAGCTGAACAAAATGCCCAGTCAAACCAAGCAGTCATAAACAGGGTTACCAGGGATCAACTTATTGGTGATGGGCAGTTTCAAACAACAGCCCAACAACTTGGCCTTTCAGACCTTGCCATTGAACAGCTTGCCAAAATTATGAAAAAAGCATGGGCCAAGTTGCCAGTGTCTACTGAGGGGCCATCACCTGGGTTTACAACCATTCGACAAGGCCCTACAGAATCATTCTCTGACTTTGTTAGTCGCCTGATTACAGCAATAGAAAGGCAAATTGATAACCATAAGGCACGTTCTATGCTTCAAAAACAGCTGGCCTTTGAAAATGCTAATGATGACTGCAGAAAGGCACTGACTCCCATTTATAGTAATCCAGAAACCACTATTCAGGATATGTTAAGAGTCTGTCAAAATGTGGGCTCTATTTCTTATAAGGCAGCTATGTATGCTACAGCACAACAAGCATCTATACCAAAATTTCCTCAACTGAAGATTCCATCTACTCTGACCTTAGTACAATTACAAAGCCTACTAGGAAATATTAATTGGGCTAGACCTTTCCTGGCTCTCACCACAAAAGAACTTTCTCCATTATTCGACGCTCTCTCTGGTCACACATCGCCGGCGGATGTCATTCCTATCACGGAGCCAATGAAGCAAGCGTTTCAACTTGTTTCTCACCGCCTTAAACTTCAAGCCGTTGATCGACTACCTCCAGACTCTTCTCGTCTTTCATGTGCTATTTTATCTACTCCTTCACTCCCTACAGCCATCCTGTATGCTCCTGTCACGTCTGAAAGGATTGCCATAATTGAATGGTTGCATCTTCCTCACACACCTTCTCGCAAACTCTATCCATTTGTCACAGCTGTGGCAGACCTGTTTTCTAAGGCTCGTTCTCGTTGTGTTCAGTTGATTGGTTCTGATATTGACTGTGTTTATTTTCCTTTCAGGCAAGGGGATGCTGAACATCTACAAAATTCAGTTGATTTCCAAATTGCATGCGCCGACTTTCTCGGCAAAGTCATTCCTAATCCTCCAAAGGACAAACGTATAACTTTGCTGTCTCTTGTTCCCTATACTTTAACCCCTTGCTTTGCAGATCATCCATTGCCTACAGCGACTACCGTGTTCACGGGTGGCTCACCAAGCAAGGGCGTTGTCACCTGGCAGGACGAAAGTGGTAACTGGGTTCCTCAATTTACATCTTCTCATACTTCTGCTCAACGATCGGAACTTGCTGCTGTTATTCTTGCCTTTCAAATATTTGCTCACCAGGACTTTAACCTAATTGTGGACACTCAGTACGTATTTCGACTACTGTTACATTTGCCTTTCTCCTATCTTGCTCCCTCGATGGACAAGGAACTGTATGACTTGTTTTCCACTTTGCAGTCTCTGCTTCAGTCACGCATCAATCAGTGTTTTGTTTTTCACATTCGCTCCCATTCTAATTTGCCTGGGTTCCTTGTCCAGGGAAATGCGGTGGCGGATTCATTTTTACATGACATCCCTGAGACCTTTCACCTTTTTGATGATCCTATTTCTTCGCATGGGATGTTTCATCAATCTGCTAAGACTCTTCATAAACAGTTTAATATTCCCATGGCTCAAGCTCGGGACATCATCTCAGCCTGTTCATCCTGTACTACCTCTCCTTTGAATCTGCCTTTTGATGCTGTTAATCCCCGTGGAGAACATTCTAATGAGATTTGGCAAATGGACGTAACTCATACTCCATTGTTGTCCCCGTTCTCTAAGCTTCATCTCACTGTTGACACTTATTCAGGTTTTATTTGGGCGACACCGATGAAAGGAGAAACTACTAGACGCGTCATCCAGCATTGTGCTCGCACGTTTGCTGTCATGGGCCGACCAGCCTTGATCAAAACTGACAATGGGCCGGCTTATGTTTCAGATGCCTTTTCTCAATTTTGTAAACAATGGGGAATTAGGCTTAAACATGGGATTCCTTTCAACTCTACAGGTCAAGCAATTGTAGAGCGTGCTCATTTAACCTTTAAATCCCTTCTTCAGAAACAGACCTCTGGGAAGAATGTTCCTGTAGTTGACATCCCTATAGCTGTTGCTCATGTATTGTACACATTAAACTTTTTGCTGTTTCCTCACAATAGGAACCACACTCCTGTTGAGCTTCATTTTAGGTCCCAGGAGCAGCTGCCGCGACCCTTGGTGTCATATCGTCAGCCACCGGACCCTATCTGGAAGGGCCCGGCCGAGCTGATCACCTGGGGACGTGGATATGCGGCGATTGCTTTGGACAAAGGAGCTGTGTGGATTCCTGCACGATGTGTTCGACCATGGCGCACTGTGCTTCCAAAGGAAATTGTGGACTCATAATGTGCTTAGTGTTATTATTGATCTTTTCCTGCGGTCAGAGTATTTCTTTAGGACCATGGCAGGACAATTATTATTTTAAAGAGATAAGTAAGGTGTCTGAAATTCTGAATTGGACTAACTGTTATATTTGTGCTTACATTCCTAGCAATGCTTTTTCTGTGGTTTATATATAGGCGTTCCAATGCCAATAATGTTAGTATCCCTCGTCACACCCTTAATATGTCCCACACTATACCTTTAGGTCTAGGAGCTAGTATTGCTGCATCTTGGTGTTTTCGTGCAGGTAACCTTTCCTCCTTCAATGCCACTGTGAAAGTTGGTACGTTCCCTTCGTGCAACCGTACCTTCATGATTCAAGAATCACTGCTGTCTGGCTATGACTACATAGGCTGTAATTTAACTCTGCAAATTAATGGTACCGCTTCCTTGTTATCTTGCGGTGGTACAGTTACCACTGCTAAGAGTGGGAAGCTTGGTCTACTCTGGAAAACATTCCTTACATTTTGTATTCAACGTGCATTTGATGATTCTATCCCTAAGTTTATTCCTGCTTACTGGTGTGGAACTTGCACTGTGGGTTTCTTGGTTCCTGCTGTTACTAAACATGCTTCACTTGTTGTTTTGGGTCGTGTTCATAATTGGCGCAACCTCGACCTGAATTCCTTTCCTGTTGCTGTGTGTTTAGTCGTTTAGTCGTGTCCGACTCTTCGTGACCCCATGGACCAGAGCACGCCAGGCCCTCCTGTCTTCTACTGCCTCCCGGAGTTGTGTCAGGTTCATGTTGGTTGCTTCGCAGACACTGTCCAGCCATCTCATCCTCGGTCGTCCCCTTCTCCTCTTGCCATCACACTTTCCCAACATCAGGGTCTTTTCCAGGGAATCTTTTCTTCTCATTAGATGGCCAAAGTACTGGAGCCTCAGCTTCAGGATCTGTCCTTCCAGTGACAGAACTGATAGGTTTGTTCTCCTTGCAGTCCAGGGGATTCTCAAGAGCCTCCTCCAGCACCACAATTCAAAGGCATCAATTCTTCGGCGGTCTGCTTTCTTTATGGTCCAGCTCTCACTTCCATACATCACGACAGGAAAAACCATAGCTTTGACTATTCGGACTTTTGTTGGCAAGGTGATGTCTCTGCTTTTCAAGATGCTGTCAAGATTTGTCATCGCTTTCCTCCCAAGAAGAAGGCGCCTTTTAATTTCAGGGCTGCTGTCTCCATCTGCAGTGATCATGGAGCCCAGGAAGATAAAATTTGACACTGCCTCCATATCTTCCCCTTCTATTTCCCAGGAGGTGATGGGACCAGTGGCCATGATCTTAGTTTTTTTGATGTTGAGTTTCAGACCGTTTTTTGCACTCTCCTCTTTCACTCTCATTACAAGGTTCTTTAATTCCTCCTCACTTTCTGCCATCAGAGTGGTATCATCTGCATATCGGAGGTTGTTGATATTTCTTCCGGCAATCTTAATTCCGGCTTGGGTTTCTTCCAGTCCAGCCTTCCGCATGATGTATTCTGCATATAAGTTAAATAAGCTGGGGGACAATATACAGCCTTGCCGTACTCCTTTCCCAATTTTGAACCACTCAGTTGTTCCATGACCAGTTCTAACTGTTGCTTCCTGTCCCACATATAGGTTTCTCAGGAGACAGATAAAGTGGTCAGGCACTCCCATTTCTTTAAGAACTTGCCATAGTTTGCTGTGGTCCACACAGTCAAAGGCTTTCGCATAGTCAATGAAGCAGAAGTAGATATTTTTCTGGAACTCTCTGGCTTTCTCCATAATCCAGCGCAAGTTAGCAATTTGGTCTCGAGTTCCTCTGCCTCTTCGGAATCCAGCTTGTACTTCTGGGAGTTCTCGGTCCACATACTGCTGAAGCCTACCTTGTAGGATTTTGAGCATAACCTTGCTAGCGTGCGAAATGAGTGCAATTGTACGGTAGTTGGAGCATTCTTTGGCACTGCCTTTCTTTGGGATTGGGATGTAGACTGATCTTTTCCAATCCTCTGGCCACTGTTGAGTTTTCCAAACTTGCTGGCATATTGAATGTAGCACCTTAACAGCATCATCTTTCAAGATTTTAAATAGTTCAACTGGAATGCCATCACCTCCACTGGCCTTGTTGTTAGCCAGGCTTTCTAAGGCCCACTTGACTTCGCTCTCCAGGATGTCTGGCTCAAGGTCAGCAACTACATTGTCTGGGTTGTCCGGGATATCCACATCTTTCTGATATAATTCCTCTGTGTATTCTTGCCACCTCTTCTTGACGTCTTCTGCTTCTGTTAGGTCCCTCCCATTTTTGTCTTTTATCATGTTCATCTTTGCGCAAAATGTTCCTCTAATATGTCCAATTTTCCTGAACAGATCTCTGGTCTTTCCTTTTCTGTTATCTTCCTCTATTTCTTTGCATTGTTCATTTAAGAAGGCCCTCTTGTCTCTCCTTGCTATTCTTTGGAAGTCTGAATTCAAGTTTCTGTAACTTTCCCTATCTCCCTTGCATTTTGCTTCCCTTCTCCTCTCTGCTATTTCTAAGGCCTCGTTGGACAGCCACTTTGCTTTCTTGCATTTCCTTTTCTTTGGGATGGTTTTCGTTGCTGCCTCCTGGACAATGTTACGAGCCTCTATCCAAAGTTCTTCAGGCACTCTGTCCACCAAATCTAGTTCCTTAAATCTGTTCTTTACTTCCACTGTGTATTCATAAGGGATTTGGTTTAGATTATACCTGAGTGGCCCAGTGGTTTTTCCTAATCTCTTCAGTCTAAGCTTGAATTTTGCTATGAGAAGCTGATGATCAGAACCGCAGTCAGCTCCAGGTCTTGTTTTTGCTGACTGTATAGAGCTTCTCCATCTTTGGCTGCAGAGAATATAATCAATCTGATTTCGATATTGCCCATCTGGTGATTTCCATGTATAGAGTCGCCTCTTGTGTTGTTGGAAAAGAGTGTTTGTGATGACCAGCTTATTCTCTTGACAAAACTCTATTAGCCTTTGTCCTGCTTCGTTCTGAACTCCAAGGCCAAACTTCCCTGTTGTTCCTTTTATCTCTTGGCTCCCTACTTTAGCATTCCAGTCCCCTAGAATGAGAAAAACATCTTTCTTTGGTGTCAGTTCTAGAAGATGTTGTAAATCTTCATAGAATTGTTCAATTTCAGTCTCCTCAGCAATGCTGGTTGGTGCATAAACTTGGATTATTGTGATGTTGAATGGTCTGCCTTGGATTCGTATTGACATCATTCTATCATTTTTGAGATTGTATCCCATTACAGCTTTTCCCACTCTTTTGTTGACTATGAGGGCTACTCCATTCCTTCTACGGGATTCTTGTCCACAATAGTAGATATGATAATCATCTGAGCTGAATTCGCCCATTCCTGTCCATTTTAGTTCACTGATGCCCAGGATGTCGATGTTTATTCTTGCCATCTCCTGTTTGACCACCTCCAGCTTCCCAATGTTCATAGATCTTACATTCCAGGTTCCTATGCAGTATTTTTCTTTGCAGCATTGGATTTTCCTTTCACTTCCAGGCACGTCCACAGCTGAGCGTCCTTTCGGCTTTGGCCCAACCACTTCATTAGCTCTGGAGCTACTTGTACTTGTCCTCCGCTCTTCCTCAGTAGCATGTTGGACGCCTTCCGACCTGAGGGGCCCATCTTCCAGCGTCATATCTTTTAGCCTTTTGTTTCTGATCATGGGGCGTTCTTGGCAAAGATACTGGAGTGGCTTGCCATTTCCTACTCCAGGTGGATTGCGTTTAGTCGGAACTCTCCACTATGTCCTGTCCGTCTTGGGTGTCCCTGCACGGCATAGCCCATAGTTTCTCTGAGTTACTCAAGCCCCTTCGCCACGACAAGGCAGCAATCCATGAAGAATGATTGCTACCAGAGGGTTTATCACGCTATTTGCTCCTTTTATTGGCGCTACCTGGAATTATCGCAGTTTACTAAAGTTATCTAATTTCACTGAAGCCATGTTGAATGATACCATCCATGCTTTAAAGCTTGTAAATTCAGAGCTCAGCGAACTACATTCAGTTGCTTTGCAGAATCGCCAAGCTTTAGATGTCATGTTAGTGGACCTGGTTGCGTACCCTTGTTATGTATATCATTATTATAATTGTAATTTTAGTTATTTAATGTTGTGTTATTCAATGTTTGCCTGCTCTTGTATCTACACTGCTATCCTACTGTCGTTGAACCATCCCATCAGATTCTCTTAGCCCTAAGCAATTGTATCAGGCTAGATGACTATAATCCTTTGCTTAAATAAACAACGGAGGTAATGTTGGGAAATGGTTCTGCAGCAGCAGAAAAGAGAGTTTATTACTGTATGTAGCTATATCTATGTCTGTGTAGGCAACAGGAAGAAGCATATTTCCTCATTTCCTGTTGCATTGTAATAGGATAGGTTTTGCTGTATAAGCTGTTTGATAGGCTGAAACTCTGCTGAAAGTAGGCGTTCTTACAGGCAATAAATCACTCTGACAGTGGCTGGAGAGAGCTGAGTTGATAAAGCTGAGGGAGAAACCGAAAGAGAAAATAGAAGAACACTGCAGAGAGAAGCTGTGAGGCAGTTCAGTTTTCTCCCCAGCTAACAGAAAGAACAGTCTCTCCCCAGCAAACTGAAAGAGCTAAACAAAGCGAAGTCTTCTGTCTTTGGGAGTCATTTATTTTTCAGCACACACTTTCTTCGAGCCGGCCTCGCAATAGTGGTTGGTGCATAAATTTATTTATTTATTTATTTATTTATTTATTTATTTATTTATTTATTTATTTATTTATTTATTTATTTATTGTATTTATACCCCGCCTATCTAGTCATTTTGACCACTCTAGGCGGCTTAAACTTGGATTATTGTGATGTTGAAAGGTCTGCCTTGGGTTCGTATTGACATCATTCTATCATTTTTGAGATTGTATCCCATTACAGCTTTTCCCACTCTTTTGTTGACTATGAGGGCCACTCCATTCCTTCTACGGGATTCTTGCCCACAGTAGTAGATATGATAATCATCTGAGCTGAATTCGCCCATTCCTGTCCATTTTAGTTCGCTGATGCCCAGGATGTCGATGTTTATTCTTGCCATCTCCTGTTTGACCACCTCCAGCTTCCCAAGATTCATAGCTCTTACATTCCAGGTTCCTATGCAGTATTTTTCTTTCCAGCATCGGACTTTCCTTTCACTTCCAGGCACGTCCACACCTGAGCGTCCTTTCGGCTTTGGCCCATCCACTTCATCAGCTCTGGAGCTACTTGTACTTGTCCTCCGCTCTTCCTCAGTAGCATGTTGGACGCCTTCCGACCTGAGGGTCCCATCTTCCAGCGTCATATCTTTTAGCCTTTTGTTTCTGATCATGGGGCATTCTTGGCAAAGATACTGGAGTGGCATTGCCAGTTCCTACTCCAGGTGGATTGCGTTTAGTCAGAACTCCCCACTATGACCTGTCTGTCTTGGGTGTCCCTGCATGGCATAGCCCATAGCTTCTCTGAGTTACTCAAGCCCCTTCGCCACGACAAGGCAGCAATCCATGAAGGGGATGGTTCATCATAGCTGCCATCATCCCAGTAAAGGATGAATCCTAGAATGAAATCAGTCATTAACAAGTGTCTCCAAACTCATCTGGGTACCTCATTATAAGTCTAGGAGCCTCATGGTGCAGTGGGTAGACTGCTGTACTGTAGCCAAAACTGTGCTCACAACCTGAGGTTCAATCCTAGGTAGCTAGCTCAAGGTTCACTCAGGCCTTTCAAGTGGTCAAGGGCTTATTACATCACGGCCTGTAGGAAGAGTCTGCTGACCACACTGTGACTTGCTGTGAGGAATTTGGGCAGTACTTTGCAGGCAAAATCGCTCAGATCTGCTCTGACTTATAAAAGCTGCCAGAGATGGACTGGCTGAGTGGATTCGAAGGGTGGTGAATGCCTCCTTGCAGCAGGGCAGGATCCCAGCATGCTTAAAGGAGGCAGCAGTTGAAAAAAAATCCCCACCTAGGAGCCCACAGTATTGGATAATTACTGACCAGTTTCTACATGTTGGAGCGGGTTGTGTCTTCTCAGCCCTAGGGAGTCCTGGATGAGATAGATTATCTGGATTCATTTCAATCTGGCCTCAGGACTGCTTATGGGATGGAGACGGCTTTGATCGCCTTGGTGGATGACCTATGTTGGGAACTGAACAGGGGGAGCTGTCCAGTTCCTGACAGCTTTTGATATCATTCATCTCGGGAGCTTTTGATACCATCAATCATGCTAATCTCCTCAGCTGTCTCTCTGGGATGTGACTTTGAGACACCGCTTTACCGTGGCTCCAGACCTTCCTGAAAGGGAGACCCCAGAGGGTGGTGTTGTGGGACTCCTGTTCAACACCCTGAGTGTTGGTCTGTGGTGTCACTCAGGGTTCTGTTTTGTCCCTTATGCTATTTAGCATTGACACGAAAATTTGGGGGGAGGATTTCCGGAATTTGGGAGTTCCATGACACCAGTTCATGGATGTCACTCGAATCTATCTCTCCTTGCCGTCTAAATCCAGGGAAACTGTTTCAGTTCTAGATCAGTGTCTGGTGTCAGTAATGGACTAGATGAAGATGAAAAAACTGAAACTTAATCCAGACAAGACAGAGGGGCTCTTGGTCAGTTGAAAGGCAGATCAAGGCATAGGGATGCAGCCAGTGCTGGATGGGGTTACACTCCCCCCCTCTGAAAACACAGCTGGGCAGCTTGGGGGCATTCCTGGATTCCTGTCCGAGTCAGGATGCCTAGGTTTTGGCAGTGGCCAAGAGCACGTTTGCATAGTTAAAATGAATGCACTAGCTGTGTTTGTTTCTTGATAGGTCTGATCTGGCCACTGTGACACGTGCTATAGTTACATCTTGGCTGGATTATAGTAACATTTTCTCTATGTGGGGCTACCGTTGGAAAGTATTTTGAAACTCCAGTGGATCCAAAATGATTATTACCTGGTGCTGGTAACAGGGATGACATAACTCCCCTGAAACAGTAGCTCCACTGGCTGCTGATCAGTTTTCTTGGTACAATTCAAAGCACATATTTTAACCTATAAAGCCCTAAACAGTTTGTGTCCAAGCTATCTAAAAGACCACATCTTGCTCCATGAGCCTGCCCAAGTATTAAGATCATCAGGGGAGGCCTTTCTCTTGGTCCCACTACCCTCACGGGGGGCCTCTGATGGAGACATGGGAGAGATCCTTCTCTGTCGCTGCTCTCAAACCCTCGAATTCCTTCCCACAGGAAGCCAGGCTGGCTCCATCTTTGCTGTCCTTCTACAAGCAGGTGAAGAACTTTCTCTTCAGATAGGCTTGTCCTTACTGACTTTTTGAGAAAGGTTTTAAAATTGGATTCTTGTGCTCTGTTGCTTTTAAATGTGTTTTTAGTATTGATTTTATTTACTGTTTTTAATGTAACACTTGTTTAATTCTTTTTTACAAAATATATTTGTACATTTACTGCTTTTAGTTTTTAAATATAGTCCTTTTAATGATGTAAGCCATCTGGAGTCCTTTTAGGGAGAAAGGCAAGGTAGGAATATTTTAAATAAATAGACAAATAACATTTCATTTAAAAATAAAAAGCAGTATATCTCCAGAAGCTTTAAAAGGCTTCTTAAAATACATAAAAGAATATCAGAGTTCCTATAACAGGAAAATATAAGCCTCTAGGCATGTTGTTAACACAAATGAAATCAATACAGAATGTTCTTACCCACTTCAAGCCAGGATTCAGCTGTGCCAGTGGTTTCCAACCTTGAGTAACCCAGGTGTTCTTGAACTGCAATTCCCAGAATCCTTCACTACCAGTTGTACAGAACACCTGAGTTACCCAAGGTTAGGAACCACTGAGCTATATGTTTAGGTAAAGTCCATTGTTGCCTTTCTGGTGCTGCCCTGTAATCCTTCTGCGGTTCTAAGGACATTCACCTGGCTGCCTCTGGATTAAATGAGGCAGAATTGCCTTTAAATGGCATATTTCAGCAATTAACCTGTTCTTTACCATAGACCCGTTTTAAATATCTTTTGTTGTCACACAACACCAAAACTTAACTCAAGATTTAAAGCCCTAAAATGCATCAAATATTTATTTAAAGTTTCTCATGCAGGGTCTCATCAACAAATATTCCTTGCTACAGATTGCTGCAGTAAACTTTTCCTAACATTTCACCAGTCTCTGTGGCCGGCATCTTCAGAGAACAGGAGTTAGAACTCTGTCTGTGTTCTGTTTCTAAATAGTGTTCTAGTTTTTTTAAAAAATATATTTTAAAATATTTTCACAGTATTTTAAATATATTAGCAGGAACTAAAAGAGTGTGGACAGGAAGGAGTTAAATGCTGCTGCTTCATGCTCTCTGTGAATGCACATGAATGGGTTAATCTGTGTCTGTGCAGGACCTCTCAGAACTTTCTAGAGCTTAAAAACATGTGATTAATGGAACATCCTCCCCCCCCCCCCGGACCCCATGCTCCGCCCGCCGGGAATTCCCTCATTTCTTTTTAGCCGTTGCTTAGGTCAGACCTTCTCAATGAGTAGAGCAACATATTTTTGATTGCGACCGTCTATCTTATTCTTCTGCCTTTTCAGGCATCCACAGTATTTTTCCTTGACGTTCTGCTGTGAGCCTTCTTCCGTTAAGGTTTTCTCCTCCTTTTTCTCGCATTTTTCACTACTTTCATTTCCCCCCCTCCATTCCTGCCTTTTTTTTTTTTTTGGCCCCTCCAGGTCCATTTAAGCACTGTGTGTCTTGCGTTAATAAAATCCCCCAAAGCCCCAAATTTGGTGCTGATCTGACACCCAGTTTTATTGTTAGAATTTTTTGTTTGGACTGCCACCCTTTTAAGGGTTAACTGATAGAGCTTTTTAAAAAAAACTGTGCCAATATTATGACTGGACTCTCACCCGGTCATCATTTATTTGAAGCACAGAAGTTCTCTTTTACTCTTAAGAAAGAACTAGTACAGAGAACACTTTGTGTGGAAAGAAGAGGCTCTTAAACCAGCAACACCCTACGCTGACTGGACAGCCGATCGGGTTGCATCTTGTCCTTTCTTTGAGGGATCCGTAGAAAAGGCAGGCTAATCATGGCTCTTCCCACAACTCGCTTGCTTCACTCCCTTAATTCCACCCCAGACTGCCCTTTTTTCTCTCCTTCCTTCAGTCTCAGACAGCAGTTGGGATTCAGAGGAGGCTTAATGGGAGGCTTAGCGTCTGCTGCCAGATCTTTAGACTATCTTGCTATTGTCCCCGTCCCCCCCATCCCATCCCACCTGTCGCTCTTAGCCTCCAATGGGCCTCAGGGATGTCCATCATTGACATTCTGGCAAGGCTGTGGTCAGCCTGGGAGCTGCCTTGTAAACATGTCGGTGGCCACTTCCTCTCAGTAAGTGCCCAGCAAGTGGCAGCACATGGGGCAGATGCTTGGCTGGGCAGACAGCAGACATGCAAGGTAAGAGTGAGCTGAATCAGCAGACAGAGGTCAAATCATCATCATCATCATCATCATCATCATCATCAGCAGCAGCAGCAGCAGCAGCAGCAGCAGCAGCAGCAGCTCAAAGAAGTGCCAGGAAGAAGGGTCAAGGTGATGTTGGAGGAAGGTGTGGAGGAGATCACAGCAACAGGAGCCCTGGGGGCCCACTAACCTCTGCTGGCTTGTGACCACTGCCTGTGGAGCCCCCCGCACACACACACACACACACACACACACACACACACACACACACACATGGACATAATATATAGCCTTGTCAGCTCACACAACGTTTCAATTAAAATATTAACTCTGGGAAATGCTTTTACAGCACTTCAATGGGCAGTCCCCCAAGTCTGGGTGAGCCTGCCAGCACGTTCCAATGCAGAGCCTGGGAGCGTCTCAAGAGGGCCCTCTTTGTGCTGGATGTTGGGGAGATCCACTGTGTTTGTGTGTGTGTGTCATTCTCTGTGTGTGAACAGTTGTAATGAAACCAGGCAAGCTGGATTCAGAGGGTGGCAATTGTGAGGGAGCTGCTCTTGCCAGTCTCCATGACGACAGAGTTAAGCCTGAAAACTGGTAGGGGGCCACTAGCAAGGATATTTCCCCCTCCATTTACACACACCAAGGGCCTAGTTCTTGCCATCCTTTAAAACTCTACTGTCAGCAGCCTAGATCACCCCCCACCCCCCCACCCCCGGTCTTTGTTTCCACCAAAGCAGCCTTTAGAGGCAATCATTCATTGTAAACATTTTCGTAAATCACACAGAGTTTGTTCTTAATTAAGCTTTAATGGTTATGTGTAAAATAAGCAATGTTTACTAAAAAAAGGCATCTTCCTATTTTTAAACAAGAGGACCAGCTCATTTAAAATAGAGCTCACTTATGTCCCATTTCCAAAATGATCCAGATCTCCTGACATTATTCACAGATCATCTTCTATTTTTCCTTTCATCCAGAGTCCTTGCAAGAAAAAAATCATCCCTTTCCCATGTATTACTGGCAGTGACAAAGCGGGCCTCGAGGAGATGCCCACTGCTCACCCAGAACAGCCATTGTCTGGCACTTGGCAAGGACAGACTCAGGATCCTGCTTATTCTCCCTTGGCTGGCAGTGGCATGACGTGGGGGGGAAAAACAGGGCTAGGCTGGGACTTGAATCTGCTTTTCCTTCAAATCTGCACTGCAAATGCCCTCCTGATTTTTATAAAACTACGGTGGATAGTTTTCAGCCAAAAAACTAACACAAATACTGTAGAAAGCAAGTGATCAGTACAAAATGCAGTTCTTCGTAAAAGGTTTCCCACAGCTGGCCTCCAAAACTAGAAGTCGACACAGCTGAGATGGTAGTGGAAGAGAAAGGGGTAAGGTCATTTTCAATGGAATAACTAATGGGTGGGTGGGCTTAACCAACCCCTCCTTCCCTCCCACCTGCTGATTTTTATTTACAAGAACAAGCCTCTCATGTCCTAAATTCATGAGAGCTGAGCAAAGGTGGGTCTGGAACCATACAAAATGCAACCACATTACCTGTCTTTCATCAGCATTTTGAATAAGGAAAAGGGACACACTAGTTTTCAGAGAAGCTGCTGACATTTAGAGCAACCCTGAAGAGGGTTTTGGTTTGCGCCACAAAGCCCAAATGAAAGCAGATGCTGCAGACCTAAAATAGATGACTACACACAAACCATATGTCAGTCCAAGCCAGCGTCTCCATTACCAAACAGGAGGCAAAGGCACAGACTTTATGTATAATAATCGCTGGGGGGGGGGGGTTGTGTTTGCAAGAACAGGTGAGGATGGCGGTGAGCCCATGAAGGGCGGGTGGAAAATCTGAACATTTGGACTGGCTAGACTTTGGAGGACACGGAGCCCAAAGCATAGCTGCCTCCTAGAGAATTGGTATCACCCCATCAGAATGCCCTTGGCACCAGTGCTGGCAAGCTCAGGCACGAAGCACTTCACAGTCAGATAATTCTGCCCAAGTCCCCCACTCCTAACCCGAGGTGTCTTAAAAAGCTCGGTAGCCACCACCATTGCCACACCAGGAAGACACACACCTAGTGCAAAGCGTTGAAGGCAACAGCTGCTGTCACTGTCCCTGTGGACTTGTGAGTAGAAGCAAGTGGGTAAATAGGGGTGTTTTGCACAACTTTAGTGGAAGAGACAAATGTTTAGGATCGTTGAGTTTCCCAAGCTGTTTAGAAGTTTGTGTGTTTTTTACTTTGTGTTTGACGGCTGCCATGTGCTCCTGCTGGGACAAAGGCTGCTGCTCAGAGGCAATGAGTCATTGACTTGATTCAGAGCTGAGACAGTAGCTGCCAGGCCTAGAACAGCAGCCATACCCTGCAAGCTCATGAATGAACAGTGTGAAGAAACAGAGATTTTGCGTGCTTTATCAGAAGAATTTGAGAGTGGGAGGGACTGGGGATGGGTCTTCTGCATGCAAAGCATTGACTTGCCCATTGAATGGTGAGCCTATGAAAGACTGCAAATAATGGCTGAGGAGAGGACTGGTGCTACTCCAGCTTAAGAAAAAAGAATTCTCAGAACATCATCACCACCACCATCACCACCACCACTCGTGGTGGAAGCTGTATTGACTTGGCTTCATTTGTGGGAGATCTTACCTATCAGAATATTTGCCACATGCCTTATCCAGAGGTGGCTGAAGCTCCAGAAATCTGTAGCACCCTGAGTGATCCCTGCGTTTCATCACTGTATAGATACTGCTTCCCCGGGCAGGTGGGGCTCGTCAGCCTTGGAAGGCAGCCCATCTAGGAGAAGGAAAACTCCGATTTCAAACCTCCACTGCCTTGTGGCCATATCTATCAATGGAAAAGCCTTCAGGAGTAGATCTTGAGGCAAAATCCGGAGCTGGAGTCCCGGAGGCAGTTTGTGATGTTCTGGCAACTCCTGCATTCCATGCTTGCCAGTCATGAAAAGGAACAGGCCACAAGAGGGTACTGGACCCATGCTAGCAAAAGAGCTTTCACCTCTTCCTGTCATGGATCCTTAATAAATGTTCCCTTAAAAGATGTTTCGCATAGTAGTCGTAAGCAAGGTTAATGAACTGAATCCGCCCACTACAGTAGAGAGGAGATTTCCTGGCTTGGAGGCTCCGTGATTTTTCAGGAAATGTGCACAACAGGCTCCCTCCCTCCTGTCCTGGGATGCTCCAGTGTCAGGCACTTGAGAGGTAGAAAGGAAATGATGAGGAAACCATTCGGAACTTTTTACACCCTCCCCCATTTCCAGAGAGGAAGGTGAAGGCAGCCAAGCCCTTTCCTGACTCACTTCCCTCGTTCCCCTCCCTATTCTGTGGTCTCCCTTAGCAAAGGCTCTGAAGTCAGCTGACAGGCTTGGCCTCCCTCTGACTTTGTGGAAAGCCCGGATGCAAACTGCCTCCTCTTCCTAGCTGCAGAGCAGAAGCAAGAGGAGAGGTTTCCGAAAAAAAAAAAAAATGAAAACCACTGCTAGAGAAAGAGATCCTAGCCTGCATGTCCCTCCACCCCAGCTACAGTACTTGCACTTTACCCTGAATCTTGATTGTGTGCATGTGCTTCTATGGGAGTGGGACCTCCTCCTTTATTAATTTTATTTATTTATTTATTAGATTTCGATCCCGTCCTTTTAGACAAAGTCTACTCCGGGAAGGTCCCATTAAACATTGTAAATTAAAACAGTTAAAAACTGTTCCAGTCTCCTTCCACTGAAGGAGGAATTGGGACCTCTTTCACTTTTTTGGGGCTCAAGCAGCTCCAACGCTGCCCTCAAGGGCTGGGAAGAGATTTCATGCACTGCAAGTAGGCGCACATCTCTTGGGAGAATGTGGGGGGAGAGAGAGAGAGAGAGACAGAGGCATTCTGCTGGAAAGACCGCAAGCAAATCTGGACAGAATTGGGGCAGAAGGCTGAATTGCAGAACAACATAGGCAGTGTTCCTGCCAAGGAGGAAGAACAGGCAGCAGAGTCTTGCTAAATATAGCATGGTGATTGTTTCATGCTGGCCACTCATTGAGGAGGAAGGAAAAGCCAGTGAGGTCAGTGGTGCTGCCCGTGACCCTCCCCCACCACTGAATGATGCTCCCAGAAGCCAGGGTGGCTTGTGAATTCAGATCTGATTTTGGGGAGAAAGTGGCAGCTGCGAGGCCCTACTGCTGGCTGTGGAGCGCCCACCCCCCTGCCCCCCACCCCACTGGAGACCAGAGAGTGGAGAGGTACTATTTTTGCACCCGCGGTAGCATCAGTTGGATGAAGCAGAAAATCCAACAGGTGTGGCTTGACCCAGCCCTTACTTGTCTGGTCCTTTATGGAAAATGCCTTGTCTTCTTGTCAGAGAAATGGCCATCTTATTCTGTTCCAGCAAAACAACAACAACAACAAAAGGAGCACCAGTCTTAAGATGTCACAAATTACTTTCTTCATTTTCATGTTTGATTTTGTCTTCTTATGTGGCAACACTGCCGTGTAGTGGTCATTTTGTGAAATGGAGAAAGTCAGAGTCCCAGAAAAACATCTGCTTCATTGACTACACCAGTGGTTCTTAACCTTTTTGAAAGAAACGCCCCCTTGAGCCATTGAGGAAGTTATCATGCCCCCCTCCCTGCGCTGATATCTTATTTATTTATTTATTTATTTATTTATTTATTTATTTATTTATTTATTTATTTATTTATTTATTTATTTATTTATTTATTTATTTATTTGAGACACTTAAATCCAATGACCCCTGAAAACAAAATTCAATTCCAAGAAAATGAAATGCCCCCAAAAAGTAAGATTTAATGATTTAGTTGCAAGTGAATTTTAAGACGCAAAAAGAAATATAAAAAGGGCATAAAAACAAACTGCAATGCAGGAACTAAAAATTTCAAGATGAAAACTCTGAAACTAAATTAAGATTGGAGGAAAAAATATATTCATGCACACTGTAAAAAGGCTGCAGCCATCTTCACAGTTTTGGCTTGCTCCAGCCCCCCCACCGCCCCCCTTCTGCTGCAGCACCCCCATGCCGCCCCTTTTCGTTTTACCGCCCCCCCTGAAAAATGAAATCGCCCCCTGGGGGGCATTATCGCCCATGTTAAGAACCACTGGACTACACAAAAGCCTTTGACTGTGTGGACCACAGCAAACTATGGCAAGTCCTTAAAGAAATGGGAGTGCCTGACCTGTCTCATTTCAAGGTTCCCCTCAAGTTTTTGATCTGGAGGACGATAGCATCCCCTAGTATCACATCGCTCTTTAGGCCTGGTAGTTTAATCCTAAGTAATTCTATGATGGAGTCAGACCCACTGTCCATCTCCATTCTGCTGGATTCTCAAGTAAAACCATGTTCTATTTGAGTTTGTTATTTCAAAAGAAACAAAAGCAGAGTGTAGCCACCTAAATACACTGGACTTTAGGAAAGCTAATTTTAATAAACTCAGAGCAATGATAGGGAAGGTCTCATGACAGGAAATTTCTAACACGAAAAGGGTTCCAAAATGGATGGGAGTTTCTAAAAAAGGAAATTTTAAAGGAACAAATACAAACAATTCCAACAACAAGAAAAAGATGGAAGACAGAAAAGAGAGCAACGTGACTTAAAAAAAAAAAAAAAAGCTCAGAGAGGATCTGAAAACAAAAAAGGAAACATATGGGAAGAGGAAGGCCAGGCTACATAGGAAGAGTACACATGAGTAGCAAAGAATTGTGGGGATGGCAATAGGAGAGCAAAAGCTGAGAATGCGCTGAGGTTAGCAAGAGATGCTAAAAGCAACAACAAAAAAGGCATTCTTCAGGTGCGGGCATAGCAAAAGGCAGAGAACAGAAACAGCTCCTCAGTGGGGATGGGAAAATGGTAACAGATGGCACAGAAAAGGGAGAAGTCCTCAATTCCTACTTCAGTCTTTTCTCAAAAGACAGTCTATGACCTTCCAGACAAATGTGAACTAGAAGTGTAGGGGACAGGATTGCAGCTTCAAGTTGATTAAAAAAAATAGACAAGGAATACCTTATTATTTGGAACAAGTTCAAATCTACAGAGCCCAGTGAACTACTGTACATCCGAGAGTATTGAAGGAACTGGCTGCAGAATTCTCAGCATTGCGTATTCTTGTCTTGATGGCTGAAGTGCTGGATGATTGGGTGAGAGCTAATATTATCCCTATCTTCAAATAGGGCAAAAAAAAAAAAAAAAAAAAGGAACTTAGGAACTATAGACCAATCAGGGTGACATTAATCCCATGAAAAATTCTGGAGCATATTATAAAGCAGGCACTTTGCAAGTACTGTACCTTGAAAACAGTGCACTAATAGCTGGAAGCCAACACAAATATAGCAAGAACAAATCCTGGGAGACTAATCTTATCTCAGTTTTTGATTGGGTAACCTTTTGATTGGGTAAACGATGAGAATGCTGTAGTAGGCATAATATATTTTGACTTCAGCAAATCCTCCCACAAAGTAGTCTGTGGTATAACTGAATCCCTGAACCCCATTTCAGTCCTTTGTTGGTAGAAATGTGCCTTATTATTGATGATGATGATGATGATGATACTACTACTACTACTACTACTACTACTACTACTACTACTACTACTACTACTAATAATAATAATAATAATAATAATAATAATAATAATAATAATATTCTGGCTAGTAAGCTAACTAGGTGTGGGCTGCAGAACTTTCAGGTGCATACAGTTGGTTACAGATTCCTATTCAGAAAATGTTCATCAATGGCTTCTTCAACTTGGAGGGGAGAACAAGTGGGGTGCCACAAGGCGCAGTCGTGGTGTTATAGGATTTTATAGTCATAGATGTCAAGCTTTATAGTCCGTTGCATCTTGCTTAAGGTAAAGGCCTGTATATGCTAAAAGGCGTGCTATATTTTATGGTTACAAATATTCCCTGATTGATTTCAGCCCTAGAAACCATTAATTAGTCAAATAACAAGGTACTGTACAAGGATGAGCTGGTCCCATGGAAACCATTATCAAGCAGTAGATAAACAGAATGCAAAGATAACCCAGGAACAGTTTGTCCATTGTGAGTGACACTTTATTGAAACAAATTTACTCGCTCCTTACTTACTGCTTAACTCAAAGCCTCGTATAAGTTCCCCCAAAACTAGATTGGGGAGCTAGATTGATATTGGGGGGGGTTTCTTTAATCCGGCTGTCTTCTGATCTGCAGGTCATGTTTATTAAACCGGAGGCGAGGGGTATTCAACGGGGTTGTTTTTAACTGACTCCTAAAGGAATACAGAGGGGGGCGGGGGGGGGGAGGCAGGAGTAGCTCCTCTGAGAACCGAGTCTACAAGGCAGGCGCCACCACCGAGGAGGCCCTGCCTCTAGCAGACGACTTTTAGGCCTCTCTCAGGGTAACGTGAGAGGCAAGGGGACTGAGAAAGAAAAAACTGCCTTCCATACGGCTATACGGTTCATCCCATGGAGCGCTCCGCCTGGCCTGGCCTGGCCTGGCCCGTCTACCCCAACCCCCAACCCCGGCGGGCGTCGGCAGCCCTCACCCTCCCTCCCTCCCTCGGGGTACCCCTGCCCGGCCGGCCGTGGGAAGCCCTCAGGACACCGGAGCCCCTCGGCCTGTTCGTTCTGAGGCGGGGCGGCTCCCCCCCCCCCTTCCGCCCCGCTCAGGGTGCCTGGCTCGAGCAAGGAAAAACCCCAGGGGAGGGCGCCGCCCAGGGCTGGCCGGCCTCGCTCGGAGGCACGCGTGGAAGAGCCTCTCCTTCCACCCGAGAGGGACTCCGCTCGCCCGGGGAACTCCCACGGAGCCTGGCCCTTTTCCCGCCCGCTCGCTCTCTCGGGACCGCCGAAGGAGGAGAAGGAGGCGCTCTGCCCCTCGCCCCGCCAGGCTCTATGGTGCACGAGCAGGAGCGGCGGCCGCGGATAGGTCGGCCGCGGGGCACGTGGGGAGCGTTGCGCGGCAACGGCGGCGAACTTCCGCCTGGCGAGGGAGAAGGCGAGCTGGGGCCATGGGACGGGGCCGCCCAGGGGGGTCGCCGGCGGTAAGAAGAAGTCCTCCTCTATCCTCCTCCTCCTCCTCCGGCCAGCCGGCCGGCCGCCGCTCCGCTCCCGCTTCCCTCCCCCTTCCTCCTCCTCCTCCTCCTCCTCCTCCTCGTCACCGACTCTCTCCTCCTTCCCGCCCGGCAGGTGCGCGACACCGGAGGCAGCAGCGCCGCCAGCAAGAGGTCCACGGCCGCGCTGGGCTACGTGGAGGACCGCTTCGTCCAGCAGCTCGTGCCCCGGAGCGGCGGAGGCGGAGGCGGAGGCGGAGGCGGAGGCGGGCGCCGCCCCCGCCGCCGCGCCCCCGCCATCCACCGGTGAGAGGTCGCGCGCCGCCGGCCGCCGCGCCCCTTTGCTCTCCTCTCGGCCGGCCGGCCCCGCCAGGGTCTCTCCGGCCGGCGGGCGGGCGGGCTTTGCCCCTTGAGGGGCGGCGGCGCCTCGGGGCAGGTGGGGGGGCAGGGGCGCGGCCGGATTCCTACCCTCCCCCCCCCCCACACACCCAGAAGCGCTGCAGGCCGGCCCCGCCGTGGGAGAAGAGGGTCCCCCCCGCGCGCCCCCTCCTCACACGCCCCCCTCACTCCCCCCGCGCCGGGTCTCGCCCGTTGCAGGGGCTACTACGTGCGGGCGCGCGCCGTGGAGTTCTGCGCCCGGGCCTTCCTGCTGAGGACCGGCGCGCCCTGCTCTTCTCGGAGGCAGGTGAGCCGCTGGCTGGGGAAGGTGAGGGGTGGGGGTGGGGGGAATGGCGTGCGGGGGGGGGTCTGGGCAGCCGAGGGTCCCCCCGCCCCCCTCCCACGAGGCACTCCTGGCCCCCCCTCCCTGCCCTTCTCTCTCTCTCTCTCTCCCCCCCAACCCCAGATCCTCTCCTTGGGCGCCGGCTTCGACTCCCTCTGCTTCCGCCTCAAGAGCCAAGGGCTGCTGGGACCCGCCGCCCTCTTCGTCGAGGTCGACTTTCCGGAGGTGGCGCGGGAGAAAGCCGATCTTATCCGCAGGACCGACGAGCTGGCCGCCTGGGCAGGCAGCAGCGGGGCCTCTCCACCCGCTGCCTCCGGTAGGGCCACGGGGGGGGGGCGGTCGGCGGTGGGGGAGGCAGCCCCTCGCAGCGGCTGGTCAGGGCCGGGAAGCTTCCCAAACCGGGGTGGTGGTGGTGGTGGTGGTGGCCTGGCTGTGTTTTGTGTGGGTGCCCGGGAAAAGGCAGGCAGGGGATGATGGGAGGGAAGGTGCCGCTGCCCCCCCCCCCCACCGCCGGCTGGGAAGCTCTCCGAGGACAAGGAGCCTGCAGAAGGAGGGGTGGGGGGGTGATGGCTGACTTTTCAGAGCCCTGCTTTGGTAGAGGTTGGAGGACATAGCTCTTTGGGACCTTTCTTTGCACTTCCAGGTATCAGGTGTATGTTACGATCCTTTGCTAATAGAACTAGCAGTGTCCCCGCGTGATATTAAGGGTTAGTCCTGAAGGATAGGTCTTGAGCCTGAGTGCACAGGGTGGAGCAGAGTGTGATCCTGTCATGGGGTAGGAGAGCCAGGTGCCAGGATCAGCAAAAGGGCATAAACTTCGCTGTCTCTCCTGTGGCTGGGCAAAAGCTTTCGTCTGCAGTTTTTAACCTCCCTTCCTGAAAGACGGGCCAGCCTCTGGAGACTGACTGCGCTGCCAGGTGCCTCTCTCACTTTCTCTCCTGCTTCACCTTTTCCAGGAGCAGTTGAGTTTTCAGGAGAAGATTACAAACTTTTAGGAGTGGACCTGTCTGAATTATCCAGGTTAGAGGAAGCCCTGCAAGGGGCAGGCCTGGATTCCAGAGTTCCCACAATGATTCTGGCAGAAGTTGTGCTGACATACATGGAGGTGGAGAGGTTTGTGGAGTGTCTCTTCCTTTTCCTAAAGTGGGCCACTAAATAGTCAGTGGTTGTATACATGGATTGCAGAAGAAGAGTAAGCCAATACTCTTCTGCAGTTTGCTTTCTGGAATAATGTTCCAGGAGGATGCAGGAAGGGTAAGAACTGTCTCCCATAGTTAGTCATGGCCCCATATGAGCTCCTGAACAGAGCATGCTGTGTTTGAACTTGGCTATTCCAGTTAGCTGTCACATCATGGACACAGCTCCATTTCCTTGTCTTCTCCATCTATATATCTGGTGCCAGTATTAAAGATATCAGACCAAATTATTACTCTTAATTTTTTTAATCTTTAATTTTTATTGATTAACTGTATACTGTGGAAAATAGTACCTTTTCGTATCTGTTTGGATCTGCTGCTAGCCAGCTTAGCAGGTGGTTGCATTGAGATCTAGTAGGGTATTGGGATCGTAGAATGATGAAGTTGGAAGGGGCCTCTAAGGCCATCAAGTCCAACTCCCTGCTTGATGCAGGAATACATATCAAAGGATATCTGCCAGGTGGTTGTCTGAGTTTCTCTTGAATGCCTCCAGTGTTGAGGCAGTCACCAACTCCCGAGGTAGCTGTTTCCACTGTCGTACTGCTCTAACAGTTAAGAAATTTTTTTCTGATATTCAACCAAAATCTGTCTTACTGCAACTTGAGTCCATTGTTGTGTGTCCTGCACTCTGGGATGACTGAGATGGTTCTGTAGAGGGGAGCAGGTCCTCCCTGTTGATCTGTTATTGAAACCTGGTGCATGATCAAGAGCAAACAAAGCTCCAGGATGAAGTCTTGAAAGGTGAAAGCCCCACTGTAGCTCTTGAGACGAAATAAAAAGAGGGGGGAAAGCAAGGAACTTTGGCTATCTTGAAGAGCCATTTTTCCACACCAGATATCATTTTTTAAATCCTGGGATGTGTCTTCTTCCCACTTTGTATGCTTTCACTTGTCCCTTTTGCCTTCATTGCTTTGGGGACTATGCAGTCCTGCTCGAAGCTGGTGGGTACCCTGAGATCATGGCTCAGGACTGGATTTGCACAAGGTGGCTCTTCATTGGCGGAGATCTTCCCTCCCTCCTGTCTCTTATCTGTAACTCTTCTTTGATGCCTTGTAGGTCAGATGTTTTAGTCCAGTGGGCAGCTGGGCATTTCTTGCAGGCGTGGTTCATTCTGTATGAGCAGATTCACCCTGATGATCCTTTTGGACGTGTCATGAGGAGTCACTTCAGCCAGCTCAAATCTCCGCTTTGTTCCCTTGTCCATTATCCAGACTGCAAGTCTCAGCAAGTGCGGTTTCTCGAGAGGGTACGTTGGGTCTTGAATTGCAGAGGGAGGGCTGTGAGTAAGTGGGGCAGCGGAGGGAGATGAAGGGGCTCAAAAAGGCTGCATGGGGTGGACTGTGCTGCATGGAAGGGACTGGGCGAAGGGATGTCCTGGAGAGACTCCAGGGGCTTGTTTTTAGTTCTCTGGTTTTCTCATCAGGGCTGGAGTGACTGTACTGTCATTGACATGAATGAATTCTACAGCCGGCTTGTCCCTCAAAAAGAGCAACAGAGGATTCAGGCCTTGGAACCCTTTGATGAGTTTGAGGTACTTCTCTGGCATTTTGAGTCAATGCCCCAGTCTTTTGCCTCTGGTGGAGTTTGAGTCTGAGTTCTAAGCTTGCCTTTCCTTCTCTAGAGCCAGCTGATAGTGAAGAGTGTTTCCATCTTAGTAAAGTTTCCCTAGGAAGAAGTAGAGAAACAGCACAGGGATGCTCCACAACCTGGTAGATACGTAGTAAGGTTAGGACCTAGAGACGGTGGGAACAGGCTGGGCAACAACCCCTTGGAGATGTAGGAGCCGCTCCCTGAGCCTGGAAGCTTAGATAATAACCCTAACCCTCTACGAATCCCAGTTCTTGGAGTACATGATTTCTGGCTGTTCTCGCTCACTGAAGCTGTTCCCTCCTGCATGGAAGGTTGTTTTGTTTGTTTGCTTGTTTTTTAAATTATTATAACATACAAACCCAAAAAGATCAACAATTTAATTTATAATCAACAAGACAAAAAGATAAAATATAAAAACTACTATACAAACAACCAGGAAAAAACTACTAACCTAAACCATCCTTCCTGCTGGAAAGTTTGAGTCATGAGTGTGTATTTATAAGATAAGAGAGGATCTTCAATTTCTCTGTGTTGGGTCACGAAAGGAAAGGAGTGTGATCATCATCAAAGGAAATAAGGAATTGTAGGCAGATGAGCAGGCAGGCCTGGATTGGTGGATTGTGTCTTCGGCCTTCCCTGGTTTCACTGTGTATTTTCTCTGGCCGTAAAAGAAGGAAATGAGAGAATCATAGAAAAGTGAAGTTGGAAGCGCCCTACAAGACTATCAAGTCCAAAGCCCTGCTCAGTGCAGGAATACAATCAACTTCATTATGCAGACATGCAGTGGTATAGCAACTGACTATATAGCACGATGAATTCCTGCTCTGCCTGCTTGTGATGGTGGAAAGCTGTTAGTCTCTTAATCAGGTGGCAAAGATGGAGACAGGTAAGTCTTGTGGGTATATTTTATCAGGCTGTGAAAGCCAGTGGACATTGTCCTGGAGTGGAGTGGTGGTGGTTGGGCAGCTCCTCCAGGTGAAGGGGAATGCCTAGCAGATGCCCCCCCTGAAGGGACTCAGAGCTGTGCCTGATTGTGATCTCTCTCCCCCCTCCCCCGCACCCACCTCTTGGCTTCCCTGCAGGAGTGGCACCTGAAATGCTCCCATTATTTCATCCTTGTTGCCTCAAAGGGAGAGACCATGTCTCCAGCTCTTGTGTTTTCTGGCAGAGAAGGTAAAAGTGCAATAAACTATTTGATTTATTTAATATCTGTGGGCCACATGTTTCCTGGTTAGAAATATGTATTTTCTGTCTTTCTTTAAAATTGTTTTAAAACAGATTTATGAGGTAACCTTAAGGAATTGTATTTTTAATCACTTTAATACTTTAAAAAATTATATACAGTTTTGGGAGAGTACCTTTGCTGAGAGACAAGGAGGGTAGAAATGAGATGAAGTAAACAAACTGAGAAGCTGATTTGTAATGTTATACATGAGTTACTCAAGGACATGCAGTAGGCCGTTGCCACTGCTCTAGAGCCACCATTTTATTTCCAGCTGATTGGCAAACATTGGGGTTCTCTGCAAATGCAATCTAGATCCTGTGTGCTTGCGTGTTTGCCAAAGATTAAACAGATCCTACCAAGAGGAATGGACTTCTTCCTGGAATTGCTGTAGGTGGAGAAAACTGCGCTGTAAAAGAGTTGGGAAAAAGAACAGACTATTGTTGCCCAAGAGAGACCTTGAGATGAAAAGCAAGACTTACAGAGGCGGACAAAGGAGAAAAGTATTGTAACCCTTTCAGATGGACTGATAAATGCATGTTTGGCACATAACATGGGTGCCGCTTTCTCAGATAAAGCAGCAGTGCCTCAGAGGAGTTTGGTATTAAGCCAGCCAGAGAGAAAGCAGAGACCCCAGACCTTACACTTGATGGAACTCAAGACCAGTTGTGATTAATCTGTGTTGCTAAAATGTTCCAAGAAATAACAGTAAAAGGTCTGTCATGTTTAGTGCTGAGATGGTGAGAATTTCCAAGACAGTGACCACTTTAATCTGGTAACAAAAATGGAGTGGTGGCGTGTTAGAGGATTGATGGAGGGATCCTTTTAACAGTATCCCTAGTAGTTTACCTTTTTCTGAGGAATGCTTGTGTGGATAAGCTCACAGGCATCTGCATGGCTTGGACAGGCAATTCCAGAGTTTCCTGGTGAGAAGAGCTTTCTTCTATTCCTTCTCTACCCTCGTGGGAATGCCTCTGCTACTAGTGACATAACCTATCTTTCTTCCTTTCAGCCTTACCGATTTGTCGTGAGCCTGATTTTGCAGGGACTATTTCCTCCTCAGTCTGTGCAACAGATGTTGGCATTGCAGGATTGAGGCGGTATGGCCATCGTTCTGTGCTCCTGGCTCCAGATATGGTCCTTACCACAGGAGGTTTCGGTGATCATGGAGGGCATCATTGCCGCCTGACTGAGCTGCACGTTTTGATCAAGCATGAGGGGGCATGGAGAACAAGCAATGTCTGCCTGGCCAAGTCAGGGGAAGCCTGGGGTATGATGCAGGATGGGGGCCCAGAGGTGTGGATGGTATGGTGCATGCCCCTTGGTCTCCCCTGGCTTTACGTCTCTCTTTCTTCCCACAGATGGACGACTCTTCCATTCGTTAACGCTTCTGCAAGCAGGCTGGGCAGTGGTGTTGGGGGGACGTAAGTCACCCTTGAGCCCGGCTCTGATGGCGTGTCGCCTGAGAATGTCAGGGACAGCTGAGTCTCCTGTCCTTGAGCTCACTCATCTGCCATCCCTTAAGGAGCTGGCCGTGCCCCGCTGGAGGCATTCAGCCACTGAGATTGCATATGAAGGTAAGAGGAAGATTGCAGTGTCTGGAGGGGGCCCGGCAGAGGTGAGCATGGAAGGTCCCAAAGCAGCCTCCTGAAATTCCATCTCTATCAGCCTGGACATAGCTGATACCAGGAGGAAGATGTCTCTGGCTTCCCTTGAACAAGGGTAGGAGAAAAGTACATGATGTAGGAAAGGGGAGGTGGTGGCATAGAGTTTCTCCTTCCTTCTGCATTGTTCTTAAGCACAAAAGAGGTTTATTTAGGGTCCCAACCCTCTCTTCAAAATGGCTAAAGTGAGACCACTTCTAATCTTAAGAGTGCACGCCCATGTGGGCAGGTGTGTAAATGTGTGTTCCAAAGTCTTGTGGAGAATGGCTGTGCCAGCTCTTGCAGGGGAGGGTTGGCTTTCCTCACTCTCCTTCCCCTTGCCTCAGTCACCTGGCAAGGCATGTGTTAAGTTCAGGTTGCTTAGGATGGCAGATGGAGATGCCAGGGAGGGTGTTGGATGGTGCAAGTATCCAGCCTGATTTTCTGTTCTCCTGCCAGGGGAGATGTACCTCTTTGTCTATGGGGGCTGTAGCTCTGGGCAGTCTGTGTTGGCAGATTGGCATTTCCTGCACTTAGAAGAGTTTTCATGTCGACAGGTAAGGGGCAGAAGCTCGTAATTTGTGCAGGTTCAGGCTGTCTTGAGCAACTTTGTTTTACCTAAGCTAATGTTGAGTGGATCTGGAGACCATCCAGGGGATGGTCCTTCCCGCTCTGCATCAGTCCCTTAATTGGATCAGTTATTAGCCTGTGAGAACAAGGAGCACCATCAGCAGCAGCTGCTACGTGCAGTTTTGTCAGACAAATGTATGGTCAAGCTTATGTTTTCCATTCTTTCCTGCTGGGAGCCCAGGACAGTATGCCTGCATCCTTTTGCATCCATTTTAGCCTCCCCAAAACAAGCTTATATAGGTTGGGTTGCAAGAACATGATGAATTCAATAAGCATCTTGGCTGAGTGGGGATTTGAATCTGTGTTGCCCTGTCCTGATCTGATGGGATCACGGCTACCTCCCAATATTTCCACTCTGTCGTCTTGTTACTGGGCATGAGTAGCTCCTTGGAAGTGTTTGTTTCTTTCTTTATTCATACTTGCCTTCCTGTGCCTCTCCACAGCCAGCAAGCAGACCTCAGTCACCTGTACATTTCTGAGAATGGGGTGGGAAGGGTTTATCTGTATCCCAGACTGGAACATTTCTATCCTTGAAGGACTGCTGTGTCAAAGCAAGGTTCAAACTTGCAGAATAGTAACAGCTCCTGCCCAAACAACTAGGGTCTTGAGGAAAGGGATAGCTACATATTGACAGAGTGATAAGTTTCTGTTTGCAACGCTGGCAGGCCTTTCCTCCTATGTGTTCCTCTATTTTCATGGTGCTTCTGTGTGGGATGTTTGTGAAGCAAGCTGTTCAGGGCAGGTGTTTCCCATGGCTGCATCTGATAGCGGGGGGGGGGGAGACCCTGTTTGTCGTACAGGAGAATGAAGCTGCAAGTAGCTTCCTTTCGTTCTGCTCCAATCTCCTAGATTCCTGTGAAAGGCCCTGTGCCATTGGGGCGTCACTCCCACACTGCCTGTGACTGGTCAGGTGGGGTGCTCATTGCAGGAGGCCTGGGAGCAATGGAGAAGCCTCTAGGCTCCATCCTTTTTCTGAGGCCAACTGACTGTGGCTTCCGGTGGGATTCTATTGAGACCTTTCCTCCACTCACTCCTAGGTAAGTGGGCCATGCTCTGCCACCATCGCCACCCTCTTTCTTAATTAAGCACGTGGTAGCTGCTTTTCCAAGAATAGCAGGCCTTCACTCCTTCTCTGGAGTGAATCAGAGCCCCTGGCTGGTAGCAGCCATGTCCCATCTGTTGGGGATTTAACCAGCCACTAGAATCGTGGACCAAGTGGAATCAGAAAGGCAGATGCAAAATGCAAGGTGGTTAATAAATGTATCCAGAACTTAATTTACTCTCTGCTTTTCTGTCTGTTAACAGAGGATTAGAACAAGCAATAAAAAGCTGATACAGCCCCCCAGTAACTTCCAGCTTAAGTTCCTTCTTCATCCTGATTCGTTTTTCTGACCTTAGATTTTGAATAGGCTTGGCACAGCCTGACAATTCAGTGTGTTGCTACATGGGCAATGCAGTTATAAAAATTGCCCAGTATTCCCAAGATACCATTAAGCATAGAAGGAAACTGTTGCTTAAGTAACTGTCACAGGAGAATCCCAAGGCAGAGAGTTTGTTTCAAATGCAGGACTGGTTTCAGGAAATTGAAATGAACATGACATTTAATCAAAAAGGAAGAAAAGACTTCAGAACCGAATACAGTGGTGCCTCGCAGAACGAGCGCCCCGTAGAGCGATGAATTCGCTCTACGGTGACGCTTTTGCGATCGCTAATGCGATCGCAGAGCGATGCCCCCAATGGGCAAAAATCGCAGAGTGAAGGTCGGTAAGCGGTTCGCTTACCGATCTTCGCTTTGCAACCCGCCGATCAGCTGTTCCGCAGCTTCAAAATGGCTGCCGGAACAGCCGAAATGTCTGCGCGCAGCGTTTTCGCGCCCTCCCCTCGCTTACCAAGGGCGCGGAAACGCTGCGGCCGCCCATTTCGGCTGTTCCGGCGGCCATTTTGGACCCGCCGGACAGCTGATCGCAGCCATTTTCGCGCCCTCGTTCAGCGAGGGGAGGGCGCGAAAATGGCTGCCGGCCATAGAGGGACATCGCTGTACGGTGAGTAAATCAACTAAGTTTAATGCATTCCAATGGCTTTTTTCTTTCCGTACAGCGATGTTTCACACAGCGAGGGTTAATCCGGAATGGATTAACCTCGCTGTGCGAGGCACCACTGTATCGGGAGACAAACTTGGTTCATTTGACGCATGCTTTCCTGTTTCGTCCTTTTGGAATCCCTCTAAATGAACATGTTTTCAATGGTCCTATTTAAATTAGACGGCTTCAGTAATACCTACCCTACCCCATTTTGATAGAAAAAACACTGAATTATGTGAGATCACACCCTCAAATGAAACTTGACAACTTCAGGTGAGCAGGCTTTTGACATGTTTGACCAAGACCTTTGATGTCCCCTTGTTTTCCTGTGTTCACTCTATGTCAAGATACTCACACACGGCCCATGTGCACTGTGGGAAGTTGCTTCTAGTAGGTGGAGTTTGGTTCCATGCTACTTCTGTGCCTGGTGTGGCTGTGATCGACCTCATGTCGGGGCTTGTTGCGGAGTATCACATTGACACGGTGAGTTATATCTGTGGATCTGTCCCTCATTCAAAACTTAATTGGTTACAGAGGTATGGCCTACCATAGGTGGCTGCCATTAATGGGCTGTGAAAACAGGTTCCATCTCCAACTGGAGTGCCATAGGGATGGGCAGGTGAAGGGCTGGAGCTATCGGGTACCTTGAGCATCATGGCAGCTCCCGTTGTGGCCGCTCCCGTTCATTCATCAGTCGGTTTCCTGATGCTCTGTCCTTTTGCTCTGTCTCGCCTCTGCCAGGCACCGATTGAGTGGCCACTGATGTTACACAACCACAGTAGCATCTTCTTGCCCGATGAAGAGATGTTGCTACTTGGCGGTGGAGGCAACTGCTTCTCCTTTGGGAGTCATCTGAACCAGCACCCTGTTCGGCTGGCCCTGAGGAACATCTGGAGAGTCCCATGATGTTTTGGGAGCCAGGAGGACTTTGCTTCACAGGCCTGTGAGTCATGGCAGGCAATGGAATGACAAGAGGGGGGTGGCTGAGGTGCCAGATGAAGATGTGAAAGATAGTCATACAAAGGTGCAGGATGTGTTTTCAGTTATCTCGGAGTCCAGGACATGTAATAATGGGCTCAAGCTACAGGAAGCCAGACTTGGGCTGAATGCCAGGAAAAACTTCAAAACTGTTAGAGCAGTACAACAACAGAGTTGGTGAGGGCTCCAACGATGGAGGCATTCAAGAGAAGCGTGGGCAACCTTCTGTCAGATCCGCTTTGATTTGGATTCCTGCCTTGAGCAGAGGGTTGGACTCAGTGGCCTTATAGGCCTCTTCCAACTGAATTATTCAAAGATTTTAGGAGGAGGTGGTTGTCTAGTTGAGGCCTGGGGTTCCTTCCCTTCAGTGGTACTTCATAAGCTGCTTGAAAGGAAATCATGTGTTTCTTGAAAATCAGATATGTAAGTGGTTGAAAGAATGTCACTGGAGTTGTAGATAGCATAAAGGAATGACAAGCGATAATAGCTCAAGTGGAAGTCATCCTGTTAAAGGAGTGGGAAGGGGGTCAGAGACTTGGTCAGTCGGTTCCCCGCGTCACGTGGAGTCCAAAGAGCCTAGCAGGGCGATTAGTATTTTCTCCTACAGCCATAAAGGATCCGAATGAAGCAGCTGCATAGGAGACATAGCAGAAGCCAGAGTCGGGGAAGGCTGCCTTGTCAGGGGAGAGTCCTTGGAATCTCTAGGTACTCCTTAGGATCATTGTGTCATCACCAATTTATACCCCCACACAACCACCTTCTGCAATCCTAAACCCATGATTGTAGGAAGTTAGCCAGTTTCTCCAGAAAAGGGAAGCCAGAGGCCTTTGCAAGCATCTCACCCTCACTTTCTTCCTTCCTTCCTTCCTCTGACCTGTGCAAACTATCCTGACAACCGATGCAGTCTTCCTTTTTCTCGACTGAAGTATCCACACCAGCAAGAAGGGGAACTGCCTGTCAGAATGTTGCTGTTTTTGTCATACAACTAAATGCTTGATCCAGTCACTTGGCGATTTTCTCACAACAGTCAGCCATTGCCTAGAGTCGACAGTCCATGGCATGCCACAGCTACATCCTCTGGGGTACACTCTGTCTTGTGTGAGATTTTAGAAAATAAACACTGACCTCATTGGTTCTTGGATGGGAGAAGGAGTCCATAAGTTGGAACTGACTTGATGTCTCCTGATGACAGCAATTTTCTTTATTTGCATACTGTTCCATCTTGTGGTCTTCCGTTGTGGTTGACCACCCAGAGTTCAAAAGGTAGCCATAGCCATGCTTTCCTTATTTGGAGCACACAGAAGAGAGTCCCCTATTACAGGATTTTCCTCTTCCTTGTATTGCCAGCATACTGGTGGGGAGATGAGGGGAACTGGGAATAGATTCCAAATGCTGTATTTTTACTGGGACCAAGGAGGCTGCCTTCTGCTGAGAGGATCATTGGATCATCTGTAGTTCCTTCTTGTCTAAGCCTGAGTCTGGAAGAATTCTGGTTTGGGACTCACAAAGATTGTGTTGACTTTTCTGCTGCATGATGTCTGGAGTGTGGTGCACAGCCGCCGCCGCCTTCCTTACTCACATGTTTTTCCTCACATAGTGCTCTGCCATTTCTGTCCTACTCAGCAGTTCTGCCATCAAATCAGTGTTCCACTCAAAACAAAATCCTGTATCATGGAGTGCAAATATTGTAGAAGAATATACAGTGGTGCCCCGCATAGCGACGTTAATCCGTTCCGCTATCCGGAAACATCGCTGTACGGAACAAAAAAGCCCATAAGAATGCATTAAACCCTGTTTAATGCGTTCTTATTGGGCAAAAACTTACCGTTCAGCGAGGATCCTCCATAGGGGCGGCCATTTTCGCCGCCTCGGTAAGGGAGGAATCCCTCCAGAAAAGAATTGGAGCCCTCTTCCCGGCTCCAGCCCCTCCCCCTCCCTGCCTTGCTAAATAGGCAGTGTAAAAGCACTGCCGAAGCCTCTGAAAGCGGGGCTTTGCCGGGGTGGGGGTGGGTGGGTGGGTGTCAGGGACAGGCCCACCCACACCCGCCACCCCCCGCACCCACCCCCTCGCGCCACCCCCATGGTAAAGCACCGCTTTCAGAGGTGCATTTTTACTGCTTAAATAGCCCCAGGGGGCTTCCGAAAGTGGGGCTTTGCCAGGGTGGGGGTGGGTGGGTGGGTGGCAGGGACAGGCCCACCACCACCCCGCCCCCCCGCCCCCCTCGCGCCTCTTTCGGAAGCCTCCTGGGGCTATTTAAGCAGTAAAAATGCACCTCTGAAAGCAGTGCTTTGCCTATTTAGCTGCTAGGCAAGCTTCTAAGAGCAGCCGCAGCTTCCCGCCCGTCAGCTGTAAGGCGGGAAGGGGGAGGGGCTGGAGCCGAGAAGAGGGCTCCAGTTCTTTTCTGGGATGAGGGATTCCCCCCCTCATCGCAAGCTCCGCAAAAACGGAGCATTTGCGATGATGGGGGGGGGGGGAGCCATCATTGTAATGCAATTTTTCCCTATAGGAAAAATCGCAATACGATGCAAAAAGCGATGGAAAAATCTTCATCGCTATGTGGATTCTTCGCTAAACAGGGCACCCGTTAAGCGAGGCACCACTGTATATATTTTTAATTTTCAACCTACTTTATTTTAGACAATCTGAAACATTACAAAAAGATAATACAATTAACCATTCATCTTGCTCATTAAATATTTTAACATTCTAAACACCAGCAATTCACACCATTTAACAAACTACACTTAAACTCTAATCTCCATTTCATCCTAGAAAATTACCAACCATTAATCTGGGCAATCTAGATTATTTCCTAAATCATGTGACTTTTCATTTAACTTATTGGTGTATTTTAATAAAGGTTTCCAAGTTTTGAAAAATTGTGCTTTACTTCTCCTCTATATAGATCTTATTAGTCAATTTCTCCATCAACAGCATTTGCCATTCAAAAATATCTGTAATGAAAGATCTTGGGTGGTAGTTCATTTTTTGGCAATTTCACACCTTGCGATTCGTATAATATTTGCAATTAGGTGTTTATTAAATAGTGCCTCATTTCCCATTGTAAATGATGAAAATATTGTTTCATTCGGGATTACTTTTTCAGTAGTCAATGTTTCTGTCCAATTGATTATATCATATCAATATGCTTCTATTTGGGGGCAAAAAATCCTCATGTGTTCCAAAGTTCGCTTTCATCCACATTTTCTCCCAACAAGTATTTGATATACCCCTGTTGATTTTATGTAGCTTTATAGGGTGTAGATGCCACCTGTGAACAACTTTCAGACCCAGTTACCCAATATGAATGACAGGATTATCTGAAAACGTTCAAAACAAATTCCAAAATTAATATTAGACTGGTTTAAAAAAAATATCCTTTCAATGCAATGGTCCCTGTATGACCAGGAGAGGGTGCACCGAGCATCAAAGAAAGTCAGAGGCCAACCACATTGGTCTGATATGCAAATCATTTAAAAAAAGAGGAACTTATTAAGGTAAGAGAAAAACC